>NW_022196903.1:97800415-97843179 GCF_008632895.1 Mastomys coucha
GGCAAAAAAATAATAATAATAATAAAGGGAGAAAAGAAAAGAAAAGAAAAAAAAAAGGTGTGTGCCACCACTGCCCAGCTGAATGTGATTTCTTTAGATTGAATATGGATATTGGTCTACAAATATCTGCACACATATTTCTACACCTCATTTGTTCCTGATTCCATTGGAGATGAGAAGAGGAAATCAGATCCCATGGTACATAAGTTACAGATGATTGTGAACTTCCATCTAGGTGCTAAGAATTGAATCTAGAGCCAATGAAAAGGCAACCTGTGCTCTTAACTGCTGAGCCATTTCTTCAGCCTCATGATGATTTTAAAATACAATAGGTACTTAAGAAACATTGCTGGATTTTTTTACAGATTATATTTTACAATAAATTGAACATTATTTTTATATTTTATTTTCACTTCAAACAATGGGGATATCTACTGATATGAAATGGATTATGAGGAATATATACTCCTTAAAAATCACTATTTTCTTATGAACAGCATTGATTTTTTTCTAGAAATGTCATGTGAATAGACTAAATGATTATGAAGTATGTTGTACCCAGATAAATGGCTGACATGAAATGTCAATTCAGTTTATATTGATAGATTTTACTTTTTTAATTAAAGTAAATCACTGCAACTATTGAGAGGTTGAAGCAGGAGGATTGCTGTGGGTCACAGGGCAGACTGTGATCCTTTGTCGTATAAAAATTAGAAAATAAACTGCTTTAGTAAAAAAAATAATTTTAGTATTTCATATAATTAAGATTTCTCAGTCAAATTATTATAACCTAAAAAATAAATAAAATATATTTAAGGCAAGCTCTTAATACATCTTACTGCTTAGGGGAGCTTACAATTTGTGTGACAATTATATCAAATTTGACATCAATAAAAATGAGTCTATCACACACTGTAGAGAAATCTCTGAAGGGTGGATTGGGATTTTCATATATTTTTAATCTTAGGCAAATGTTTTTACTCAGAGAAAGTAGATTAGAAATGGTCAAGTTGGAAGCAAGATTAAGTAAATCTGTCTGAGAACACAATTATATATCCTGTTGTTTGTTGAACCAGGTCTCCTTCCTTCATACATGCGCTAATGACCTACTTTCAAGGCCTAGGAATGTAACCATATTTTATGGGCAGCAAGGTATTTGCTGATGCAACTCAGATACAAGTTAACAAAGCATCATGCTGAAGTAATAACCTGTTTCTCTGTTAGGAACTCCCTTCCAAGATAAATGGGAGAGCATTCAAAGTCATGCTTAGAAGGGCATGTGAGGACAAGGAAATACAAACAGAAGCTGGCCACATGATGATGAGAGCAAACATTGAAGTGATGCTCCTGTAACAGAATGGTCAGCCTAGATATCTTATGATCCACAGAAACTAGGAATGTGATATAAAATAGCTTCTTTCAGAATCCATATGCAGTCTTTGACCCTGAATTGTGAGAGAAGTATCTCTTATTTCAAGCTACATTGTTTGTTTGCTCTCACAGGATGCTAAGGTGCCATGCTTAGAGCACAGTGTTTAAGAGTAGACAAAAGAAAATTAAAGAATTATGACAAGATATGACAAACTCAAGGGCTGGCGAGATTGCTCAGCGCGTAAGAGCACTGAATGTTCTCCCAAAGGTCCTGAGTTCAAATCCCACAACCACATGGTGGTTCACAACCACCTGTAATGAGATCTGATGCCCTCATCTGGTGTGTCTGAAGACAGCTACAGTGTAATTATTTACAATAATAAATAAAGATATGACAAACTCAAATGAAAATTGGTTGCTGTGTGTAAGTTACATCAGAGAACTCAATTTCATACAGCATCTTAGGGTTCCCATTGCAGTGAAGAGACACATAACAGAGACAACAATTATAAATGACAACATTTAGTTTGGGGTGTCTTACAGGTTCAGAGATAAACTCTATTATCATCAAGGCATGAAGCATGGCAGCATCCAGGCAGGCATGGTGCTCAAGGTGATGAGGGTTCTACATCTTAATCGAAAGGCAAGGAGAAAATTAGCTTCTTCTAGTTTAGGAGGAAGGTCTCTCAAAGCCCAGCATCAACAGTGCCAAACTTTCTTAAACAAGACCACACCTTTTCCAATAAGACCACACCTCATAATAGTGCTAGTCCCTGGGCCAAGCGAATTAAAACCACTACACAGAGGTTACAGTCTTCTATTTGCTTGTTAAAGGGAACATTTTGCATAGAAGCCATATTTCTTTGTTGCAGGGAGGACTAGGTCTACTTTCTTATTAAGAGTTCATGAGTGTTTATACTCATTACTACTAAATATAAAGTGCCAGCTATAGATGAGCAAATAATAGAAGAAATAGCCTTAGAGAATAATCCCTGATGCCCTTTGTCCTTTGATATAACTAGTTTCATGGATATATTTAGAATACCCTTTGCATTGTATATGGCATGTAAGAATCTTATTAAAAGATGACCAAGGTGACAACTATCTTGATAACACACAGAAACTTTTTGATGAATAGGTCATTATGGGTGAAAGAGTTTAAATGTACCTCTAATAAAGCTTATATAAGTAGAAAAACTGAACTTTAATTGCTAGGTGGAAACTAATACTAACAGTTTGAATTATGATATTTGAGCAAGATCAGCTAATGTATATTTTTTTATGCACAGTTTTGGTTTTTGAATAAACTGTTAGTTCCAATAGGAAGCAAACTTGCTAATTATTGATTATATTTAAGAAGTTAGACAAAGTGGTATCATTCTGTTAGGGAAACCAGGGGATGGTAGAAGTACAGGTGATGGTAAATGTGCAGTTTGCATTTCTGTGCAGCCTATATATAAATATTTTTCTGTGGTATATAATAGTGTTATAAATCTGTCTTTGTAGAATGCTTGCTTTGGTTGCAATGTTGCATTCTTAAAGATCTGCCTGCTGTCACACCAGTGGATAATTTAAGATCAGATGATGTTATAGTCTCATGGATCTGGGTCAGTACAAATGCGTACAACATCTGGGAACTATCTTCAACTTTGCTGGTGTTTTAATATCTAAGGCCTCACCCGCACTAGGATGGTTGTTTTCAGTCAATACTGGTATGTAAAATTACAATACGGCTGATTTCTGAGCAGAGTGGCTAGGTTCATCTTAGAGACAGATACACAGAATTCCATGGACAGCATTGGATGAAGTTTCTTCAGTCTAAGAGATGAAGGATAAATCAAGATTTTAGTTCATAATTTATTCTATTCTATAACTAATTTTTCTATTCTACTTTTTTTTGCATTACAATATTAACATTAGTTTTACTATCAGAGAAGTCATCTTTGTTCACACAACCAAAGCAGCTACATTAAGCAAACTTTTCTGTCTCAGAGAACTCCCTGAGTATCAATGGGCCTTATTAATGTTTTCTAAATATAATTTTATAGTTACATCACCTGGAATAAATGAATATAATTTAAAAAGTTCAGGTATGTTGATGTATAAAAAGATCATCTTTGATGGATAAGTTCATGAACAATGCAGACCTTGTTAAATAGAGAAATCTGGAAAAGAATCAGTGAATAGCCCTGCTCTTTCCCCAGTATTTACCTTGATGCCAACAGAGTATATTATTAATATGATCAGTGTCATTTATCGGAGCTGCCATATTTTCTTATTTATTTGTTTGGTTGAAATGTTTAACATGAACACATCAGCAGCTTGAGTCAGTAGACAAAATACTATGATATCCTCAGCAAGAAATGCACATAAGTTAAAGGATTCCCTGCCTTTTGTACACCCAAGTGTTTTCAATGTGGGCCTGGAATAATGGGTATTACTGTTCTTCCAATACATTCCCTTTTCTTTGGTAGAATATTGTGATGAGTATACAAAACATAAAAAAAGACAGTCCAATAAGAACTCAAAGGAATTTCAGTGAATATGAAAAGCATGAACATGTGACAATGCAAGCATCCCATGCAGATAAAGAAGTTAGCTAGATGGATACACAGAGATAAAGACACATCGATTCTATGTCTGCAGCACTCCTTCACTTAAGAGTAACACAAAACCATCCATCAAAGAAGAAAGAAATTTTATTTCAGAATTCAAATACTGTTAGAATTGACTGCAGGAAAAGCATTTTGCCATAGGGATATTTGTGGTATATTAAAATGAAGACAAATATCATCCTGCTTACTAACTCAAGTTGCTAGCTTTTAATCAGAATAATCAATTATCACTGAAGACAGAGAGAAAGGGAAAGAGAATGGGAAACAGAACTACATATGAAGGTGGATGCACACTGAGAGATTGCTGCAGATGGCAGGACAAGGGAAAGTTCTCCTACTCTCATGACGCCAGGGCAAGATCTCCAAACCTTCACAGGTAGGGAGGGGCAAGGTGGTAAGACACTTCTCCTTTCCCCAAGCTATCCCTCAGCACATAGACTAAGTGTGGGGCCAGCTTTCCCATGCTTATGTCCTGGATGTAGACTCACCTGCTCCCCTGACATCAAGGTCAGTTCTACTATGCTACCCATGGGAGGTGTAGGGCCAGCTCTACAAGGTATGGTGGCTGGTGAGGGGCTGAAGCCAGCAATGAGCAAACATTTCTGTGCATGTTTATGTGGGGTTTACTCTCTTTTTCTTTTTCTGTGTCTCCTCTGTCTCTCTCTGTATATGTATGCATGTGTATGTGTGTGTGTGTGTGTGTGTGTGTGTGTGTGTGTGTGTATGTGTGTTTTTCCATGTACCATGTACCTGTGTGAGTACATAAATCAGAGTTGGACATTGGACATTGACTTTTTTAGCATCTCAGTCTTTAAGTACTGTCTTGGAGTAGGAGTTCATGCTAAACCTGGAACTTGCAATTTTGGCTAGATTGGTGCTTGGCAAACTTCAGTGATCACACATCTGCCTCCAAATTTTCACAAGGTACCACCAGGTTTTCTTATTAATATTTATTTTAGTTGTGTGTTTGCTAGATGTATATCCTGCAAAATATACACATAAAATAACTACACAGTGAGAGAGAGAGAGAGAGAGACAGAGACAGAGACAGAGACAGAGACAGACAGAGACAGACAGAGACAGAGACACAGAGAGAGAGAGACAGACAGACAGAGAGACAGAGAGATAGAGATGCTTATGGACCACCATGGTGCTGGGGGTCAGGGGCATCTGTTTATATCAGCCGGTGCTTTTAAAGACTGATCATTTCTCTAGTTCTCCATTAGGTTTTAATGTGTGTAACAGAATCTGAACTATACTCCTCATACTTGTAGAGTAAGCATTTTTAACTACTGAACCATTTTTCCAGCCCTCAAATAAAGCAAAGATTACATAGAGGAGTAGTAGAAACTTCCAATCGTTAAACCTCAGGGTCTCCAACCTATCTACTATATATGAAAAAATAAACTAATCTTTTTCCCCCAGTCATCATAGATTTAGGTAATGTTGATGAACTCATAAAACAAATGTGCAAGCAATGAAAACCTATACATATGGAGACATCATAGCGGAAACATTTCTAAATTATGAAATCATTTGCATCCAGCATCATAAATTTTGAGAATCAACAAGAATCCATTTAGTATGGATGAAATGTTTCCACGAGGGCCAAGTGCTCATATGATTAAGATTCTGCACATGGAGCTAGTGGAGGACTAACTTAATGGGCATTTTTTTCACCAGGGCAACTCCTGTGTTTTCACCTCTCCAGGTGCATATTTCACAAACTACTCTAATTACTGTTTACTGTTGACCTCAGGCATGAGAAGTCTGAAAGTGTAGAACCGACAGATGCATTCTGTCTCCATGAGTACCTTATCACTGAGTTATGATGCCTAGGGATCTCAGCCCATAGAAAGACTTTTGCCCTAATTCCAATCAGCTCTAGACATATATCCTCTCCTTGCTTGAGTTTGTTTCTCTTTGAAGCATATCACATTTTTATTGAGTTTTAAGCTAGTGTAGAAAATTATGGGCTAATTTTCACATATATACTGCATTATATTACCTTCTCATTTCCCCCTCCCATAATTCACTCTACCACCTTGATTCTATGTCTGATTCTCAGTTAGTTTCCCATTAAGATAGTTTTTCACATGCATTGCAACACACCATCCTATTCCTATAACCCCTTCCTTCCTTTTATGTCTTTCTCACCTTGCATGTCTTGTTTTGTGTTCTACAAATACATACACATTCACACAATCAAGTGTATACCTATATATATATCCATATACATATAGGGTTATATAAGTAGATTTTCATATAGATTCTTCATGAGAGAGAATGCATATTTGTTATTTTGTTAAGTTATTTGGTCAAGTTAATGTGTTGTTTTATTATTTATTTCTATTAGTTTTCTCTAATAGTTTAATACATTTATATAATTGACTAAAATTCTTCAACCTCATTGCCCTTTTTTATTGCTCTTCCAATTTTACTCAGTTGTGTAGCCACAGAGTAAGTTAAGTGATAAGATACACACAGTCCAGGAAATAATTGTTACCTATTCTTATGAAAGCAATTTCAATTACATTAAGTAGGTCGCACACAACACAAAGGCATGAACCCAAGAGGTTGATTTGCGTGGAAATTTGTCTTTATATGTCTTGCTCGCCTTGCTCAACAAGATGATGTATAATCCCACTTTCCTGAAAATATTGTTATTTCTTTTACTTAAGGTGGAATAAAATTCTATTGTGAAATTACACTGTATTTTATTTATCCACGTACTTTTGGTGGACATAGGGCTTGGTTTCATATCCTAACTATTATGAAAAGTATGGATGAATATACATTTACATCCAACACCCCCCAATTATGCAAGTATATCAGCAGTTTGCTAGCATAGTGTCCTGTGAGTTTGCATGGCATAACTGTACCATAAGATAGTTGTAGTTTCAGCTTTTGGGGGGAGGAATTCTATTGTGACTTCTATTGTGTGTAGTCATCCCACAGGCAGTATATACAGTTCTTCTCTTTTTATTTTCTTGCCATCACTTGCTTTTATTTTTGAAGTTATTCTTTGTAGATATTTCTATGATGTTCTATATTATTTTACACAAATGGACAATGATTGATTCTTTTCATTATCTTGTTATTCTGCCTAATTGTGTCAAAATGTTGTTAGCGTCATCTACAACACTGGGAACCAAGAAATTTAAATTATGGCTATATGACTCAAAAGTAAATGATCTTTTCAACAAAGTTAATCAGCTTTTGGAACGAATCCTGATAACCCATAGAACTTGAATGGCTACAGTAACTGGCTTTTGCCTGAGCTTCCTGGATTAGTTTCTTAACCATCTTCTTTAATTAATGCATGGAGATATAGATCAAAGGAAAACAGGGTGCCATGATGGAAGATCAGCCAAGTAGCACATAAATGGAACAGCAGTAAACCTATCAAATTATGTGTGATTATTTTATTTATTTTTTTATTTATTTTTGGAAAGAGTTGCATATTTTTGCTTCATAGAAGCCCTGGGGAAAAGGCAAAATAATAAATGCATCTGAAGTGAAGGATCTCAAAATAGATTTTATTTTCAGAGAAGTCAGACACAGCCAGGGTCACAGACTTTCCTGGGCCTGAAGCTGAGACTGCTGCCTTCTAACTTCAAAAGTCTCATTCATCAATCTGCTTGAAGCATTATAGGCTTTGTCAAAATATCTGACTCAGAAGTCTTCGATTCAGATAGAGATGAAGAAAAAGTACAGTTTTAAGATCTTAATGTCTATTTTATTATTTGTTATTAGTCTTTTGAAATAATTACATGTTTATATAAATATGTTATCAAATTCTTTTCTTATAATCTTTGTATCATATATTTCAATCTAATTGTATCACTTGTGACAGTTATATATGTGCATACATATATATACAAACATATATGTATATACACAAATATGTTTCTGAGAAAATTATTTGATAAATCTTGTAAAATAGAACAAACTTGATGTTAAGAATTACTTAGGAGTGCAGTGGTGGCTCATGCCTTTAATTCCAGCACTTGGGAGGCAGAGTCAGGCAGTTTTTTGTGTTCTAGGCCAGCCTGGTCTACAGAGTGAGTTCCAGGACATCCAGGGCTACATACAAATAAAATAAAATAAAAAATAAAAATAAAAAAGAATTACTTAGGATAAACAAATGGAGAAACTGATTAGGCACCATTAAAGTCATGCCATCAGAGAATATCTCATGTGTTACAGAGAAGAACTGAAATTTGTGTTTTTATTCCACAATTTAGTTCAGGATTTAAAGCATATATCTATCTTTGATGAGGCTCAAATCTCTCAAGTAAATGAAAAAAAGTTGAACAAATATGGGACCTTTCCACTATAGTATTTTTTAAAAGTTTGCCTTCTCACTCTTACTACCAAACTTAGTATTATGCATCCACTAACACTGTTTGACTATGTCATATACTATATTGAGTCCACCATGAGATTTCATGAAATGCTACCAATCCTAAGAATTCTAAAAGCGGGGCAAATGTATCTATGTGTGCTTGGACTTATGATGTTCTGTCCCCAAAAGCTCACTCTAAATTGAATACACAGCAAGTCAAAACTCACTAATGTTTAATAAAGTGCATGACAATGATAAATAGTGCCTACATTTTAATGCATAACTTAAATCTCCACTCTTGTTAGGCCAGTTACATTACCTGGTATCATATACTAAATTAGTGTGCATACCAGAGTCCTTTGCATGCTGGGTATAGCCTATCCTTCCTTAGCAGTCAGTACCCAGATGCTGAATTCTCTATCATCATATTTCTTAAAAGCACAAAATGTTTTCCAAATTGTCTTTATCATTTTAAAATTGTCACGGCTAAAATCAATAAAAGTAATCTAGCTATGTGTAATTCTATTATTTCTACATGTATTATTACTGTTTTTCAAGAAGCTTGAATCCCAATGAATAGTTACTTTCAATTACAATGAAATGACAACAACAAACACTAAATGATTTAACTTGTGATTTTTCATGACAAACTAAACTGAAGAAGACACATTTTTGATAATTGACTCAATTGCCAATGATACTTGTTAAAAATACTGACTGTAATACAGTTGTATATCACAATATTATATACATATATGCAAGCTGGTACAACCACTCTGAAAATTAGTTTGGCAGTTCCTCTGGAAATTGGAAGGACCCAGCTATACCACTTCTGGGTATATATCCAGAAGATGCTCCAACATGTAATAGGGACACATGCTCCATTGTGTTCATAGTAGCTTTATTTATAATAGCCAGAAACTAGAAACAACCCAGATGTCCCTCAACAGAGGAATATATATATATATATATATATATATATATATATATATATATATGTTTCCCATGGGGGGATAAGAAAACTATTACAAGAATTTTATTGAGTATTTTTGCATTGATATTCATAAGGGAAATTGGTCTGAAGTTTTCTTTCTTCATTAGGTCTTTGTGTGGTTTAGGTATAAGAGTAATTGTAGCTTCATAGAACGAATTGGGTAGAGTACCTTCTGTTTCTATTTTGTGGAACAGTTTGAGGAGTATTGGTATTAGGTTTTCTTTGAAGGTCTGACATAGGCCCAGGGCAAAATTTCCTGAAGAGAACACCAATAACTTATGTTCTAAGATCAAGAATTGTCAAATGAGACCTCATAAATTTGCAAAGCTTCTGTAAGGCAAAAGATACTGTCAAAAAGACAAAATGGCAACCAACAAATTGGGAAAAGATCTTTACCAATCCTATATCTTATAGAGGGCTAATATCCAATATATACAAAGAACTCAAGAAGTTTGACTCCAGAGAAACAAATAACCCTAATAAAAATTTGGTACAGAGCTAAACAAAGAATTCTCAACTGACAAATACCGAATGGCTGAGAAGTATCTTAAGAAATGTTCAACATTGTTAGTCATCAGGGAAATGCAAATCAAAACAACCCTGAGATTCCACCTCACACAAGTCAGAATGACTAGGATAAAAAAACTCAGGTGACAGCAGATGCTGGCAAGGTTGTGGAGAAAGAAGAACACTCCTTCATTACTGGTGGGACTGCAAGCTGGTACAACCACTCTGAAAATGAGTTTGGTAGTTCCTCTGGAAATTGTACTACCAGAGGACCCAATTATACCACTCCTGGGCATATACCCAAAAGATGCTCCAACATGTAATAGGGACACATGCTCCACTATGTTCATAGCAGCCTTATTTATAATAGCCAGAAACTGGAAACAACCCAGATGTCCCTCAACAGAGGAATGGATACAGAAAATGTGGTGCATCTACACAATGGAATACTACCCAGGTATTAAAAACAATGAATTTATGAAATTCTTGGGGAAATGGATGGATGTGGAGAATATCACCCTGAGTGAGGTAACCCAATCACAAAAGAACACACATGGTATGCACTCACTGATAAGTGGATACTAGCCCAGAAGATCAGAATACACAAAGTACAAGCCACAAACCACAAGAAACTCAAGCAGAAGGAAGACCATAGTGTGGATACTTCATTGCTTCTTAAAAGGGGGAACAAAATACCCATGGAAGGAGCTGGAGAGACTAACTATGGAGTGGAGACTAAAGGAAGAATAATTCAGAAACTGCTCCACCTGGGAATCCTTCCCATATTCAATCATCAAAATCTAGACCGTATTGTGAATGCCAGCAAATGCTGGATGACAGGAGCCTGAAATAGCTGTCTCCTGAGAGGCTCTGACAGTACCCCACTAATACAGAAGTGAGGCTCACAGCCATCCATTGGACTGAGTACAGGGTCCTCAATGAAGGAGCTATAGAAAGGACCCAAGGAGCTGAAGGGTTTGCAGCCCCTTAGGATGAACAACAATATGAACTAACTAGTACCCTCAGAGCTCCCGGGGACTAAAACACCAAGTAAAGAGTACACATGATGGGACTGATGTCTCCAGCAGCATATGTATAGCAGAGGATGGCCAAGTCGGTTATCAGTGGGAAGAGAGAGCCTTGGCCCTGTGAAGATTCTATGCCCAAGTGTAGAGGAATGCCAGGGCCAGTTAGCAGGAAGGGTTGGGGTGGTGAGCAGGGGGAGGTAGGAGGGAACAGGGGTTTGTTTTAATTTTTTTTAATTTAATTTAAATTTTTTCTTTTTCTTTTTGAGGGGAACCAGGGAAAGGAGATATTGTAAATAAAGAAAACATCTAATAAAAAAAATGAAAAAAAAACATTTACAATTTCCATACATGAAAAAATTCTTTCAGTCTTTCAATTATTAGACATAACTCATTTTGAAATAAATTTAAGAATGAATTCATATGCCAATTGTTAAATATTAATTAATATGTGAACCAATGTGATCATTTAATTCAGTTCTTTATAATCATTTCTCTTTCAAGTAGGAAAATGACAATCATTGACAAAATAGTGGTGATTGATTTTATGATGCATCCTATGTTATCATGTATAAAAATGATACTGAAGTAAGAATAGAGACTTTTAGATGAGCAGCAACAAATTTTGATGAGATAGGAAAATGCATTTTATTTTAACAATGCTGTATGAAGATGTTGTGTGGTGAGCCTCTTCAGAACACAAGCAATCCTCGGAACACTGAACTTCTAATACAGGTTTGTTTTGAAAAAGCTTCAATTGTTGTAAAACAAAATCTTGTATTATCAGCTTGCATATATTCTGTTTTTATCTCCTCAAGACAGGCTGAGTGTATGAATAGTTTTGAACCTCTTCATTCAACATGATCCTCTTGATACATGAGAGAAGGTGCTTTTCATATTGCAGGTCTATATGAACAAAGTGACTTCATTTACCTGAAGATGAGTTGAGGTGTTCTTGGAGTTTATCTCATATTTTCAGCAAGGAAATCGGAGAATCCTAGTTTATATATAAACATTTTTCCTAATCCTAACAGAAATAAGAAAGGGAACTTAAGACAGAGTTGAATTACAGAGCAGTATGATAGGCAAGCTTTACCTGGTGATTTCAGGAAGCTCTGAGCTAATTATTTACTCTAGGTACAGCTAGGTTTATTCAGTATTTTATCCAATGATTCATTTTCTCTTTGGCTCTAGGACTAGTATGGTCATTATCCATTGAACATCAGATCTCAAATTCAGATGGGTATGTCCTGGGCTGTGATTCTTTTGGCGTCATCACAATCATTTAATATGCTTGGTTTCCTTCCACCAGACCTTTTGCATAATGATTATCAGCTTAGAAAAAATCTTCGCCACCATTGCCCAAGAATACCTTGTAGGTGGGGCAGGTTGTAGGTGGAGGATTTTGTGGCTGAGTTGGTGTCTAGTTTTCTCTTTCTGAAGAGTATCTTCTCATACCAAAGAGGCTAGAGTGTAGGGGTGAAGGTTCCAAGCCCTCACTTGCTTAATCTCTCATTGAATAATGACCTGCCAGGTAGTTGTCCTCAGCAATGGGCATTGTCACCATTGTCAGTTTTCAGAGAGCAAAGATCTCTCATAGCATCAGCCTGGTTTGCTTAGGGATCATAAAGAAACTCATTGGCCAACACCTTAACTCTATATAACCCTGTCCCACCAGTGGAAGCCTTGGGGGTGGCCTGCCAATGTTTGCTTTAACTTGAGTCCCTGACCCAAAAGACAATTATGCATAACATTGCTTTTGTGGCCAGGAGCTGGAGACTGCATAGCCTGGAGATCTAGAGTAGAACTAAATAACACTGGCAAAATAAGACAAAATAGCAAAACAAACAAACAAACAAAATGAAATAATTCCTAATATATTCTGCTATACTATATATATGTATTCATGTATGCTATACATATTCATATATATATATATATATATGAGTATATATATTCATAGATCAGTGCCTTATCCATTTATGTAGTCATCATCAGAGGCGCTTTCTCCAGCAGCAGATGGTAGTGAATGCAGAGATCCAAGCTAGGCATTATACAGAGAGTCTAAGTATAGCTCTCAATAGACTCCCTCCACTGCATATTGGGGAACTCTGCAGAAGAGGAGGAGTCAGAGGAACTGGAGGACATCAGGAGAACATGTCCATTTGAAGCCACTAAGCAAGGCTCACATGGGCTTATGTAGATTGAAATGGCAAGCATGAGATCTCCATGAGTCTGCACCATATCCTCTGCATATATGCTGTGGTTCTAAGCTTGGTGTGTTTTGTGGAACTCCTAACAATGGAAGTATGTGTATCTCTGACTCTCTTGCCTGCTTTGAGACTCTTTACCTCCCATTGGTTTGCCTTGTCTGGCCTCCATATAAGGGGTTTTGCTTTGTCTTATTGTATCTTTTTTTATCCTGTGTGCCTGACATCTCTTGGAGGCCTATTCTTTTCTGAAAAGGAAACAGAGGAGAAGTAGATCTGGGGATAGGGGAGGCATGGGTGAGCTAAGAGAAGTCAAGAGAGAGAAAACTGAGGTTGGTGTTTATTGGACAAAATAAGAATCTATCTCCAGTAAAAAAAAAAAATAAATTAAATTTTAAAAAGAGAAAAAAGATAATTCTTTTATCTGTGTCTTAAACATATGTCTTCTAAATAACATAACATCGTTAATTTATACTTTCTCTGATTTATATGAAAATATAGAGTCAATAAAACATTGAAAGGCTGTTGGAAAGAACTCCAACAACAAGAAAGACCATCACACCTGAGCACAAAATTTCCTTTGAAATGGACTATTTATATTCTACCTCCCTTGAGCTTTCATCCAATACTTTTTATGTTTTTGAGGTTAAATTGATTTCTGTCTTCTATGTATTAATAACATACATTGGAAAATTGCCAAACAGTTGTCTCTTTCCCATCTCATTTATGAGGTGTTACTGTCCAGTAATAAATAATTATAAGTCCTAACATGTATTTACTATCATGAACAGTATTTCTTTATTGTTATAGTTTTTAATTAGTTTTATCAAGCTTTTGAGAGTATAATAAACAAATAGAAATTGTGTGTGCCTGTGGTGAACAACTCTAAATATATCCTCCTTACTGAAACAAAATTGATTCTCACAAAAACCATTTCAAATATTACATTTTCATATCCTTTTTTTATTTGTTTAATTACTATTTATTTATTAGATTTTTAAAATAATTTTTTGGAATCAGTGAAAAAAACACTTAAAATTAATTTGTGAACAATACAATACTATAAACCACAGTAATCATGATAAGTCCATATCTCCTATTTTCTTATTTTCTATGATTGACCCTGTGACCTTTGATTAATATCTCCCAAATATCCTTACTTACCTAGCTGCAATAAACTGGAATGAAACGGTTTGTCCTTAGTTTCACATATAAATGAGATTATGTAATTCTTGTACTGCTTTTTCTGATATCAAAACTAGGACCTTATTTTTGTATACAAGAACTCTGTCATCTAGCTATACACACAGTCTGAGGCTGTATAATATTCTTTTTCTGTCTGCATTATTTCAACTCATTTAATGCCTTCCATGTTGTCTATGTGATTGTAAAGGATTCAATTTTTCTCATTTATAAGAATAAGTGTGTGTGTGTATATATATATATATATATATATATATATATATATATATTAGATTAATAGTCACCAAATATTTCTATGTAAGCATATATGTTTATAATTTTATTTGTTCTTTGATGGTGCAACATATATTTAGGTTGTTTTCATGTCTTGGATTTGTAGATAATACTTCGGTGAGCACAGAAGTTGAGTCTTTGTTGTCGTTTTTCTATTTTTAAGAAATTTTGTTTTGCTTGGTTATACAAGAAATAGAATTAGTGAATCATTGGCTCCTTCTCCTTTTATGTATTTTAGGAGGTTTTACACTGTTCATAATAACTTTTTAGCTTTCTATCAGTTCAAACCATGCAAAATGTTTTCTCTATATCAGGCTAACAAATATCATCTGTCTGTAGGATAATATTCATATTAACAGATCTGAAGTTTCATCTCAATGTGGTTTTGATTTATTTTAATTTCCCATTGATTATAGATATGGAGTGCTTTTCATAGATTTATTAACTTTTTGTATAAGTTTGGAGAAATTTCTGTGCAGTTTCTTTTTTCACATTTTCATTAGGTTTTAAGAATTTCATGCCCTTGGTCCAGTGAAGGCTCAATGCCCCAGTGTAAAGGAATGCCAGGGTGAGGAGGCAGGAGTGGATGGGTGGGTGGGGGAAGCACACTCATAGATGGGTGGGAGGAGGGGAGACGGGATAGGGGCTTTCCAGGAGGAAACCTGGAAAGGGGATAACATTTGAAATGTAAAAAAATAAATTATCAAATAAAAAATTCATGTATACTGCTCATGTACACCCCTCCTCCTACTTATCCCACTTCCATTCCCTGTTCCCTACCCACTCAATTTTGTGTCTACTTCGTTTTTCTCGTTTTAAAAATCAAGTATTGTTTGTACTGCACATATGCTCTTCAATGTGTGACCTTCCATAGAAACATGTATCAACTTACCAGGGACCTTAAAGAAAACTGACTCTTCCTCTTCCAGTGGCTATCATTTACTGATGGCTCCTCAGTTAGAGGTGGCATACCTATCCCTTCTCATGTTAGGATTATGTCTGGCTTGAAATGGACAGTTCTTATGTATGCTGACACAAAACTCCTATGACTTCATATGTGCTGCTGCTCTCCTTGTCCAAATAATACTGTTTCCATTCAGTCACCTATTACCTGTGGCTCCTACAATGTTCATATGCCCTCTTCTACAAATAGTCTTTGAGCTTTGGAAAGTAAAGTTTGTGTAGATGAATTACTAAAGTATGGCTATTTTTTCAATCTATTGTTTTCTACTATTGGACAAGGTTTGGATCTATATGACCATTACCATTTACTGACGATATAAGCTTTGACATCTACGGGTACATTGATAAGTTATTAGGAGTTGATTTAATACTGTCCCCGATTCAGACACTAATAGTAATAGGTTCTTCTCTAAGGTTTATGATGTTGTCTTGTCAATTAATTGAAACCAATAATACTAAATATGCTTTTCAAATTGTAGAGCTATCCTTAAATTGAATTTAAAAATGGTTGGCTACTTCCCTGATGTTTTTTCCACTATTGCACCAGTAGGCATATCTTGTTAGACTAGTGATTATTGTAACTCATAGAGCTCATGATGGAGTAAGATTGATAATTACTTTTTTCCTTCAGTAATATGCATAGAACCTTTTAGCTTTAAGAAATTTATTCAGTAAAAATGAATCTTTTAATATGTGTTTTCATGTTCTATGACTTAAATACAAGGTGTCTTCAGCAATATTATGTTAATTTACTTGTTGGTTACTTTTTTTTGAAGTGGTGTGTATTTACCTATGCATATAAGTCTCAGATGAATGGTTTGGAAATATGTTGTCTTTTTGCTTCATTTTTAATATGCTATCTAGAAAATTTATACTTTCTTAAACCCTCGGGTATCTACTTGGACATTTATTATATTTGCTTTGATGTTATTTTCAAAAAAAATATTGTCAAACTAATATCAAGGAGTTTTCCCTATGATTTCTTCTTGGAATTTTAGATTTAATCCTAACTTTGATGATTTGAATTTATTTTGAGCTAAGTTTTTTATTTACCAATTAAAAATTTCATTCTTCTCCACCTGTACACATGGTTTTCAAAGCACCGTTCATTGGGGAGAACATAATGTTCTATTTATATTCTACATACCCATCTCAAAAGTTAGTGAGCTGTATCTGTATAGATTTATTTATGGACTTTCTACTATATTCCTTTGGTCTTTGTGTCTGTTTTTATTTCAGTATCATACTTCTTGATTAAAAGCTATGTAAAGTTATTTGAAGTCAAACAACTTCCCCCCAAACAAAAGCAAAATACAAGGATGCTTCAACTATCTTTGGTGTCTATAGATTCCCTGATATATCTGAGCTCTCATGTTGTTCCATACAAAACTGAGAATTTCTATTTATTCTATTTCCATAAAAATTCCTTTGGCATTTGATAGAGATTATATTCAATTCATGCATTATGTTGAATAATATGAACATCTTAATATCAATCCTTACATCAAATGAACAGAATATTTCCTGTTTTTTCTCTTTGATTTTTGCATCAATTTGGAATATTTACAATGTACAAACTTTTAAGACTTAGCTAAATGGATCCATAGCATTATAATTTAATTAAATATTTGAAAATAAGATTTTAGATTTTATTTCTTTTTGTGTAGTTCTTTTTTAGTGACAAGGAATGAAACTTGTAATTTAATTTTTATTTTATATTTTACTAAATTTTCATATTCCATATTTTCCATGGACCTGAGGCAGTTTTCTCTGGTAAACTCATGATGTCCTTGAACAAAAATGATCTAAGCTCTCATTTTCTGATTTTGCTTTCATTTATTTCTTTCTTATTCAGTGATTAATGACAACCTTCTAGGCATTGAAGAGACTAAGGATCTTGTTTCTCTTGTCTCTGGCCTTGAAATAAAATCTTTAGCCTTTAAAAACTGAATACTATATGATAGAGCTATGGATTAGTAGTGTATGAAATGCATTATTTGAGGTAAGAGCTTCCTGTTACTAATTTTTTAAAAAAGTTTTCTGTATTCAGAAAGCTCTTTAGTATTTTTCAAATACGTTATCTTCACCTGGTTACATAATTTTGCCCTTCCTTCAGTATTTTACTGCCCTGTATTAAATTTATAAGTATATATATACTGCGCCATTCCAATGTCCTAGAGAAGAGAATTAATTGATCATTTCATATTGTTAAATACAATATTAAATTATTCACACAGTTACTGTGCATCTCTGGTCAACACATTGACTTGGACATTTTTTTTCTTTAGCAGCCCTTGTCTCACTTTAACATCAATATAATACTAGGTTCTGCACAGATATATAAGTAAGCCCTTGCCAAAGTTCACTCACGTGAAATCAAAGAAAAGATCATGTAAGAATATCTATCCATATATCATCTATCTATCTATCTATCTATCTATCTATCTATCTATCTATCTATCTATCTATGTATCTATCTTTGTATCTATGCAACTATCTAATTATCTATCTATCTATCTATCTATTTATCTATCTAATTATCTATCTATCTATCATCTATTTATAGATATAATCTGTCTTATCTTTCAGTCTTTATTAATTTTGAATATACTTTTTTCTTTCAAATTTGGATATTTAATTTTATTAACTGGTATTTTCTTTGTGTTGAACAATAGTTGGGCATTAATCTGAAAAAAATGACTACATGTTAATAAGTGTTAGCCATCTTTCCCTTTAAAAAATAAGAACTTTAAAACATTTGAGGGTTTCACATATGTAATTTTTGGAAGAATCTTAATAATTTACTTTTCACTATTATTTTTATAATAATATTCTTCGAAAAGCTTTTAAATGATATTATACTTGAGATGTATTCTGATATTGATGGAATCATAGTGAGATTCACTTCCTTTCAAAGCTAACATTTTATTTTTAAAACTCTAGCATAACATTCTGTCTTAGTTAAGGTTTCTATTACTGTGATGAAGCACCAGGACGGAAAAGCAAGTTGTTGAGGAAAGAGTTTATTTTGCTTACAATTCCATATTACTGCTTATCACTGATGGAAATCAGGATGGAGACTCAAACAGGACAAGATTCCGAAGGTAGAAGCAATGGCAAAATTCTTGGAAGGGCTCTACTTACTGGCTTGCCTCACATTGCTTGCTCATCCTTCATTCTTATAGAAGCCATTAGCATCAGCCCAGGGATGTTACCACCCACAATGGGCTGGGTCCTTCTCCACTGATTAGTAATTGAGAAATGCTTTATAGCTGGATTCCATGGAAGGAAGCATTTCAACTGAGGCTCCTTCATCTTTGACGAGTCTAGCTTGTGCAAATTGTCACAGAACCAGCCAGTACATATTCTAAGATGTTTATTGGCATTGGTAACACCATTTCCTCTTACTTAGTTGTCTATAATTTGTTCTGGATTCCTTTGTACATATGTGATGAAAGTAGGCTTAAGTGTGGGTATGATTTTTCTGTAGGTGTTAGTAACTGTATCTTTGTATATCAGTGACCACAGCGAAGGCACTAAACAGCTGCACCCATCATTCTTTTACAACAGTGATAAAGCTTTGTTGAGGGGGAGGGGTCAAGAGTTCTTCTTACAGCCTGGTTTATGTCTTGATAATGTAAATTAATTGTTTTCATCTTTTTCTGTGGATGGCATCAATACTTGAGTATTGAGTAATAGATCTCTAGGGTGATCCTCCTCTTGCTCTTTCACAGGCATGATATATTGTGTGTCTGTACATCATCAAAGCAAATTGCTTCTTCAATGATGTGTAAGTATAATACATCATCAGAATGGGACATGTGGATAATGCATCACCATGAAAAAATGCTATCCTCCTTGACAGACAAGGTCAAAGATCGAATTTAGACAGCCTTTTCACACATCTGAAGCAGCATCTTCAGTTTTAACGTGAATTTGCTTGGTTAAGATAATCCCTCCAAACTGTGGACAAGGCTAACTGCATGTGGGTTCTCCAAGTTGATTTTTTCAGTATTTTAAAATCAAAGGGTTGTGCTTCAATAATAATGAAAACAAGTGTCAAGTGAAGAGTTTTTGTGACTATAGGGTGTTTGTATATTCTGTTTCTCCCTTATTCACCAATGATTTTTCCCCCTGAAACAGCTCTTCAAAGAGTTTGCAAGCTCCCTCAGGATAGTTAAGGGTAGTTTCTATCTTATACCTCTATCTCTTAGAGTGTATAAGATATCATGGAACATATGGAAGATAATCAACAAATACTTATCCAGTAAAACTGATTTGTAAACATGAGAGACCCAAATCTTCCTTTTGGTTTGGCTTAACACCTTCATATCTAATGAGAAAGTCTATTAACTTTTAATTGTATTATTCATTCATTCATTCATTCATTCATTCATTCTTCTGCTATCTAATACATCCCAACACAATTTCCCCTTGCTCTTCTTTTCCAAGCTTTCTTCTCCTATATCCCTTATCCCCCAGAACCACTTCGCCTCCTTTTTCCTTTAGAAAAGAGCAGGCCCTTCAGGAATATCAAACAAACATGGAATAATAACTTAAAATAGACTACACAAATGCCCTTGTATCCAGGCTGGATGAGGTAACCCAGGAGGAGGAATCCGGTTTTAAAAGTAAACACGGGAGTCAGAAACCATCCTGCTTTCACTGTTAGGAATCCCTTAAAACCAGTAATCTAACAACCATAGCATATATGCAGAGGACCTAGGTCAGACACATATAGGCTCCCTAATTGTCACTTCAGTCTCTGTGAACCCAAAAGAGTCCTGGTTAGTTTATTCTGTGAGCCATGTTCTTGTTCTTCATCTCCGTCTCCCTCCCCTTTTCCTTCCCTCTTCCCTTCTCTCTTTCCCTCTGCCCTCCTTTTCGCTTCCTCCATTTCTCCAGTTTTGTACTTTATAAATCTTTTTTTGCCTGGGAAATACTTTTATAAATTATTTCATTCATAGATGATGTGAAATTAAATGTTAACGTTAGCTTTAGGTTATGAGAGAAGCACTCTTCATGAATCTAATTCCAAGGTCAGAGTAAATGGAATTGGAAAGAGGACTGATTTGGGCAGAGGTAGAACAGTATCCCTCTCTCCATTACTACATACTGTTAAATTTGCATAAAACATACACTATTATTCTTTTAATTCTTTGTTCACAGAGATTTGATTTCTATGTCACTAGTGAATAACAGATGCCCCAAGACTAGTATAGATATACTAAAGGTCTGTTTTCTAAATGCATGTTAGAAGCTGCTCAACTGTTACACACTTGGGAAATGGATCATTTCCTGACAGCTTATTGACATAAGTCCCCATGTCCAAATATTCACAGCATAACAAATATATTATGGATTTTGGATTTTGGCCAGCTCCAAAAGTAATCAAACCAAATTTCACAGATCCACTAAAAATTGTAGGTGTTCCAAGAGGGAGCATATGACACCTCCCACTCCCTTTATCAGCCTGATAGACAGACAGCAACAAACCATACTAGATCATGGGATTATTCCGGTTGCCCATTCAGGATTCACTCAATTTGTTTGGCTAAAAATAATGAACAAGTGTTGAATAGTAACATCACCCCTTAAAACAAGGAAAGTAGTTTTATGCAAATTAATTACACATCAACTCTGAAAGAAACAAGAAAGAAGAAACACTGATGTATAAAAAAGCCCATCTTGTCTAATAGAATTCTAGGCTATAATTAAACAATGTAATAGACCTACTTAGTGGCAGAAACTTACTGTTCTTCTTATAGAAATATTATACACTGCTGTTATTGCTCTTATTTCCTATATGAATAGAGTCATGTAAGAGACACAATTCAGGGCATGCCTCTGAGTGAATTTCCAAAGAGCATTGCTTAAGGAGAGATGCATGACAACATTGAATAGGAACCCCCAAAGGGCAGCACAGAAATAAGGACATCCAAAAGAAAGAATTGTATGTCATTCTTTGTTTTAGTTTTTTTGAGGCAATGTAACCTTTATTGTTCCTGTTATTGGACTCTAATGGCATCAGATTCAAGTTTTTGTTTTTGTTTATTTGTTTTGTTTTGTTTTTCTTTTTGTTTTTGTTTTTGTTTTTTTTTTTGGTCTTCCTACTTGGACTCAATATCATGGAGTCTCCAGGTGATGTCCAGACTTTCACTATGAAACTGACAATGCTGAAGCATTTATCTACTTGAGCAGAGCCATTTCTTTAGCCTTTCCTGCACACAGACAGATACTTGTAGACTACCTCTCCCCTGTCGTGACAGACAACCTTGTAAACTTCCTTTTATAACATACATATTCTATGAAAATTGAATACATTCCTCTAGATCAGTGGTTCTCAACCTTTCTAATGTTGCAACACTTTTGTACACTTCCTTATATTGTAGTGACCTTTCATTGCTACTTTATAACTGTAATTTTGCTGTTATTAACAAGACCATATGAATCACAATAGAAATATCTAACATATAGGATTTCTAAGATGATACCCTGAAGTGGTCATGACCCACAGGTTAAGATCCACAGTTCTAGATACCCCTGTTTATGAATGTTAGTTGTTTTTTTGTAACCCTCCTGCTTGACCCTGCCTGCCTCTCATAACCACACCTCTCTGCTCACCTCCTGCTATTTGCCACGCCTCGCTCCTGGTTCCAGTTACTTCGGAAGTCCCACCTCCAGAGACTGAATAAGGAGCTGCTGATTGGGCTGGCATGCTGACGAACTTGGGGGAGGGGTTTTGCCTCACCTATTCTACCTGTTGGCTTGTAACAAAGAGATTCATTAAATGGAAGATGACTGCGTGATCACATCTCCTGTTGTCTAATTTTTAAGGTGCCTTCCACGTGAGTAAGATATAATTATGGCTAGCCAATTTCCCCCTGACTCCATATTCCAGAAAACCCTTTCCTATGGTTGCCGCTGGCCGGTAACAGAATTAATTTGCGTACATATAACTTCATATATTATATTGATATCTTGCTTCTTCTAGTATTTTCAGTGTGGAAGATAATTTCTGTAGGGCTTTAAAATTATTTCTATGATTGTCAATTATATAGGGAATACCATAATGTATTAAACCCCAGATTATATTATACACTGAAGTAAAATATAACTGTGCATTAAATTTATTCTTATATTTAATATTGTGAGGATAAATACTTTTAGCTTTCTTAGTAGAGCCCCAAAGGTTGATATATTGGTTCAGATTTTGTAAGGTTATTTTATGTTGAAAAGAATTGTATTAGCCGGGCGGTGGTGGCGCACGTCTTTAATCCCAGCACTTGGGAGGCAGAGGCAGGCGGATTTCTGAGTTCGAGGCCAGCCTGGTCTCCAAAGTGAGTTCCAGGACAGCCAGGGCTACTCAGAGAAACCCTGTCTCGAAAAACAAAACAAAACAAAAAAAAAAAAAAAGAATTGTATTATTTTACACCAAGGTAATCCTGGCCAACTTCTGTAACTACAAACAAATGTACATGATGAAAAGTTAAGCCTATTTGTTCTGTTCTAAGGTGAGTTTAAAAACAGAAGGGAAATCTTTTGCTATTCTGTGGGCTGCCAGTTTTTCCTATTGACATTGTCCTTTGCCTAACAGAAGCTTCAGTTTCATGAGATCCCATTTATTAATACTTGATCTTAGTACCTGCAATATTGGCATTATGTTCTGAAAGTCATTTTCTGTGCCAATTCATTCAATGCTACTTCCCAATTTGTATTCTATAAGGTATAGTGTATCTGATTTTATGCTGAGATCGTTGATCCACTT
Source organism: Mastomys coucha (assembly GCF_008632895.1). Lineage (NCBI taxonomy): Eukaryota > Metazoa > Chordata > Mammalia > Rodentia > Muridae > Mastomys > Mastomys coucha. The sequence continues at coordinate 97,823,693 of NW_022196903.1, forward strand.
GGACTTGAGTTTTGTGCAGGATGAACAATCTGTATTTGTTTTCATTCTTTGACTTGCAGTCATCCAATTTGACCAGCACTGTTTATTGGAGATACTGCCTTTCTTTTCTTTCTTCCTTTTTTCCATCATTTTCACATCTGATAGAGTAATATACAAAATATACAAATAACTAAAGCAAATGTTTATTAAAAAAACCCAAAACCAAATTATCCAATTAAAAATGTGGAGCAGATCAAAAGAACAAATTCCCCAAAGACAAATCTTAAAGGGCTAAGACACAAAAACATATAGCATCCTTAGTTATCAGGGACACACAAATCAAAATGACTTTGAGATTGTATTAAAATTGCTAAGATCTATTAAGATAAGTTACAGTTCATGCTAGCAAGAATGTGGACAAAGAGGAAGACTCCTCCATATCTGATAGGAATTTAAACTTGTATAATTACTATGGAAACAAATAAGAAAGCTCCACATAGGTATTAGAATCAATTTCTACTATGACACAGCTAGCTACACTACTGTTAGGAATATACTGAAGTGATACTCCATCCTATCACAAGAACATATGCTTGACCTTGTTCACTATGGCTTTATTCATAATACCTAAAGCTGAAAACAACCTACCTTGCATAAACAGAAGAGTAGAAGCAAGGGCAGTACATTTACCCAATGAAATATTACTCAGCCATTAAAACAATGGCATCATGAAATTTTTATCAAAGTATAGAGAACTAGAAAAAAAAAAATCCTGAGTGAGATAATCCAGACCCATAAAGATAGATATGATATGCATCTACTTATAAATGTATATTAGCCACTGAGTAAAAAATAATCAAGCTACGATCTGTAGACTCAAATAGATCAGGTCAGGAGGAAGGGACTATGGGGAACACAGAGATCTCTCTGGGAGGGCAAAATAGATATTAAGGAATTGGAGATGGTTGGGTATGGGATGGAGTAGTCAGAAGGAGATGAGCTACAGGGAGAATATGGGAAAAGACCTAGAATTGGTTAGGGGTATTGGGGAGGTGATGTGGAAACATAGTGCAGTGGAAATTTTCTGCAGTCTATGAAGGTACTCCTAGTGAAGACTCCTGGTAAAGGGGATGTGGAGTCTCAACTGTCTATCTCTTTTTGCCAGGTGAAGTTTTCTGTGGCAGGACTCTGTTTTATACAACTGAGTTGTTGGCCAAGGGAGTTCCATGAAAACCCAGGCTGTTGCTGGGATAAAAGTTCTTCTCCCCAAACTGAGAGCAGTGGTCCCATTGCTGAGGAAAATACCCACACACCACATTGAACATGGAGAAATTGAGCTGGGGCTCACATGGGACTCTTTTGCCTATGTTCTAGTGTTTTTGATGCAGTAAGTTACTTTGCATGCTACAAAAAAGAAACATGGATATCAATACAGCCACACAACCTTTGACCTACAATCTGTCTTGACTACAAAATATTCTAGGATGCTAGTGGCATGGAATTTGTGGGAGTAGTACATTAATGTCTGATTTAACTTAAAGCTTACTCCACAAAAAGGAACTCATAAATAATACTAGTTATTTATAATAACTAAATAATCTAGTTGTATAAACAAGAATCAGAGACTAGAGAGATCAGAGATCTAATATAAAATAAAACACTACTGGCCTAGAAAGAAAATTAATGATTCCTAGTTATATTTTGCTATGCTTATATATCAGTACCTTATCCTGTCATCATCAGAGATGTTTCTTCAACCAGAAGATAGGAACAGAAACAGACACCCACCGCCAGACACCATGTAGAGAAAGAGTCTAAATTGAAGGTCTCTATCAAATCACTTCCCTCTGAGGTTAGAGGATCCTGTGGAAGAGGAGGTAGAAAAATTGTAAGGGCCAAAGGGAACAGAGGAAAACAGGAGAACAAGGCCTTTTAAATCAAATAAACCAGGCACATATAAGCTCACAGAAACTATAGCAACAAGTATAGGGCCTACACGGGTCTGCAACAGGTCTTATGTGTATATGTGTATATATATATATATATATATATATATATATATATATATATATATATATAATGGCTATTAGCTTACTGTATTTATAGGATTCATTGCTATGAGAAAAAGTGGGTTTTTGACCCTTATGTTTGCTCTTGGAACTTATTTCCTCCATGGAATTCCTATGTCCAACTTCCATATGTTAGCTTTACCTTTATTTTATTTACCTTAGTATATTCCTCTTGGTCATGTTTCATTGTTATGTCTTAGAGACCGAAAGGGAGGGGACCCAAAGGGGAGGGGAGGTAAGGAGGGCCTTGGAGGAGTAGAGGGAGGGAAAACTATAATCAGGATATAGTATATGAATAAAAGGAAATAAAGAAAAGATTTAAAAATATGTTATTATTTTATAATCTCAAAGGAAAAAAACAATACTTTTTTTTTTTTTTTTTTTTTTTTTTGGTGTTTTCGAGACAGGGTTTCTCTGTGTAGTCCTGGCTGTCCTGGAACTCACTCTGTAGACCAGGCTGGCCTCGAACTCAGAAATCCGCCTGCCTCTGCCTCCCAAGTGCTGGGACTAAAGGCGTGCGCCACCACTGCCCGGCAAAAACAATACTTTTTAAAAACAAGTTTGTTGTTTCCCAAACTCTCAATATTTTGGGGAAGAAACTGACCATGTCACTAAGGTTTCTATTTTACCTTTAAGAAAGCTTATGTAGAGGTACAAAATAATACCCAACTAAACCAAGTCATATAAAATTATACTGAGTCTGTACACTCCCTTTATGTCACCTACTACACTATACTTAGTCAGCTAGACATTCTTGTAATAGCTTTCTTTGTCTCTATACTTAATGTAACATCCTCGCTTTTCCTAAGCTGAAAGTCCTAATACCCATTGGCATGAGATAGCTTAAGTAATTTTTCAAGATAAACTAATATATGAACTCTATGTTTGTTTACATTTTTACATGTATAGAATATGCTATTTAATTGTATTGTTGTGAATTTGTATGCTTCTCATGAATCCCAATATTCAAAGAATATGGTACTCTCCAATGTTGAAACTCATCTACTTGGTATATTGTTTTTCCTGTTAAAGAAAATTAAACTACACATTAGTAATTTCTGAGAGTTGTTGTCAGGTCCTATGCTGAAATCATCAAGAGTTATTTCATGTGATTTTACATATTACCTTGCTAGGGTAGATTAAACCAAGTACCATGGAATGTCCCAAAGCACAGATTTTAAAAAATATAAGGTACCAGTGCAATTTTGTTTTTTTCTAGTATGTGTAGGGATCTCCTTTTTGTCTAAGCTTCTGCAAGTTTAACTGCAACTTTGGACACTCCTCAAGGTTATGTAATTCCAGTTATATCACTTGTTATATAATATTCTCCTTTATTCATCTTTCTCTTCTTAAGCCAGCTTCTTGCTGAGCCAGTGCCCTGAGCAGACCTTGGACAAAACTCCACAGACAGTCCTACAACACCCAGAGGAATCACCACTCCTAGATGATCCAACACACACAGGATCAGAGGTGAGGAAGACACAACATCTGTCCCAACACTGGGAGTAACTGGGACCTGCGGGACCAGGTACACAGGAACTCTGCCAGCCCAGTGGCTCAGGCTGCTTCTGGTCTCTCTGGGACTGTGCCCTGAGCAGACCTTCAGCTCAAACTCTGCAGTCAGTCTCACAACACTGAGAGGCACTCTAACAAGCCTAGGATCACAGGATCACAGAGTCACAGGATCACACAGACAGGTTGACTCTGAGGAATTCTGGCACAATCAGGATCACAGGAAGGACAGGCTCCAGTCAGATTTACCAAGGGCAGGTAGCACTAGAGATAACCAGATGGCACAGGGCAAGTGTACGAATATAAGCAACACAAACCAAGGTTGCTTGGCACCATCAAAACCCAATTCTCTCACCATAGAAAGTCCTGGACATACCATCACACTGGAAAAGCAAGATTCAGATCTAAAATCACTTCTCAGGATGATGATACAGGACTTTAAGAAAGACATATATATAGCACCCTCAAAGAAATACAGAAGAACACAGGTAAATAGTTAGAAGCCTCTAAAGAGGAAACATGAAAATCCATTAAAGAATTTATTGGAAAACACAATCAAACAGGTGAAGGAAATGAACAAAACCATCCAGAATCTAAAAATGGAAATAGATAAAATAAAGAAATCAGAGAGACAACCCTGGAGATAGAAAACCTAGGAAAGAAATCAGGAGTCATAGATGCAAGCATCACCAACAGAATACAAGAGATAGAAGAGAGAATCTCAGGGCAGAAGACAACACAGAAAACATTGACACAACAGTCAAAGAAAATGCAAAATCCTCCTAACCCAGAACATCCAGGAAATTCAGGATGCAGTGAGAAAACCAAATCTAAGGATAATAAGTATAGAAGAGAGTGAAGATTCCCAATGTAATGGGCCAGTAAATATCTTCATCAAAATTATAGAAGAAAACTTCCCTAACCTAAAGAAAGAGATGCCCATGAACATACAAGAAGTCTACAGAAATTCAAATAGACTGCACCAGAAAAGAAATACCTCCCGCCACATAATAATCAAAACACCAAATGAATCAAACAAAGAAAGAATTTTAAAAGCAGTAAATGAAAAAGGTCAAGTAACATATAAAGGCAGGCCTATCAGAATTACACCAGACTTCTCATCAGAGACTATGAAAGCTAGAAGATCCTGGGTAGATGCCATACAGGCCCTAAGTGAACACAAATGCCAGCCCATCCTACTATATCAAGCAAAACTCTAAATTACCATAGATGGAAAAAACAAGGTATTCCATGACAAAACAAAATTTACACAATATCTTTCCACAAATCCAGCCCTACAAAGGATAATAGATGGATAACACCAACATTAGGAGCAAAACTACACCCTAGAAGAAAGAAGAAAGTAATCTTTCAACAAGCCCATGTAAACCTAATTCCACCTCTTACAACAAAAACAACAGGAAGTAATAATTACTTTTTCTTAATATCTTAATATGAAAATTAATATTACCAACATATCCTAATCATTTGAAATTCCAAAATATGAGGAATTGGAAATTTGTTGACTTTCATCCAATGGTCTCCCTAATTTGGTAATTGGAGATATAAGTCCAATATTGTACAATCCATATACACTTTCAGCTTGTTTGTACATGACAGTGTCTTGCTGTGTACCACATAATGGTCTTGAAATTATGCTTCTCCTATCTCAGCCTCTCTATTAGTAGTATTATTTATTTCATGTTTTTATGCTATACTATGGCTTTCAGAACAGCTTATATATTTCAAAAGTATTTATATACTCAAAACAAATGTAAACAATTAACTTGGTTGTTGTTCTTGTAAGAGAACAACAAAGAGTGAGACTGAATGTTTTGCTTGACATTTGTAACTCTTGTATCAAGTTTAAAGAAGAGGACTTTATAAGTTACTCTTTTTCTGAGATGAATGCTTTTCCAAATTATCACAGCCACTGAACCAGATTCTTACCCTCACCTAATGTCTGTGCCACCCTCTAAGCATAGCCATGGTTCATTGAAACAGTTGGTGAATGACTTTATCAATAGACCATCTTAATACACACACCGTTTCTTACATGAATGCAAACTGTTCTCTGTGGGCTGAGAATAAAGACACTTACTCAAGTCAAATAGCTTTAACCATAGCAGAAAGTCTGTAACCAAAAATCGTGCCTACAATTCATTCCTTGGCACAGCAGAACTGTCAACTCTCAGCTTAGCTATGATGGAGGTAAAATCTTTTGGTGATGTGAGGGTCATTAAAGTACAGCCTTATTGCCAGGGGGTGGTGGCACACACCTTTAATCCCAGCACTTGGGAGGCAGAGGCAGGTTGATTTCTGAGTTCGAGGCCAGCCTGGTCTACAGAGTGAGTTCTGGGACAGCCAGGGCTACACAGAGAAACCCTGTCTCGAAACCTCCTCCCCCTCCCCCCAAAAAAGTACAGCCTTATTATAATGAAATCCAGTGTCTAAAAATTGTTCTTATTTTGGGCTTGTACCACAGTAAGAGCCAAGGTTAAAACAATCGAACAAACAAAATATTTTATATACTTACATTCATTTAAAAAATACTAGTAGTGATATATTATTTTCAAAAATATAGTTAATATGTTTGGAGTTATTTAAAATTTATATTGAGAAAAACATGTATTTTCAGTATTGTTGTAGACAAGAATCTACATAACACTGATAAATTGATTGTTGTTTTATATCAAACAAGTTTTATAATATTTATCTTTATTGTTATAATATTTTATTAATTTTATAGAATATGACAAAAAAGGTATTGTAAGTATTGAAGGGGGAGGCTCTGGGAGGAATTGAGGCACAAAATGGAAATAAGAATGTGATTTAATTCTATTTACTTAAAGTAAGTTTTTAAATGTTAACAATTTCAGATAAATTGAAATCATGTATCTTTTCTCATCATAATGCAATAAAACTTAAATCAGTTTTTAAAAAAGCCAGCTTCTCTCACACATACCTATCATATTGAAGTAGAGGATCAGTTTAGCTGCTCAAGTACAACCTTACTTTAAGCACTTATTCCACAGTACTGTTTCTCATAAAATCAATCTCATACACTGAAGGTTTGGACTTGTGCATTAATTTGTTTACTACCACAAGAAAAAGATCATAAATCTCCAAACCTGAAATATTGTACACGTGTTTTTCTCACTTCAATCCTGCAGCCGATAATGGTTTTTCATTGCCTGATAAGGGTTAATTGCCAAAACTGAACATTAGAAAATGTAAAAACAGTGTTAATATCATGCCAAGGGAAACTACCACAATATACCCATAATGTAGTACATGTAATAGAAGTGATAACCATTGTTTGAGAAGTGAGCACATAAGCCAAGTGGAAGCAAAAATCTAGCTCAAATAGCTCTACCATGCTTATGCTCTTCTATGGTCCTTTGGCCATATCAAAATAATGATGCCTTATAATAATTATTCTAAAAATCCACAGGGTCTTTGAAGAATCCTTGTTCATATGGATTTTATGTGCATAGTTACTGTCAGCTTGCTATGATTTTCTTATATAGAGAAATAGTTGTTCCCATTTTAAAAGTATAAAAATATAGGAAGTGACTAAATGAGTATGTATATAATACAATATGAATAACCAGACTCTTCCATGTTTTGCAATATTACAGAATACCCTTACCTTAGGTATATAGATATGACACAAGCTAAATCTCAAGTGGAAACTATCCGCAATAAGCAAATGTCACATAGCAGAAATCTACTCTTTACTGAGCTCCATATACCAAACTCAGAATAAATAAATATTCAGATATTTTGAAGTCCTGAGAAAATGAATTTAGAATTGGAGAACAAGGGTGGAATTGTGAACAAGTGAAGGCTAGGAAGAAAGGTGTTTTAAGAGACTAAATTTCAAGCTCAATCTACAAACATTAACGATCCTGTTTGTCTAAAATGGTGTATTAAAAAAAGAAGCCAACCTAACTTCAGTTAGTAATCAGATCCCACAATCCATATATATGATTATTTTTTGCCTTTACAATTCTACTCTAAAATGTCACAAGGTACACTGACAAAGAATTCCACACAGCTATCACATCATGTTCATTTTATATACCAGGCTGACTTACATATAACAAAGTCATAAAGAGGCTATACCCATGAGTTCTCAACAAGATGGCTCCTACAACAAACCCTAAACACGGATGATACTAATACACACACTAATTCATGAAGAAGAAATATCATTTAAGGCCTTAACCCCAAAGAACTACAGGCAACTAAGGAATGCTAAGAGTGGAAGAAATAGTGCTCCTCAGATAAGGGTTCTCCAATAGTTATTTAATGCCAAATTGCCAGCCTTGTGAGCCTATACATAATATGCAGGTTGTTAGAATATGTGCATGTGTACAATAAACATATAGTATAACATGATAAATATAATATAATAAATATAATATAATATAATTGATATATATTTCAATAATTCAGAAAAAGAGGCCATGGATTTGAGAGTAAGTAAAGAGGAGAGTATATGAGAAGCATAGGAGGATGGAGATGGAATGGGGATAAGATGTCATTGTATTTTAATTTAACAAGATATATTAAATTGGAAAAAGGATAGGAGACTCATTCAGGTACTCATCATTTAAACATGCATATTTTTGTTTCACATATTAGACATAAAGATTCAATCCTCACTGATATACCTGTATCAGATATTATGCATTTATGCTTTTTAAAAGGTTTTGGTGAGGTAATTTTTATTGCAGTGGGTTTTAGAAATCCTCATATCTTACCACATGAACCTATAATACTATTTATATTCAATTCTAAAAACTGAGGAAAGGAGACATTAGATAGGAGAGCCTGAACATTCAGATAATGGAAAGTCAGTTTATATTGCAAAGTTAATGTTAGGAAGAAGACAATTTTAGCATGTCAAACCAGTAAAATTGTACTAAGCACTGGCGTAAAGAACAAGGTGTGAAATTATAGTTTTGAGCACATATACAGATCTCTTTCAGAAGATAAATTAGCCTCTCTCTCTCTGTCTCTCTCTGTGTCTCTCTCTCTTTCTCTCTGTCTGTCTCTGTCTCTCTCTGTGTCTCTCTGTCTCTGTCTCTATCTCTGTCTCTCTCTCTTTCTCTCCCTAAAATGAAACAGCAACAACAATCAATTAGGGCTATCATTGTTGTGAAGTTTTGAAGAGATAAACTAATATGGACAGAAGTATTTAAAGATACAAAAATGACTTAGACACAATGTAGGACCTATTGAAGTAGATATGCTGTTGCTGACTTTCTGCAGAGAACTGTAAGATGTGATAATCAGGTTCTCAATCTTCATATGGAACATGAAATGAATGACTTAAATGCTTGCCATTAAGAGTGTCATTCTTTGAAAGTTGTCACTGTCAGTTCTCACCTGTGACCTTCTTAGAAGTGATGTCTTTCATTCAATCTTCTTTGGCATTATATGATAATATTCTCTTTCAGACGATTCCAGGTAATTTCTTTGCACATGACACTTGAAACACACTAAATGTAAAGGCTTACTCAAAGATACAGGGATGCAGCAATACATCAACATTTTTGTCCTTTGAGATAGAGAATCTGTAAACTTGGATAAGAAGCAGGTATAGGTAAACAGTTTCTCAGAGGTAAGCTGGGAGAAAGGAAAACAGGTCTGGCAACCATTAAACTTACACTCTTTTCTAGGACCCTTGAAGATTTCTTCATCTAACACTTGAATATCTGTACTGTGGTTAATCCCTAGATTGGATAGTTATATGTCAATTTTATACAACATGTGAGAGGTGGGACCCTCAATTGAGAAATTGTTTTCATAAGATCAGGATATTAGCATGGTAAAGATCATTTTCATAATTAATTAATGATTGTCAAGTATGCCCACTGGTGGTGATACCCCTGGGCTGGAGGACCTGGATTCTATAAGAAAGAAGATGGACCAATCCAGTAAGCAACACTCCTCCATGGATGGCCTCTTCATCATCACCTGCTTCCAAGTTCCTGCCCTGACTCTTTTGATAATGAACAGTGATGGTGAAGTATAAACCAAATAAACTCTTTTCTAAATTACTTTGCTCTTAGTATTTTATCACAGCAATAGTAACCTTAATTAAAACAATCTCTGCAAATCTTCCCCAATATGATGAGAGAATTCTAAATCCTTTCAAGTGGAGAATGAGGACTAACTATGACAACTTTGAATGAAAATTCTTTTTTTAACTAATTAATTAATTAAATTTAATTTTTTACACTCCATATTTTATTCCTGCCCCAGTCCACCCTCCAACTGTTCCACATCCCATATCTCTTGCCCACTCCCTGTCTCCATGTGAAGACCCAACAAGCAGTGGAGTCAGATGCAGATATTTGTACCCAACCAATGAACAGAAACAGCTTACCCCTGTTGTTGAATGAAAATTTTTGAGAAATCAGAGATCTTATCTGAGAATTCCATCACAGATGAGTAATTCTTTCCTTCAATATAGCTTCCTAGGGAAGTGTTTTCACCAATTTCGGTCTCTGAAGAATACAGAGGTTACTGTATCTGCGGTTCAGGAGGATCACACTACATATCCAGCTGGCAATGGAACCTAGCACTGCCATATACACAGTCCTACTTTTACTAGACATAAGACTGAGGGATTTATGAAAGCATTTACCATGGTTTCAGGAAGCCCCAGAGGCATGGAATGCATGCTGGACTCCCCATTGCAAGGACTGAGGTTGATGCACTGCCATAGTAGATGTACCAAGGTGATGGCACGAGAAGATCATATGCTAGTTATCTGAATAAAACAACAGTTATGAAACTTAGTCAGGACAAAGGAAAGACTGCCCATACTGCAAGTTAGATTTGGAATGTCAGGGCTGTCTAGAGCAGTTGGAACAAAATGATGGCTTCAAGTGACCCATAAACTGTGCAAAGAACTTCAGTCTTTGTTATCTGTCATAAAGGTTTTCATTCTTTTTTTGTCCTGATACATCTCTGCCCCACTCCTTCATTTTTGGAATGTGAATGTTTATTTTAGCTCATTATTTATATTAGAAGTACATAGCTAGTTTTCAAAAGGGGCTTATACTTAAGAGATTATCTGAGTCTTTTGATCAATGTTAGAACTGTTGATGGGTTGGAAAGTCCTAGAAATTATCTAAATCTATTTTGCATTCTGAGATTAATGGGACCATTTGAACACAGCAGTGGAAAGTAATAATTTAAAAGAGATGCATTGCTGTGACAAGTTGAGAAGAGGTAGACTTGTATTGGCAAATTACCTTTGTCAACTTGACTAGATTTACCTAGGAGATGTATCTCTAGTATGTCTGTGAAGCCATTTGTAAGGAAGATAAATAGAGCAGGAATGATCTATCCAACAGGGATGGCACTGTCACTTGGGCTTGTGATTCAAACTGAACCAAAGAGAGAAAAGGGGGAACTCTGATAAATTCCCCCATTCTTTCTCTGCTTCCTGTTCCAGTGAGAAGTAAGGGATAAGGATGTAAGCTACTGGCTCCCCAAATTAGGCTCCTACTACTATGTCTTTCCTACCAGAATAGTCAGGGAGGCACAATAAGCACTTTTTGCCTTGCTTTTTATCTGGTCTTTGATCCTAGCTACGGGAACTATAATTTATACAGAGTTTGACTTGTGAGACAGTGTTTCAGACTTCCTCCTGCATGGCTGATGCAACAGGCACGACAAGACTTTCTTACCATCTCTTCTTTCCTTTTGCTCAGCCATCTCCCAAGTTTCCTTTGTCATATGTCTCAAAAATCTAGAAGGCTATCAGCAAGTTAGCACAGACCAAAGACATTTCCATGAATAATAACTTAGCTATTGTACTTCCAAGTGTATTGTATGTGCATGTCTGATTGTATGGCTAGGACTGCATTGAATAGGACAAGACAATTCTTCAAATGAAAACAAACAGCAAGGTTTGAGCTGTACTTTTATAGTTTATGTGACTATGATTGTGAGAATGAAGGAGTTTACTGGAATCACTTTCAAGTCCTATAGACTTGTGTCATCACCAGTACAAGTTACTATAGAATACCTGTTTTATGTAAAAATCTACCAGGAAGAAGTTGCTCTCCAACCAAACAAGGCTAAGCTGTTTGATATAATTCATTGTTTGCTCTAATGCAGCAAGTATATTCCATTTCAGTTTCTTAGCCAATTAAGACAATTATGTTTTTATTAACATGTATGTATTTGCATGAAGGTATGACATGTGTAGATGCCAGTGCAAGCACTAAGAAGAGACTATCAGATTCCTGGAGCTATAGTTACAGATGGTTTTGAGCATTATGACATCACTACTGGAAATCAGGCTTTTATCCTCTAGGAGAGCAGAAGTGCTCTTAACCCCCGGAGCCATTTGCCCTGCCCCTACATGAATTAATTGGTTGAATGACTTGGCAGTGATAAAATATACTGTAAATCTTTGTAGAAAGAATGAAGGGAGTATAATTGCTAAATGCTAATCTTTTAGAATTTAATGAAGTTGTCATTTGCAATTGATTAGACTGTTAGGGGATTAAGCCCTTTATGGTAAATCCCTGCAGCTGGGGAAGTTAGAACAACTTTTCTGTAAATAAATCTTTAAAACAGATTCTTCCCTTTTTGTTCAGAACTTCCACTGGACTTAGTGATTGGTAAGGGTGGATAATTTTTCTGTGTGGAAAGAGAACAAGATGGCCCTTAGTATAAGTCTCCTATTCAGGTTATTCAAGAGAAAAATCCATTGGTGGTGTTTGGTAGAAGACTTATATTCCAGATTGCTAATGGAAACTAAAACTGAGAATGAAAATCGAGTGTGTTTTTTATGCTTTGTTTTGCACAAAAAGAACAAGAAATAGTAGAGGATATATGTGTGGGTAGATATCAGAGAAAAGGGCATGCTACTTTTTAGATTTAGGAAGGCAGCTTTAGACCTGTAGAAAAAATACCTAAGGTAATATTGTTTCTAGGGCAGCACCCAGTCCCTATTATATTAAAATTCGACCTAGTGGTAAGTATTTATCACTCTTAGTTAAACCATACTGATACATTGTTGTTGGCTGAAGGCAGTAGTTTATTAAGATATTCTTCATCATATCTGGCTCCTTTTCTCTTTTAGGATCTCATGGAGGGTCTCACAGTGATCACATCTCATCAAGACTGTAACTAACCTTCAGAGTTGTCTTCTTTGTCATGTCCTTGATGAAATCTGATTGAATTGTATAGAATTGAATCTACTTTGGAGAATGCCATTATCTGAGCTCATGTGCTATTTTTCTCGTAGTTGAGATAATTTTCTATTTGAATGTATATACATGATGTCTTTGACGCAAGTTCTTTTCCGAAGTGGATAATTGCTATTTCTTGGCTAGACTTCACTTATGTCCAGTAAGTTCTTGCAATCCTCTTGTCTCTTCGGTCTCTAATGCTGGGGTTACAGACAGATCATCATATCCCATTTTTCAATGAGGAGGTACAAATCTGAATTCAGGTCCCCATGCACACACAGCAAGAACTCTTACTCAAAGAGCCACCTCTAAAGCCTAACTGGGGAAGACTTTTGTGAACAGAAGCCCAGAGGATTAAAGTGCTATTATCATTTTCTTTTAAGAGCAATTGTTATCAGTATGATTTCTTAACATTTATGTTGACATTGGTAAATTGCCTAAGATAATTTTTGTCTGAATATCTTTTGTGAAACCATTACCTTAATTATATATCATATACTTTAAAAGATAGTTATCATAAACATTTCATACCAAGGAATATTATATAATATTCCACCATTCAGGATAGTATAGAATCTACATAAATTAATTAGCATCCCTTTTCACCATAGTATTTTCCATTTCATTTATTTATCTACCTATTAAATAAAATGTAAAAAATACCATTTATTAATGTCATATGTACTTATTAATAGCTGTGCTGTACTTGGGATTGTCATATGATAGTTTTCAGTTTAATAATCTCATTTGTCTTTACTTTTACTTGGGACTCGGACAAAAGATTATACAGTTTCATAAAACATAAAAGAAGTTTCAATGTGGGAAATAGGAAAGGCCTGTTTTAAAGTGAAAGACTGAAGTGGAAACAATGATGTGATAACTTAGTGGGTAAAGTCTTTGCTACAAAAGCACAATAAGTAAGATGTAACTTATATACCCAAGGGCCACTCATGTAAAAGTAAACCACTGGGGAGGCAGATGTAGATGGTATGGTGAAACGCCAACAACAGATCAGTGAGTCTCACATTCTAGTGAGATGGCCTGTCTCAAAAAATAAAGTAGATATTCTAGGTTGATCTTTAGTTTACAAATACACATTTACACATATGAATACACTTGAACACATATACTCTCTCACTATACATGCAAACCCATAATTTTTGATGCAGTATACCCACAAACACACACATACACACACACACAGGAAAAGAAAAAGAAAACGCAGATTTGTCATTTCTAAATTATCTTCCTTATGAAGGGATGAAGCAATAGAAAAATTAGCTAATGGCTATTCTGAAGTTACTGTAGAATACCTGTTTTATGTAAAAATCTAGCATGAAGAAGTTGCTCTCCAACCAAATAGGGCTAAGCTGTTTGATATTATTCATTGTTTCTTTTCATCCTGATTTCCTAGATGGCTAGAAAACCTCCTGTGGCTTATTTGCACCTGCAACATCAGTGTATAAAAATGTCTTCTAAGAACATTGGTTTTCAAGGATGTCTGCTGGCATTTTTCTTGTTCTGTTAAGTCCTAGAGAAGATGTTTACTTAAAAACATTTGTGTTCAACACTATTGACTTCACAGTAGGAAAAACAGAGAAGCAGGATATCTCTAGAGTGGTCTGATGATATGAGCAGGATCTTTCCAGAAATATAGGAAATATGAATGAGATGGAGACATTCCTAAAGAGGTAGAACCAGGAGATGTTGTTTATTTCCTCTAGCACAGAACAAAAAGACCACCAAATGAACTATTGTTACTCAGAAAGTGATATCCAAAGCATGGTGTCCTGTCATATTTATTTCAGGAGTTACTCTCAGAAGTCTAGGACCACCATCTCCCTGCTTTCTTCCTTGGTGGTGAAGGGATGCTTTCTCTATACAAAGTCCCTTTATGTGACTGATAAAATATTTTTTTCACAACAGTATGACTACACTTACATGTTGTGAATGATTAAAGAAGAAACTTATAAGTATGTTCCAGGGAATGAGAGAAGGAACAGACATCCATTGTGGGGAGCCACAGCTGCCACCATATATATATTGAACACCTGGTCTCCGGCCAGAGCAGAGAGCATTGAGATAAACGAGACTTAGTTGGAAAAGCTGTGTGCCTCTAGTTTATGATGCAAGCTGGCATGATTTCTCATAGCCTATTGTGCTTTGCCACGTAGCTGATGCTGATTGGGACCAGGGAGAGTATTTAACCCACAAGGACTGGGGGCTGGAAATTATTAGGAGTAAGTATATAGGAATAGAAGTAAAGATGTAGGAATAGTAAGTAAGAAGATAGAGTAAGTATGAGAGTAGAGATTGAGTAAGTATGTAGAGATAGTATGTAGAGAATATAAGAAGTAGTGAGTAAGTATGTAGAATTAGGGCTGGTGATGAGTTATGTAAGATTTAGGAGTAAGTATGTAGAATTGGGGCTGGTAATGAGATAGGAGAGAAGATGTAGATATAGAAGTAAGATGTAAGGATAGATGTAAGATGTAGAATTAGGAATAAGTATGTAACTAATAAGATGTAACTAATAAGATGTAAGTAGTAATAAGTAAGATGTAAGAAGAAGATATAGAAGAATATAAAAGAAGCTAGCTAGAGAAGAAGTAAAAATGAAGGTTCCTGATTAAACTGCATGGAGAAGGGCTCGATGTTTGCCTCCTTATTTCCATTGGACGGGTAAGGCAGCCAACAATCCATGGGTGCAATACTTATATTTTCATCTAGTTCTTGCTTTGAACATTGAATTTTTTTCATTTGGTTCTTGATGCATACCACTCTTGAAAACATAAGGCAGTAATTAAAAGAGAATAAAAGGACTGGAATGATAGTCTAACCAGCAGTGCATCATAAAACTCAACAGACAATTCATAAATAAAAGTCCGATTTGATAGCCTGGTTGGCTCGAGTTTTGTGTACCTGTTGTAGTAGGATTATGCCTCAACTTGTTTTTCTTTATGTTCTGAGAAAAATATGTACAGCAAGCTTCACTAAAAACTGAGTTCTAAAATATCTCATCTTCACTGTTAAAGTAGAAAATGAGTCATTGTTGAAAACACATAGAAAATGTGACTTTATTCTGCAAATGTGATATTTTGTCATTATCTCCAGAGATGTGTAAGTGTGATTTACAAAGGAGTGACTATATATGAACATTACATTTGTACAAAATCACTGATAGAAAACTATACTTGGTGTTTAAACTTTGAAGATTATAGTTTTAAGTCCACTTTCTAGTTTTCTATGTTTTCATTTATCATCATTTATGTTGTCAGTATCCTCAGTGCTTAATTTACAATTGAACACTGAAATAAGTGTGTGCATACAGAGAAAGAGGAGTATATCTTGAGTTCACTGACTTGCTAGGAATCTTGTATGTGTCTACAGATTAGTTGAAGCCAGTCCTTACTGAGAGTGAATTGGAGAGATTTTCTTTATTTGTAATGTCACTAGTCTTCCTTTTCCGTGTGTGCCTTAAAATCATATCTTTAAGTTTCCCTGTGAAGGAGAGCAGCCCTAGACATACTGTCCACTTTGGTTTTAATCAGCTCCCATTTTCTTTACACATTGTTGTTTCTAAGATAAAGCATTTTGTTTATTCCATATATATATATATATATATATATATATATATATATATATATATATATTTCCTTAGCACTGAGGCTTAGAAGGAACCTGTAGCTGCTCTCTTTTCCAGTTTCTATTATATTATCTGTTATATCCATCTATTTAAACAAATGGAAAGGAAGGGATAAAAGGCAAAGAATGTGAAATGAAGTTCCACTATACATTTCTTTAATTGGTATGCACATAGGACCATGGATTAAGTCTTGTTTTCATTCCTGTTTATATACCAATAAATTAGGCTTCAATGAAACCCATAGAGGTTTCGAGATTCAGGTTTCTAAGCAGAATCTTTGGAACTTCTAATTTATACCATTTACATTTATGGTAGTTTAAATAAACATGGCTCCCATGGATTCATTGGGAGTGTCACTATTATGAGATATTGCCTTGTGGATTAACCATGGCACTGTTGGAAGAAGTGTGCCACTTGGGGTGGGCTTTGAGGTCTCAGGGGTCTTTGGGGTAGGTCCCATGTGACACTCTCTGTTTGGTGCCTGCTAATCTGGTTATAGAACTCTCAGCTATTGGTCTAGCACTATGTCCGCCTCATCATACGTGTCTCATCATGCTACCCACTATGATAACAAGGGAATAAATCTATGAACTATAAGTCAGATCCAATTAAATTAATTGGTTTGACTTCTAAGTGTTGCCAATGTCATGGTATCTCTTCACAGGGATAAAAAAACTAATAAAGACACCATTTTGTCCATCTAAATCATTAATTCCTGAAGTTAATTCATTTGCCATCTGAAAGATGTTGTATAAAAGTCCTTGTCAGGTGAAATTGTCCTGGTCCATCCTAATGGATGTTTCTATTTCCTAAGAAGATAACTGGGATTCATAATCATTAAGGGTTTATATTAGAAGTAGGTTTAATAGCCCATTCTAAGACCCATTCAATTATTCCCTGGTCAATTTAAATCTGAAAAACATACTGTAACTTTAAGAAATTTGAATCTATAGGTTATAGGAAAAAATGCTATTAAAATTTACTAAAGACTACTGAGTACCATACAGTCAACATGAGGCACAAGATACAGGGGTGAAAAATAACAGACAATTCTAGTGGGCTAGTGAGATCAAAAATAAATTCAAGAATGAATTAAATTAGATTGATAGCTGAAATTTCAGAATTGAAATTCATACATTGAAATGCTATGTAAGTGAAAATTTCTTCCAAATAATCACTATCGAGGAAAGAAATACTTAGGGGAATACACTGAAATCAATTGAAAGGATGCGAGACTCTATTCCCATCATTGGAAATGGAGAATAAAATGAAGAATTTGGATCCGGATAAACATTCCAATCGCTGCGAGCCACATCAGAGCTTATACAGAGCAGAGTGGGTTCAGATCCTGGGACTTTTGCTTGGCTCCTTTTTGTGGGTCTCCAGAAGTCAGCGTAGCAGACACTTTGAAGCTTTCATTTGATAATTCTTTCAAAAACATTCTAATTCACCCCTACTTACGTTCCTTCCTTCTAATACAATCTTTATCTTTTCAATGAATTTTGCTCGTTTCTCTGTATGGTTAAATTAAACAGGAGGAAAGGCATTTATACACAACTAACTTCCTTTTAGAAAATGAAAAATACGTTTGGTGGATGACAGTATTAAGAGACATTATTATATATTCTCAAGTATCTTCTTTCCATACAAAAATTATGAATATGTACATTATATTGAATCAGAAATTGAGTTTCCTAACTTATGACCTTTTAATGCTTCTCTGTTTTAGTCCCTGCAGTTCTTTTAGACAGGGACAATTCCGGGGTCAGAGTTTTTGACTGTGGGATGGCAACCCCATCACTCCACATGATGCCCTGTCTTTCTACCGGGGGTGGAAAGTTCTTTCTCCCCACTGTTGGGCATTTCATCCAAGGTTCCTCCCTCTGACTCCTGAGTGGAGAGACACATTTTAGTATGATGCTCTTCGTGTCTTAAGTTGGACATCTGTTACTTCAATTATTTCCTTTCTCTTTGATTATTTTCTTGCCACCTATCCTCTCTTCTGTAGGATGATTGAGTCACCATTTTTTGACTAGTAGTCCACAATGGCCCATGCATGCACAGCGGGCGTTTTGGCATTTACTAACCCTGGAACCTTCCTGACAACAAGGATCAAAGACAGAATATAGCATGTGGCCAGTGCTGCCAAGGCTTGTGTCTGCTGTGTGGGAGGAGAAGTTATGGACCCTCCAAGAGGACATGGGCAGAGGGTATAAAGGTACTCTCCATGACTACAATAAATGAATTTAGTTCTGCTTCTCAGCTGGCTCCCAGAGTCTGTGTCATTAATTCAGTGCCTTCTTACCCACATCCCTTATACCCAATGAACTTCCTGAGGGGCTGAGGGCCAGGGTAACAATCCCCCTTACTTATCTTTTCCTTACATAGTCTTTTCTAAACACTTTTGTTTGGTCTCTTCCAGTATCCACTAGCCATGATAAACATCATGACAATCTTCATTACTAGCAAACTCATTTTTCTTTGTGGAGTTTTTTGTTTTTGTTTTTGTTTTTTTTTTTGTTTTTTGTTTTTTAATTTCCAGCATGATGATGGCATGTCAGAAGAAAATGTCTGAGGAACATTTTTTTAACGACATCATAGGGTACAAATCGTCGGGTTATCCTTTCCTTCCTCACTTTAAGTTACCACAGTTTACTTATTTTATTGTTTTTATCTACTCTGCTTTCTAGATTATTCAGAGATTTTCTAAATACTATTTTTTTTCATTCTAAAACTTCCATTTCAAAAAGCTTGTTTTCAGATATTGATGATATTTCGTTTATCCAAGTGACCTTTCCAGGTTTGAAATCAGCATTCGTTTGACTGACATTAATTTTTAGACACCTTTATAGCTTATAAATAAAGTATTTCCCTTTTATTTCTGGTTCTCTTTCCTTTGAAATAAGCCTTTCCATTTATTTATATTCTTATCTTTATGTTTTTGCACTTCCGAGTAGTCATCAGGGAGTCATCTCTGAGTTTAGATCCAACAGTGCATGTGACCAGGGCAGTCCTAAACACATTCAGCTTGTGGTTCCTTGTTGCTTTTTTTTT
>NW_022196903.1:97843189-97855689 GCF_008632895.1 Mastomys coucha
CTCTGTGTAGCCCTAGCTGAGCTTGAACTCACTCTGTAGACCAGGCTGGCCTCGAACACAGAAATCTCAGAAATCCGCCTGCCTCTGCCTCCCAAGTGCTGGGATTAAGGCATGTGCCACCACTGCCCGGCTGGTTTCTTGTTCCTTAAGGAGCAACAGCTTATGTTTTCTTACTGGTTGTTCCTTAGGAAGAACACCTCATCTCCTAGGAGATGATTGTAGCTTTTTTTTTCACAAGTTTACTTGCAAAATCCTTCTCACGATATAGAAATTTAAGATTTTATATAAAGGATCATAAGAAAGATCTCTCTTTTTTGTTCATATTTCTTTTATTGAAAAAATATTTTCTTATGATAATAATAAAATAAAATAATATAAGCTAAAACAAACAAAATACACTGGAATTAGACAAAACAAACAAAAAAAAGGAAAAGAGCTCAACAGAAGTCAGAAGGAGAGACCCATTTGTTCACACACTCAGGAATCCTATTAAAACCATGAAACTGGAAGCCGAAATATATACATAAAAACCTGTAGGGTAAAATTGAAAAAGAGAAAATATATCTACAAATGAAATAAAAAATAAATAATAATAAGAGAAAATATTAAAAGAAAAAAGTCCTAACACGGCTTTCTAAGACATGTTACCTCCTGAGGTACTTATGAGTTTGTTTTCTGTTGGCCATCTACTGCTAGGCAGGTGACATACACTTAAGCATCCATGCAGGCCCTATGCTTGTTGCCTCAGTCTCTGCTAGATAGTATCTATATATAAATGCATACCAGCTTATATATAAAAGCTTGTATCGATACCTAAGTGAATATAGACGTATATGTCTTTCAGGATCTGAGTTACCTTTCTCAGGATGATTTATTTTTTCTAGTTCCATCTATTTACGTGTGAATTTCATAATTTTACCTTTTATGCAGCCATTTTGTAAATATGTAACATTTTATTTACACATTCATCTGTTGAGGGCATACTAAGTTATTTTCAGCTCTGGCTATTATGAACAGGGCAGCAATAAACATGGTTGATCAAGTATCTCTATGCTAGGATGACTAGTCCTTTGTAATGTGTCAAACAGTGGTACAGCTAGATCTTGATTCCCATCTTCCTGAGTAACTGCCACAATGATTCCATAGTGACTAGGTAAGTTTTCACTCCCATCAGCAATGGAAGAGTGTTTCACTTATTACACATCCTTGCCAGCATGAGCTGTCATTTCTGTTATTGATCTTAGCTATCCTGGCAGGTATAAGATTGAATCTCAATGTGGATTTGATTTGCCTTCCCCTGAAGGTTAAAGAGGTTGAATATTTCTTTGTTTTTCAGCCATTTGAATTTCCTCTATGAATATTCTGTTTGAATTTTTATCCCATTTTTATTTAGGTTATTTTGTTGTTGTCGTCATTTAACTTCTTGAGTTGTTTTTATTGGATATTTTATTTATTTACACTGCAAATGTTATCCGCTTTCCTGGTTCCCCCTTTGAAAACCCCCTATCCCATTCCCCCTGCATCTGCTTCTATGAGGGTGCTCCTCCACCCACCCAGTCACCCACTCCTGCCTCCCCACCCTGGTATTCTCCTACACTGGGGCATCAAGTCTTCACTGGACCAAGGGCTTGGTCTTCCCATTGATGTCCATCAAAGCCATCCTCTGCTACATATGCAGCTGAAGCCATGAGTTGCTCAATGTGTTCTCTTTGTTTGGTGGTTTAGTCCCTGGGAACTATGGGGTGTCTGTTGGTTGATATTGTTGTTCTTCCTATGGGAAGTCCTCAGTGAAGGTGTTAGAGGAAAGATGAAGGAACTGAAGGCATTTGCTTCTTGACTATTTTATATAGTTTGGATACTAGTCCTCTACCAGATGTGGCATTGGTAAAAGTATTTTTTTCATTCAATAGGCTGCCACTTTGTCTGATTTACTGTGTCCTCTGCAATGCAGAAGCTTTTCAGTTTTATTAGGTCCAATATTTTGTTGATCTTAATTCCTGCACTATCTGGGTTCTATTCATAAATTCTTCTCCTGTCTTAATGAGCTTAAGATTGCTTCTCACTTCTTTTCTATCAGGCCTAGTGTATCTGGCTTTAGGTTGAGGTCTTTGATCCACTTGGACTTGAGTTTTGTGCAGGATGATAATTATGGATCTATTAATTCTTCTACATGCAGGCATCATGTTTGACCAGCATCATTGGTTGAAGATGATGCCATTCTTTTTCCAATGTGTATTTTTGGCTTCTTTGTCAAAATCCGGTGTTGAAAACTTTGTGATTTATGTCCATTTCTTCAATTTGATCCTTAAATCACCATGCCTGTTTTGTGCCAATACCATGCTGTTTTCATAGCTATTGCTCTATAGTACAACTTGAAATAGGGATGATGATATCTTTAGCAGTTTTTTAAAAATCATTCACAACTTTAATTTAAGTAGTGATAATTTAATCATTAATTAATTATAATTATCATTAAATTATTATGAGGAGTAGTATTAGCACTTGTTAATATACACTGTACAGATAGATTAAACAGAACCAAAGACCATACAAGTGAAATTCTATGAAATTTAGATTGTCATTTGGAACGGATGCTGAGGAGCTTTATAATTGATTTTATACTCTCTTAATTGAATATATTTTATGAAGTTATCTATACTCTGAACTGACAAATCCAAGACAATTAGGACAAGAAAAACAAATAGCTTAATGTCCCCCCTCATAACCTGTGGCCATTACCTGCATTGATCTTTTCTCATTTCCTAATATTTAACCTTTCTGGTTTTCTTTTCTGGTTTTCTTTTCTACTTGTAATCACTACCCATAGGCACATTTGTTTTATCAATAATTCTTTTCCCATTCTTAATCCTTAAATAGACTTTTTAAGAGTACAGGGTATTATTAGTTTTAATCTCATTTCCTTGATAATATAATTAATGAATGCAAATTTTATTAGCTGTTGTTAATTACTTTAAAATCAATTCATTGTGGACCTTACCTACATGTCCATGTAAAGTAAAATAATCTTGGTAATTAAATCTCAAATGTATGCATGGCCCAGATTCAAATTCAAAGAAAGTGGACAGTGTATATACCAGTATCTAGAAATCTTTGGATCTCTATAGAATTCAAGTAAAAATAACTAAAATAAAGAGAAAGAAGAAAATACTATTAAGACCTCCACATATAAGGTTATTATACACTTTTAAACAGTAGTGTTAAAATTATCAAATATTATTTAAAACTATACAGCTATGCAAATGATCATTAAAGTACTAATGGTAGGATTGCTACATTAATTTAATAAAAATATTTTTTTAGGTAAAAGTTGTATTTAAATAAGGACTTTAATGAACATTTGCATTAATTTATTCCTTTATCATTGAAAATTGAATTTAGGTAAACACCCTTTATTTTATTTTATCTTAAAGAGTCAAATGTAAATTATAAAAAATCAAATTACTTAAGCTATAAAATATCACAAGTTAATGAGAAGTTCAACGAGTTTAAGAAACAACACTTTGGATACAGTTGTGATGAATTAATGGGTTGGTGTACTGGGCACTGAAAGACAAACAAAGATAGATATGTCAGGAAAGAGCTAAGAAGATCAAGGGATCCATGGAACAAATGTTTAGTAATTTTCTAGAGTGGTCCCAGGAAAAAAAAAAAAAACAGGGAAATTTTAAGGCATTACACAGCATTGTGATTCCAGGACTATTCTAGAGTTGCCAAATGATAGCAAGACATGGACTGTGCTTATAAAATACCATAAAAAGAAAGAAAATATGAAGAAAGAAAGATAGAAAGAAAGAAAAAAGAAAGAGAGAATAACAGAAAGAAAGAAAACTCAGCTGATTTTGTCCACTTCTGTAATATTAAAATTATGTTTCATTTGGCATATTTTGGATCAATAGCTTTCAACTTGAAATCAATACTTCATAAAAGGGACATTCATAATATCTGAGTATTTTAGTTGACATTCTCATTTCTTTGACAAAACACCTGACCAAAATGACAACTTACAGAAGGAATGGTTTATTTCATCTCACAGTTTCAGAGTGCAAAGAGATGAGAAAAAGAAGAAGAGAAAGCTGGTCACATGTTGTTCATGGTAGGAAACAAATATGTCAATGCTGCCTATCAACTTGCTCTCTGTGTTTAATTAGTCCAAGACCACAGTCTGTTGGATGCTGCCACCCATATTCAGGAAGGGTCTTTTTATGCCTTTCTGAAATACACCAAAATGCATATGTCCAAATTAATTCTAGGTAAGTTGATAATGAAATCAATCCTCCCATGAAACACATTTGATTTACACATGTTGGTAGATTTCCTATGGTAATGAGAGGGTTGAAGCCAATTCCACCAAAACCATGATAGGCTAAGAATGTACTTGGCTCAAACTATAGTGCTATCAGAGTTGAGATGCCTTGGTCTGTAGATTTTCATCTCACTTCCTACTAAGGTTTTAAGTAGTTTGCATCAAGTCTGGCTATCCCTGGTTCCTCACTCCAATACCGCTACATATTTCTATTTATTTTCCTGACACTCTGTACTTCTGTCTCTTCCCATACCTGATCCTGCCTCCATTTTTTCCTCCCCCTACTCTCTCCCTCCCAGGTCCTTCCCTCCCTTTACCTTCCAGAAATTCTATTCTCCATCCTAAGTAGAATTGAAGTAGCCATACTTTGGTTTTCCTTCTTCTTAAGCTTAATATAATCTGTGAGTTATATTGTGGGTATTCTGAGCTTTTGGGTTAATAATATCCACTTTTCAGTGAGTACATACCATGTGTGTTCTTTTGTATCTGGGTTACCTCACTCAGGATGATATTTTCTAGTTCCATCCACTTGCCTGCAAATTTTATGAAAACATTGTTTTAATAGATGAGTAGTACTCCTTTGTGTAAATGTACCAAATTTTCTGTATCCATTCTTCTGTTGAGAGACATCTGTGTTGTTTTCAGCTTCTGACTATAATAAATGAGGTTGCTATAAATATAGTGGAGTATGTGTCCTCGATATATGTTGAAGCATCTCTTGGGTATATGCCCAATAGTGGTAGAGCTGGATCTTCAGGTAGAACTATTTCCAATTTTCTAATTAACTGCTAGATTGTTTCCAAAAAGTGTTTGTACCAGCTTGCCGTCCCACCAGCAATGAAGGAGTGTTCCTCTTTCTCCACATCCTCGCCAACATGTACCTTCACCTAAGTTTTTGATCTTAGCCATTGTGTATGGTATAAGGTGGAATCTCAGGGTCATTTTTATTTGCATTTTCCTGCTGACTAAGAATGTGAACATTCCTTTATGTGCTTCTTGCCTTTTCGAGATTCCTTGGTTGAGGATTCTTTGTTTATCTCTTTACACCATTTTTCATGGGTTGTTTTTTTTTTTTCTCTAGAATCTAACTTCTTGAGTTCTTTGTGTTTATTGGATACTAGACCTTTAATGGATGTAGAGTTGGTCAAGATCTTTTTCCAATCTGTGGGTTGCTGTTTTATCCTATTGACAGTGTCCTTTGCCTTACAGAAGCTTTTCAATTTTATGAGGTCACATTTGTGAATTGATGGTCTTAGAACCTGAGCCATTGGTGGTCTGTTCAGGAAACTGACCCCTGTACCAATGTGTTTGAGGCTCTTTCCCAATTTCTCTTCTAGCATATTCATCAAATCTGGTTTTATGTGGATATCCTTAATCCGCTTGGACTTGAGCTTTGTACAAGGAGATGAAAATAGATTAATTTGCATTCTTCTACATACTGACTGCCAATTGAACCAGCACCATTTGTTGAAAACAATGTCTTTTTTCCCCTGGATGATTTTGGCTTCTTTGTCAAAGATCAAGTGACCATAGTTGTGTGGGTTTATTTCTGGGTCTTCAATTCTATTCCATTGATCTACCTGCCTGTCTCTGTACCAATACCATGAATTTTTTATCACTATTGCTCTGAAGAACATCTTGAAGTCAGGGGTGGTGATTTCCTCAGAAGTTCTTTTATTGTTGAGAATTATTTTTTGCTATTCTGTGTTCTTTCTTATGTCAGGTGAATTTAGGGATTGTTCTTTCTATCTCTGTGAAGAATCAAGTTGGGGTTTGATATAAAAGGGGAGGGGATGGTATGAGCGACTGTGGAGGGGAAACTAGAAAGGGGACAACATTTGAAATGTAAATAAATAAAATAACCAAAAAAAAAAAAAAAACGAATTCATCATGTGTTTTGAGAAGGATTATGTAATGAATTTGGAACTTTGGCTTAGAAGATTTATTGAATTTTGAAAGCTCAATGAGATGTTTTTATCTTTGTTTAGTTTAGTTTTGTTTTTGTTTATTTGTTTTCTTTTTGTTTTTTATTTTTTGGAGGATCATGGAAAATTGGAATGATGGGGATAATGCAAAAGATGGCGTCATGACTTGGGAATTTGCAGAGGAAAATTTAAAGATTCTACTTGGACTGATTGTTATTTCAAATTAAGACTTTGTGATTCTAGTTATCTGTGGCTGAAGAATGAGTCGTGATTAATAAGATAGCAGAACTACTACAACAAACTACTACAGTAAACCTTTGCTCTGCTGGGACACTCAAATTGGGCAGCTGGAGCTGAAAAATTAATAGTGATTAACAAGAGCACAGAGAAATTGAGGTAAAGATATCTGGGGAATGTTTCCTCAAGGTCAGGACACAAAAGCCATATTCCTGAGGTGATCAAGGTAGTTCTTGGGACTGGCAGCAAAATATGATAGTGTTACAAGTTATTCAGGTGTTACTTGTTTTGAAGGCATGAAGGGGTTAAGGAGAGCTTAATATTGTAAGAGGCTAGTAGTGGTCATTGGTGAAGGTACAGCTTCAGTGCTTGTTTGAAGGCCCAGGATTGAAATAGTCAATATAGAAAAGTTGAGATTTGGCATAATGAGGAGAGCTTATAAATAAGGAGAGCTTATAAGCTATTGGTGAAAGTACAACCCAATTACAACTGAAAACACAAGAATTTTGAAGATGCCAGTACCATGAAATGACCACCAAGAACAGTAACAGTATAATATAACCATCCAGAGCCTAGAAGACATGTTTCTAAGGGAGGAGCTAGGGAAATGACCAAAGCCCCTGGGAGGAGCCCAGACAATCATCAGTGAGTCTCAGACTCTGGACATTGGCTTATTTACACTGTTAGAGTACATGTTTGCACTCTTCAGATTGTGGCTGTGTCTGGGTTCTTCTCTTTGGAGGTAAGAAAGTGTGTAATTATTTTGCATTTACAGGAACCCGCAGTTGAGTTACTTTGAGTTCTAAAAGACGTTGTATTTTAGAAGTGATTGTCTATTTTAGGTAGAGTGAACTTGTGATGATTTTAATTTTGTAAGACAGAAATTTTAAAATTCATTTTTATTTTTATTGAGAGATCTTGGAGATGAATGATGAAGAGAAGTGTGTGGCTTAATGGTGATGTGTTTGCATGTGAAACTGGCAAGGGTCAGTTGTGTTGTACAGTTTGATAATAGATATTTGACACAAGCTAAATCATCTGAGAGGAAGGATCCTCAATTAAGAAAATGCCTCCATAAGATCAGATTATAGGCAGGCTTGTAAGTAATTTTCTTAATAATGGATTGGGAGGACCTTTTGTGAGTGGTATAATTTCTGGGCCAAGGCTCCTGGATTCTGTAAGAAAGCAGACTAAGCAAGCTGTGGAGAATAAGCAAGTAGGATCCCTCCAGGACCTCTGCATCAGCTCCTGTCTCCATGTTTCAGCCCTGTTTGAGTTTCTGTCTTGACTTCCTTCAATGGTAACCAGTGATGTGGAAGTTAAGCTAAATAAACTCTTTCTTGCCCAACTGGCTTTGGGTCTTGGTATTTCATTGCAACAATAGAAACCCTAAGACAAACAGCTGCACTGTTTTCCTCTGTACTATGTTAGTTTACAGCCTTGCACCATTCCTGCTTCAAGGACTTGTCCAACCAAGATCTTCCTCCTGTAATGAGTCTTTGATTGAAATATAGGTGATAGTTATCTTTTCAATACATAGGAAGCCCATCGTAGTTTCTATATGGACATTTCCTCAACTTTAGGTGTGGAGATAGGACAGACATTCTAAACTATGAGGGAAACCCACACACTCTTAGCCGGGGGATTTAAAGAAATACAGATACAGTGTTGGAATAGAGAACTACCCTGTTTTCTCAGCTCCAAGCCCTCAGCCACATATGCAGTGGCCAGTTAGCTGCAAGATATATGTGACAGAATATGATCCATTTGCAAGTAAGATCCACCAAGAATATCTAATTTATTACGGTCACCTCATTAGTAAAGGACAGGGCTAAGATTTGGGTCAGGTTTTTAAACAGAACCCTATGTTCTGCCACAAACATAATAGAAACAGTAGTAGAAAATACTTTGCTGATAGCTATTTTATTTTTATAAATATGATATTTATGAATGACTGTTTAAATATTATAGGGTAAACCAGAGCACGAACAAGGGAGGAATGGATATTTCAGTTCCATTCTTTCAACTTGAGGGCTGCCAAAAAAAAAAAAAAAAAAAAAAGATTTCTGGACCAAAAAATGGGGATGTAAGTTTCAAAGTTAACCATGTTCACTCCTGTACATATGACTAGCTATCAGTGGATATAGTGAGAGGAGCATGAGAAAGAGGAAAAGGAAGAGGAAGAAGAGAGGAGGAGATTGGTTTGGAAGGGGAGTGTGCCAGGTGAGATGGTAGAGGGAATTTGAAGTAGTAATTCAAGATAGATTTGACTGTATTTTAATGTATACATGTATGAAACATCAAAGAATATATATTTATATCTACAGAGCCTATTTCAACTCTTACTCTGGAATCCAGTTTAGAGTTTCTAATTATATAACCTGGACTAGTGTTATATACATTGCAATGTGTGTGTGTGTGTGAGTGTGTGTGTGTGTGTGTGTGTGTGTGTGTGTGCATGAGTGTGTGTGTGTGTGTGTGTGTGTGTGTGTGTGTGTGTGTGTGTGAATGACTGAATTGGTTGAGCAAAGCAAAGTTATTTACTATAAAGCCAACCACAACCAATCTAATTTGACTTCTAATTTGATTTCTAACCACCCCCTGTATTTGCATGTGGAAAGGATTCCATTATATTCTCTATTCTCTGGGCCTTTGAAGCAATGCCAGACAGAACTCAGAAGGTCTATGTTTTATCTGACCTAGGAGCACTTATCCCTCATAAGCAAGAAACTCAATTTGAGCTCTGTGAAGTACTAGGGTTTAAAGAAAACCTTTATTTCACATTTTTTTGTGTAAATATTTCTCCAGCTTGAACTGCCAATAGTATTCCATAGCAGATGACTCTGGAACATGAACAAGTGTTTGCTCTTATGTTTCATCCATTAGTAGTGAAATAAAGACTACAAGGTTTGCATCCCACGGCAGGCTTTTCTGCTGCCATATGTTGCTAATGCTAGCCAAGAAGAGTGTTTATATGTTTATGCCTGTGGAATACTAAGGAGCCCTTGGACACTTGACAAACTAGTACCTATACCACCAAGTCTCAAGGAATATCCAAGTTAGTTGCAAGTAACTTTTCATCGATGTTGAACCTAAATTGATATTTGAGAGACTCAATATTATTTGAGATTAACTGAAATCATTATTTTTGTGTAAAAATATCCTTCCTCTGTTATTTCAATAATTTTCTGAAATTTAAAATTCTTATGTTCAGTGTTAATATTAGTATCATGAGTGTTAGAAATGGTGATAAACTGTTTTGGGTTGACAATGTTTCATTATATATCTAAAACCTAATGTGCTCATGAATTCATTTTTTAAAGAGCTACTAATTTCTGTTTCATGTATATGAGTCTCTGTCTGGATCTATGTAAGTTTAACATGTGAATGCCTGGTATAGGCGGATGCCAGGAAAGGATTGTCAGATCATGAGAAAATGGAGTTAGAGATGGTGATGCGGTACCACTCAGGATTGTGAAGCAAAATCATGCCTTCTGCAAGAGAAATAAGTGCTCTTAACTGTGAGCCATCTCTCTTATCCCCATGTTAATTGATTTTTTTTTTTGCCCAATTCTCCAGAAATTTCTTGAGCTCTTCATGCCTAAGTAATGTTCAAAGATTCATAAGTGAAATAAAAATTAATAAGATGAAGGTGCCTATTCCTTATGGGGACTATGTTTTACAAAGCAGGATAACTCAATAATTAGAAAGTATAAAGTGACTGTGATCTTCCACAATCCTCATTGTTGATGGAGAGATAATACAGGTGAGGTGGAGAATGAATTCTAGTGAATATCATTTTTGCAGGCACTGGGTCAAAATCTTCCAGAGATGAACTTGTGCTGTTTGTGTTGTTTTTTTCTTAAATGTAAGTAAAATAAAGCTTTGGCAAAAGCTTAACCATGTGAGAATTATCACAACAAAGATAATTCCTAGCAAGGTAGCAAACCACCTGTGACCTTTGCAATGAGAATGAGTTCTATTGGCTGACAGACAGAGCTCAGAACTCACTGACAAAGTCAAAGATAAGAGCCTGTGCAATTTTCAGGATACTGGGGGTGATCAGATTGAGGCTGGCTTATAAAAGAATAGGAAATGAGCAAATAGAGGCCCATGCCTTTAATCCTGCATTTGGAGGCAAAGACAAATGATCTCTGAGTTCAAGGCCAGCATGGTCTAAAGAGTGAGTTCCAGGACAGCCAGGGCTATACAGAAAGTCCGTGTCTTCAACATCATCATCATCATCAACAACAACAATAACAATACCAACAACACAGAATGGCAAGTAATCACCATCTTGTCAAACAATGTTCACTCTAGCCTTCTGGGTGGAAAGGCATCATTCATTTTCTTGCATTGAAGAAAATAGGCCTGCATATTTGACAAGCCTAGTTTTCTTTCAGTTGAACCTCCAACAATAAAGTATAAATAATTCAGTTATCATTTCTGTTGCTGCCATGAAAGAAGTCAGACACTGTAGGAAGAGACACAGGCAACTGGCATCTTGCTCAAATCCTGTGTCACTGCTCTATCATGACAAACACAGTTATTGAAGCACACATAAATACATGAACAGTTAATTTTGGTGTCTTGTACAGAGCATGATGCAAATGATGTAATCAGTGACACCAAAAAGCAACTAAACTCAACATATAGCTTAAGGCCACTTTTAAAAAGAGTGTTTGCAAATATGTTTTAATATATTTCATGAAACACAATGGATTGGGCACTCATCTCTACCAAGGCATTTTATATGCTAGAGAATACAGCACAAAACCACATACAAATCCCCAAATTTCACATAGGGAAGAAAAATATTCTAAGCAATTTCCCGTATTCAAATTTCTGATCCAGAGAATTAAGAGCACAGTGTGTTAAAGCATTAACTGTCTTTATCCTATCTGTGTTTATGTAGCGTTAACTAATTAATTCTCACGATACTAAGCCATGAGGGAAGCTGCTGTACTAAGTCGTCCATGTTCTTCTTAAAGGGATGCTAGTCCTTTCAAGCAGGATGACCAGTGTCAATATTCCACAGGTGCATTTGGAATTTAAAATCCCTAAAGTGCAGAGCATTACAAATCTAGTATTGAAAGTTGCTTAATTATACTGCTTGTTTCATATACCTTTTGACAGATTTCCAGAAGCTGTTTGGCTATTTTTAAACTATTGGGTACTCATTCAATTCTCAAATTTTGTGATGAGTCTTTTTCACCAAGATTGGAAATAGAGATGCGGAATGAGTGAATAAATGATTGTTACTTTAGTAAGATAATTGAAGCTTCATAAATTGATTTGTGCTTTAATGCAACAGATATAATATCACCCATGCCGTATTTTACATTTTATTTATTTATATGCTAATGAGTTTTTTGTATTCATGTATGCCTGTGCAATATATGTATGCACTGCCCATGGTGTCCATAAGAGGACGTCATATACTCTGGTATTACTGATAGTTAGTCAACATGTGGGTGCTGGAATTCATACCTAATCTTCTGAAAGAACTGTCAGTGCTCTCAATCACCAGGTAG
Source organism: Mastomys coucha (assembly GCF_008632895.1). NCBI lineage: Eukaryota > Metazoa > Chordata > Mammalia > Rodentia > Muridae > Mastomys > Mastomys coucha. Next base: position 97,855,210 of record NW_022196903.1, read on the forward strand.
CTGAATAACCCCTTATCTTACAACACTTCTCTGGCTAAACCCAGACCTGGCGGTCCTTTGCTGTAAATGTGTTGAGAGCCTCATATCACTTGGTGTATGCCAACCGGTTGGCGGTCCAGTGTTGGAGAGATCTCAGGAGTCCAAATTAATTGAAACTGCTTTTCCTCCTACTGGGTAGCCCTCCTCCTCAGCTTCTTTCAGCCTTTCCCTAATTCAACCACAGGAGTCAGCAGCTCTGTCCATTGGTTGGATGCAAATATCTGCATCTGACTCTTTCAGCTGTTTATTGGGTCTTTCAGAGGGTGGTCATGCTAGGTCCCTTTTTGTGAGTGCTCCATAGCCTAAGTAAGTGAGCCAGACACAATTACTGCCCTTGGGTCCTACCCTTGAGTTGAATTCCACTTTGGGCCTGTTGCTGGACCTTCATTTCTTCAGGCACCTCTCCATTTCCATCCCTGCAGTTCTCACTTAGTATATTTT
>NW_022196903.1:97860689-97864428 GCF_008632895.1 Mastomys coucha
AAAATAGAAGAAACATCCTCATTGTATGGGAATAAATCCAACATAACATACTTGTATATGAAACTGTTCTTTTTTTTTTTTTTTTAATCTTCCAATGGCCCTGCACCATAGTTAGGATAATATCCGAATTCCCTAATTGTCATTTCAAAGTCCTGAGTAATATGTTTATTCCTTCTTATATCGTATTGCTCCTCTGTCTTTTACCACTGCTACAAACTCTTTTGTCTTATTTCAACATCTTAAGTAACTAGTAAAGCTCTTTGCATTGCCTTGTTTGTAGATTAGTCCTTTTCTGTGTGGCTTCTCTCCCATCAGTCAATTACGAGTTCAGTGTCTCCTCCTTCAAGAAGAATATTCCAATTTATCTACTCATCCAGGATGAGAATTTATAATAAGACTTACTTACTTCATATTCAACCATGTGATATTCACTACGTGAAAAACCTTCCATGTTTATTTATATATTCACTCACTCACACACACACACACACACACACACACACACACACACACACACACACACACACACATATATACATATATATATTATGATGGTCTTCCAAAACATAATGCAAATTTCCCAAGGCTTTCATTCTCTTCATTCTTATTAACGAAAAACCCCCTAAGACTTAACGTAACCTTTGATTAGGGACCACTATGAGAGTTTGCTGTTGATTATCTGTAACAGTATGGACCAGTTTGCTAATATAAACTAAGCATAGAGGAATAAAGCAGAGTAATTTGTTACACTGATTTACATAGCATAGCCATCTATATTAGAGAATCTATTTATTGTTATTGTGATTTTCCATATATATATATATGTATATACATATATGTGTGTGTGTGTGTATACGTGCACATATACTCTTTGTTATAATATCCTACTTTGGAAATTAATATGGATGATTAAAAACAATTTAAAAATCCAAGGTATTTCTTTGGGAAGTTTTATGTGAAGACAAGATCCTCCTCATGAATGATGAGTGTTTGGTAGCTGTGGCTAGGATGCAACAGGGAGAGAAAAGCACTTGTTATCTGACCTCTGCTACTTTCCTAAAGATTTTAAAGTAAATCTTATCTTCAACCCTAAAACGAACTGAGAACATGCTTAGTTGACTTGGCTGTATTAATAGCTGAATATTACTCATTGTGTAGATGCACCACATTTTCTGTATTCATTCCTCTGTTTAACGACAACTGGGTTCTTTCCAGCTTCTGCCTAGTATAAATAAGGCTGCGATGAACATAGTGGAGCATGTACATGCACTCACTGATAAGTGGATACTAGTCCAGAAGTTCAGAATACCCAAGATTCAATTCACAGACCACATGAAGCTCAAGAGGAAGGAAGACCACAGTATGGATACTTCGGTTCTTCTTAGAAGGGGGAACAAAATACCCATGGAAGGAAATACAGAACCAAATTTTGGGGCAGAAACTGAAGAAAATGCCATCTAGTGACTGTATCACCTAGGGATCCATCCCATATACAGCTAACAAACCCAGACACTATTGTGGATGCCAACAAGTGCTGGCTGACAGGAGCCTGATAGAGCTGTCTCCTGATAGGCTCCTCCAGTGCCTGACTAATACAAAAGTGGATGCTTGCAGCCATCAATTGGACTGAGCACAAAGTCCCCAGTGGAGAAGCTAGAGAAAGAACCCAAGGAGCTAAAGGGGTTTGTAGCTCCATAGGAGGAACAACAATATGAACTAACCAGTACCCCCAGAGTTCCCAGGGTTTAAACCATCAAAGAGAACACATGGAGGGACCCATGGCTCCAACTGTATATATAGTAGAGGATGGCCTTGTAGGACATCAGTGAAAGGAGAGGCCCTTGGTCTCGTGAAGGCTTGATGCCAAGACAGGGAAGTGGGAGATGGTGGGTTAGTTAGCAGGGAGGCAGAGAATGGGATACAGGGGTTTACAGAAGGGATAAAATTTGCAATGTAAATAAAGAAAACATCTAATAAAAAATCACCTAATGGGGGGAAAAAAGAACTCATTATGAGGCAGAAGTTCTGGGTAATGAGAGCAAATTGATGTGGTCACTCACTTCAGAGAAGATCATAAGGGAAAATCCAGAGGGAAATGGAGGCGGAAAGTCAAAACCAAAATACAGCTTCTAGCCTACATTTATGTCCCAAATTCATAACAATTGTTAAAAATGTACTATGAGATAAGCACTAAGTATCCCATATGTAAGTTTTAGAAGAACATTTAATGCTACAGGTATAATAATGCAACTATTGTTCTGATGCTAATCATGACAGTTGAGAGGCCCTGGGAGATTTGTTCATGTGTCAAATCTAGGCTAGAACACTAATTAGAGTCTACAGAACCTGTTCATTTCTAAGTCACTAGTAACTTGCAATGGCAATAATCTAAGAACTATGATGTATGTCCCTCAGAAGTTGTCTGCTTTTAATTTGTAAACTGCTAATATTCATTTATGGGATTTTATGTATTTATTTTTTATATTTGAGAATTTCATACAAGTCTACGAAATATTTCCATGATTTCATCCTCCTTGTACCTCTGATGCCTGACCCACAAGCTTGCCTCAAATTTGTGATCTCTTCTGTCTTTACTTTTGGTTATGTGTATACATACATACATATATACATACATACATGCATACATATGCATAGATTTTATTTCTATTTTCACTGTATAATATACTATTTAATTACTTTAATCTAAATTACTCACCAAAATTTAAAGATAGAAAGAATTATAGTAATGCCCTATTCTCTTTGTCCTTTTATAAATAACAGAGGAATTTAATCTTATAGATGAATTAATTACATGGAACTAGACACTATCAAAAACAGAAGAAAAAATCAGAAACCTGACTCCTGTTCCTCACACCATCTTGGGGTCCTTTATGAATTTCATACCAGCGAAAACCCAATATTTGTCTTTCATGAATAGAAACATATAAACATGTAACCTAAATATTTTTTTCCCTTTTCCTTTCGAGTCCTTGCTAGAGTGTGGCAATCCGCTCCCATAAGGGTTGAAAACACAATCCTTTAGAACTGTCAAGTGATCCAGACTGTTTCCTATCTCTTTTATCCATACCCTCTCACCATTCTTCCTCATGGCCTATCAGGTATTAGCATGTTACTTTTATATTAAACACAAGGAAAATGAATTTCTGTACTTACAGTGGTTCTATCTTGCCATGTGTCTTATTTTCCAGTTTGTCAAGGGTCCCATCAAAGGTAGGCCAGTTTCAGTTTATAAGGAAAAATGTCCCATGTCCTAAAACCTTACAGAATCTCTGTGACAATTTGATCTTTACTGTATAATCTAGATGCTTGCTCAGGGTTGATCTGTTTGTACTTTTGTCACTATAACTAGCTAATATTATTGAGTGATTAATACCTGCCAAATCCTCTGCTAAATACTTCATGTGCTCTAATTCACTTAGTCCCCTCAACAGTTCCACCAGGCAACTCAGTTGCTAGGTAGATTTACAGCTCAGGGTCACATGCCTAGGTAGTAGCAACAGACTTAAACTGACTTTCTCTAGACAGTAGTTGCTTAATTATTTCATAAAATTAACTGTAAATTGTCAGCTTATTCAGCATATATTCTGAAACTTTAGCAACAGAATGCTTAGGAAGTCTGTAAGTCATTTTGCATTTAACAAGGAGAGAAAATTTTCTTATATTTTTCTTTTTTTTTTTAATTTTAGATATTTTCTTTATTTACATGCGAATTTCTCCA
>NW_022196903.1:97865431-97910721 GCF_008632895.1 Mastomys coucha
TGATGATATGATAGTATACTTAAGTGACCCCAAAAATTCCACCAGAGAGCTCCTAAACCTGATATTTTTCTAATATTACCACACAACCAAACTCTCTTGATTTTCCATATACCTGGCACATTAATAAAATATGAAAATTTTTATACCAATGCTAATAAGAACTAGCGAATGATTTTGAAAATTAGAAAGATACACTGAAAAATATATCTTTTCTATAAATAAGTTCATCATTAATAATGATGTTGTAAATTCATGCTCATTCCAGTTTTGCATCATTTTTCAGGGTCCCACACTCTAAGGGTATTAATAGCTCAAAATAGTGTGAATAAAAATGATTGTTTTGTTGAGTATGGCAGAAGATTGGAGAATGCATAAGTAGGAATCTACTTCCATGATTTATACTAAGCACTCATACAACTGAGGTCCAAATAAATCATAAAATGTTGGCTCCTGTGGTGTTATTAAATTCCTTGTAGTTCACAAGCATTGATCATTAGATACCTTTGGGTTTCTGTTTCATTCAAATGGTAGAAAGATATGAATTATATTTCTTGTCATTTTCATGATCAAGGCTTCTAACAAGGACCTTTCATTATAGCTAATAGGTATGTCAGGTGAACTGGATTTAAATTACACATCTAGATGTTGGGGAGTGCCCAACTTTTTCCAAACCAAAAATATACACTTTATGTCAGGAGACATTTCAGTTTCATGTTAACACATTTTTCATTACTAAACAACTATGTTAGGAATGATCACTGGTTTTATACACACCAGTGATAACTATGGCTACACTCATAGTTCTTAAAGATTTACAAGATTGCATGCTCAAAAACCTATCTGTCTAGGAAGCATATATTAAAATAGTTCTTAGAAATAAATTTCTTCTAAGAAACATATTAATAGAAGTAATAGGATTATAGGTAAAGTTAAAAACATTTTCCTACTTCCAAATGCTTGTTATCTTTACACATAGTGTTTATACTGTGTGTGAAAAGCTGATTGCAATTTACTTAGACTGTCTATTTTGCATGAATACCATCATGAAACACAGCTAAACGCCATTGTTTCCATCAATGAATAATGAAGAAATCTGAACTGAAACATCTTCTGTGTGATTCTTGACCTAATTCATTCTTGGGTTTTATAATTTCTGGCCCCCCAGTTCCTACTTTGCATAGATGTTTAGCGTAAGTTAATCAATCAGAACATTGCATATTCTATAATGACCATGTAATTAGGATTGCCTTTTCATTATTTCTGTTCCCCTACAGAGCTCACAGATACATTGCTCACTTTGAACATGAAACATACGACTTTGGGAAGAATGTAGGGCAATGTGAAAAATAACTATTCATTCTTGCTTCTGGCTTCATTGTTGGTTTCAGGAGAAACAATTACCTATTAGTTGTTGATATATGCACCCACTTTTCAAAGCTCTGTGAAATTACAAAAGATGGCTAGCCATTCATTAAATCTTACCTGATTTCTCCTGGGGAAATACTACTGTGGATTTGGGTTTTGGTAAAGAGTGGTCAATGTACTCACATATCTCTGTTAAAATTAAGTGTAAATATTACTCATTATCATATGTGTCATGGTTGACAACTTTGCTTTCTCTAGTAACCTCAGTGACCTATGGATACAGTACTCCCTAACAAGGGCACATCAGTTCCTTCCAGATCAAGGGAATTATATGCTAATTGCCTTAAGGATAGTATGGAAACATCTAATTGTGTTTGCAAAAAATGATTCAGGTGATATATGAGTTCTCCCATAATATACTGATACTGACTAATTAACCCTTCCTCTGAACTCACACACTTACCATATTGTACCCTTGCATTTTTTGTTGCTGGAGGTATCATACCAGACAGTAAAAACAAATGAGATCAGAATTTGTTTCTCCTTCTAAATTCCATCATCTGTCATCTGAAATGCAGTTGTTTTTGTCACGTTTGCCTGTGAAATTATTAATGCTGGTGTGACTGAATAAAACATGTCATTTGTATCTGAAGTAGTAATATAAAATCCCAGAGGAATGATGGGTTGCTGGAAAGATAATTGGTATGCGTAGGATATCTTAATTTATCATATTAAGAAATTTGTTTCTAGGCTTTCAATCTCTGTTCATGTATACTGACTACACATAATGGCATAGCCAACTTTTGAACTGAAAACTGGTTTCTTTTTTTCACGATAATGTGGTTTTCTTCTGTGACTCTTATGGAGGACTAAAAGAAGAATTATGTATAGTTGGCTGGAATTAACCAAAAACACAGTTCAACATACAGCAAGCTATAGAATTAGTTTTCAAAGCGAGGTATGCCGAAAATGAAAGCAACACGTTTTAGGATCAATTTGAAAGGTGTCCCTGAAATATCTGTCTCTGGCTACTGAAGCACTTGACCAGCTTGTTCTAGGAATCAGTACTATAGCATTATTAATATTCATCAACTGGCCTTAATTTAAAGCACAGGTAAATTTTTATGACCCCTTAAAAAAAGAACAGCAAAGCAGATTGACCAGGGAGAAGTGTTTTAGAGACTTAAGACATGAGGAATCGTCAGAGGGAGTTCAAAACAGAGCGCTTCTGGTTTTAAGGGGATGCATTCATTAGCAGCCTGGAAATAGACTACCAGGAACATTAATGGTTTGGGGATGTTATGGGGCTGTGACCTATTCTTAAATGACACTAAAGGAACTAGCTGGACTTGTTCCTGGACTGGGAAGGGGGAAAACTGTGTCATAATAAATTTTCAATGTTTATGTCACTGACTTTAAGATAACTTTCCCCCACAGCAGTGAGAAAGCATTAGTCCATATTTACCTGAAAAAGCCAGGTGTACAGTTGCAAACATGGCTTTTGGAAAGTTATCTACTGTTGCTCCTCTAACAGTTTGTCTCTTTTTTGAGCAAAGTGGCAGGCAGCCATTAGGTCAATGAGAATAGGAAGATTGCAGATGATTTTTATTGTGCTGTGAAGACAAACCTTCTGATTCAGCACACACGTTGTGTCCAGATTGTGGGTCATCTGGCTTCAGGGCAGTTCTTTATGCTCCCACAAGTTTTGTGAAGAATATTCTACGTCCATCTACATCTCTCTGCCTATGTTGTCTGAAAGCTACATATTATGTGGATCAGGGGAAGATCTGGCCTTTCACTGAGTAAATGACAAACTTGGGCTTTGAAACTTTTTGACTCTGGAGAATTAGGCAAGATCCTAACTTCTCCCTTGCTCAACATCTCCATCCATGCAATGGAAAGAATGCTACCTACTTTCAGAGTTATCATACATAGGCATTAATGCTTCTTTTCACTGCCCATATGCTATACCTTTTGCTTTGACACATCTTACATGCACTTATTGGTGAAAGTGTGTATGTATATAGAAATCAGATCTCAGACCTAACCCATAGGTATGGGCACATGTATTTATTTCCTTATAAGTCAGAGCAAATATGCACCTTTGGCTAGTATGGCTGTATTTCATTTATCCAACAAACATACAGTTTACACCTAGTTAATTTCATAAATTAATGAAAATACCTGGATAAAATAGACCTGTTTATTCTGTTACTAATGATATATTTATCTGGATATAAAAACAGAAGAGGTATTTGTTGATAAATTAAATTCTGTAAGTAGTTCAATTAGTTTATTTTTATGACTATAAATATAATTTAAACAAATCTTGGAACTGAAATTATGGTTTTCTGCATTAAAAATAAATTTTCTTGCTATAAATAAAACACATTAAGTAAGTACAGCCACATACATGCATATATAGCACTTACAACATTGCTTGTTATCTGAAAGATTATTATTTTAAAATTATAAATTTGAGGTCCAGGATATAACTCAATGGTGAAGCACTTAAGTTTTCATTCCATCATGCATATGGCCCATAATTCTTTTGAAAGAGAGACAGAGATTTAACTATTTTAAAAGGCTAGTTGCTTTCTAAAAAAATAATGTCCCAGAACACACCAGGCACTGTAAAGACTCTTCTCTGATATATGACAATGATGTTGAATACATAAAAGGCAATTAACTGAGTATCAATCAGAATGGTTTGAAATAGGTAGGAGGGAACTACTTTTGAAATGGGACTTCAAGAAAGACCTGGGGTTGAGAGCAGGTGATTCCACCTCTTTTATCCTAGTGATAAGAAATGAATTAAACTATACCACTTGGCACTAAACAGAGTGACTTGCTCCTTTATCCTGAAACAATTTTGTTTTTTTCTCCTGCATCCTGTCAATGTCTTCCCTTTCAGATATAGTAAGTAGCTGTATCAGACTGTGAAATACAATTATTTCAGTATTAAATGTTCCAATTAGTATTGTGAGTATTTAAGCAATTTTTCTCTCACATCAACCACCAAGGACAATTATGCTTCTTCTTATTTTAGTGGTATTGTACATATGCACAAACAGAGAACAAAATCACAATATGTTTTCTACTTATTCTTTTTCTTCTTCATCATTAATTGCCTATTTATTGTGAAAAATCTCATTATTTTTCACAATACATAATTTTGTAACTGTTGCCTGGTATGTTTCATTACACCAATTAATAATTTGCATGATTTAACAGCCCATAGGATACCAAGGAAATGATCATTTTAAAAGCTTAAAGTTGCTGAGACAAACTGGAAAAGATTCAATTCGGAGAATGATTGATTTCTTAGTTATGATTTTCTGTCATCAACACAGGCTATTTGAGAAAGGCGTTCTGTAATTTCTCCCAAATGTAATGCACTGCCAACTATCAACATGTTAAAAGCTTGAAGATGTTGAAAGGACAATTGTGTATTAATGGGAATACTTCACAAGTTGCCCTACAATTTCTATTTTATATACAATAACTTTTAAAGGTTCAAGCGGTCAAAAGCAATTCAAATCCATGTTATTCAGTGGTTCAGACAAGAGAAAGCACCGTTTAAAGCACAGGCACAGTGTTTATGTAGAAAAGTTCTTGAATTCTTAACCGTAGTGAGCATTCTAATGAGTCTATGCAAACACCGAACAGCCGCAACAATTATGTTTCTGTTTTCTTTTCAATATTGAATGTTTACATTCTTGAAGTATCCCTGATCGATTGCTCTTATTGACTTTGTTTTCTCCTTTCTCAGCTATTTCCTTACTTGTTTTATGCATTTCCTCATATGGGATTTTATTTATTTATTTCACTGTTGATGCCGAGAAAGAGGTTGCCCTCTTTTTATTAACAGCTTGAATTATCAGCAGGAGTCGAGGCTTCAAGCCAACCACAGAAGATACAGATGAGCATAATTTTTTTCCAGCACTTCTTTCAACCTTGAATGTAGACCTCCGGGGAATGTCACACTGGATTTGTGCTGAATATTTGTTGCAATTCCATTTTATGCTTGTCTCAGCATTGGTCCAAACCAAGACCAGGACTCAGAAGACCCAAGTACCCCTGCCAAGGTCTACTATTATTTGGCCACTTTCTCCGGATTTCTATCTTCTCTGGTTTTCAGGGATACTGGATTGCAACTTGATTTTGCAGTAGGTATTTATACAAAGACTTGGTGATTTGAAAACTGTTAATGTAACCCACAACACTGTGTGACTCAAAAACCATAGTCAGTATGCATATGTCTTTGGACCTCTTCTCTGCCAATATCATCTTATTGATGGATGTAATTTGCTCCTAAATCCACACCTGGTGCAACCTAGGAGTTCTGAGGTCATCGTAACATTACTCTTTCTATCTTTCTCATAGAGAACTTCAGCAATACATGTTTTTGATATTTATTCCTCAATATCCCACACACTTCCTTACTTCTCCCCCATCTCCTTGGTGGCCAGCTCTGCTGAAGGGTATGCTCACTGTGTCTTATTTTGAGAGTTGAGCTATCTATTTAATGTCATGTGCCTTTATATATTTCTCACAGGGAATCTGCATAAATATATATGTAGCAATATCACACTCTGTATCTATCTCATAAAGGATACATTTAGTGGATTCTCAGTGTCATTAATATGACCTAGAAAGTCTATCATGTCTGAACACCTATTATGATTGTAGTGTACTTTCTGTGCACAGCAGACCACGTAGTTTGGTTACACTTGGATTTTCATCTAATCCAAATTTCTTTTATGCTATTAGCATGACCTGCTTCTCTAAACTATCAACTAGAACATTCTCCCAATCCATTAATGTTGTCAGATATTGACACACAAAATATACTCTTCTGGGGCAAGTTTCATGCCCTTTCATTATTTAGATTGTTTAGACTTCAGTGTTGTTCTCCCTCCTTCATAAATCTTTTCTGAACTCATTAAAACACTTAAGAAATTTTAACTTTAAGGTTTATTAGACACTGGGCTATAGTTCTCAGAAGAGAATTATCAGTGGCATCATGTACATTATACATACTCAATGAATCTGTGTCACATAAGAGAAGGAACTCTATTTAGTTCACTTAGTTTACATACAGGAATATAATTAATTTTGTATGTTTAGGTAGTATGGTAGTTTAACAGGTGTTCATGTGATACATACATTTGAAATTGCATATGGAGCCGAAAGGTCCACCAACTCCAGTATTGTTTTTCAGGTGTCATTCATCTTTATTTTGAGACAGAGTCTCTCCTTGTCTTGGAGTTCAGGTTAGGCTATCATTTTGGTGAGCCCCAAGGATGCACCTGTCCCTACAACCCCAGCACTAGAATCTTAATTGGGCACTTCCATTCTTATCTAGCTTTTAATTTGCATTCAAGTCATCAAACTTGTGTCCTTATACTTATGTTGCCAACACATTAACAACTGAACTGTTGTCCAGCCCAATAACTAACATACAATCTAATATTTCAAAAAATATTTCTGGAGAAATCATATGTTTCCCACTTTGAACTGAATATCTTTATCAAGCTATTAAACCTTTCTTCTTGTTAAAATCTTTAAGTACTCTCAGTGCCCTGATCATCACAAGTATAATTTCACTGTAAAATTTAATCCAGTGAAAACACTGCTCTAAGGTCAACCAAATTTCCTTGGTTCCTCTTTCTCATTTTCCTTTGCACATACCCTTCAGGACCAAGATCATTTAGTATTGTGTAGTTAGAGGATTAGCTAACATAATAGCATGAGCATGTTATTCAATTATAAGGCTAATGTACTCTTCTATGTTTATAAGACAATTTTAAAAAATTTTTGGAGCATAAACCTGATAGATTCTCATGTTCCAGCATTATCTCTATTGAACCCATCTTCTCAGTAACAACTATAGGAGACTTAAACTCATAAAGTACACTGCAGCATATCTGAAAAGCGAGACCTTTTATTTTGATATCCTTCTTTAGAATTGAGAATAAAAATCCTTGTATAAACTAAAACTCTCTTCAAAAGCTCGGGTAGAGACTGCTTATAACTGAAGTATAGGTCTCCTAAAACATAGGTCAAAAATTTAAAAACTATACCAAGATGAATATTAGAATAAATCCTTAAGTTCATTTACATTAGACAAAAGAAACATAATTAATATTTGTGTATATTAGTAGGATAGTGTTTTGCATGTTTTTGTTTAGGAAATATGTGTGACTATGCATGTGGAGGCCAGAGATCAGTTACAATGTTGCTCTTTTATTTCACAATTGAATATATGGAATTGTCATTTTCCTGCTTATGTCCAAATTTCTCTTTTTTCTTTCTTTCTTTTTCTTCAACTTTATTCTTCTCTCATACAATACATCAACTCACAGCATTCCTTCCTCCAATTCCTCCAGTGCTCTCTGTACCCCTTCTCCCTCGGATATACTACCATACCTCTGTCTCCTACCAAAAAAAGAGAAAGCCTCCCAGGGACATTAACACAACCCAGCACAACAATAAATGGTAAGATCAGGTACAAAACCTCCCCTAAAGCATGGGCAAGGAAACCTAGCAGAAGGAAAGGGGTCCCAAGAGCAGACAAAGAGTCAGAGACATCCCACTCCCATATTTGTGCTACAAAACTTTTAGTACAGTACTCAGGAGTCAGTTGAAAAGTAGATCTTTGAGTTTGAGGTCAGACTGGTATACAGGATGAGTTTCAGTTCAGCCAGGGATACACAGAGAAAACCTTTCTCAAACAAAATGAAAGTAAGGAAGAAAGAAAAGAAGAAAGAAAGGAAGAAAGAAAGGAAGAAAGAAATATAGAGAGGAAGAAAGAAAGAAAGAAAGAAAGAAAGAAAGAAAGAAAGAAAGAAAGAAAGAAAGAAAGAAGGAAAGAAAGAGAGGAAGAAAGAAAGGAAAATAGACAGAGGAAGAGAGAGAGAGAGTAAGAGAGAGAGAGAGAGAGAGACAGAGAAGAAAGTGACATGAAAATTTCAAGCAGACAAATTAGAGTGGAATTTTGGATAATAGGTATGAGTTAGCAAGAAAATATTTTCCTTCAAAAAAGGAAACATTATTTTTGTAATTTCTTATAATCATTTTCTAAAATTTGATCCCTGTTTGTCTGGATGAAATTTGGATATAAGTAGCAAAACAAGAAATTCTCAAGTAATCTTTAAAATCTGACAACAAATGGAAGTGATATTACAAACAACTGTCACATTAACCTACAAAATAATAAGAATTATCACGTAAAATATTATTAACTAATATAAAGGTGGAATTGTTTACAAAATTTAAAATAACCTTTTTGTAACCAACTATGGATATTTAGAAAATTTATGCTCTCATTTAACTGACTTCTTCATGTTAACTCTCCCTTAAAATTGCTTTTCTTGCCTTTTTTTTAATTAAAAGAAGCCAAGCCTCCTCCATCTATTTCTGAGCCTCCTACCAGCCAATTGTGTGAATGTATGCCACACCACCCATATGCTCATCTCCAGATGGCTAGCCGGCTTCTTTCAGCTTCCCACCTGCCCGGGCCAAAGGCATGCTGTGCTCATATCCCTGTATGTAACATGGAACCTGTCGGCGCCTGCTGTCCTCCATTCACTCACATGTCATAGACTCAGTGCAGACAGTTGAGGGGGAAAAGGAAGAAAGGCAAGAATCCTGGGAAGCAAAGCGTGTTTAGTTAAGAAAGAAGGTAGAAGAAAGGACTCAGAAGAAAGAAAGATGACTATAAAGAGAATAAGAGAAGAAAATGATTATTTAGGAATTTTAATGAATTTCTATGGTACACTCAAAACCAAAGTAAATGTGCTTTACATTCAATCACATGGAAACAAATGTAACAGATTCTTCCTGAAACTCAGGCTGTGTTGTGATTGTTGTTGCACTAAAAACGGCTAACGATATTCTAAAGTTCTTTTCTGGGTCTTTTATGGAATAAGGAAGAGCTTGTGCATGTGCACAAGGAAATTTCGTGTCCTGTGCTTACCAGTAAAAGCATCCATGTCGGAGACCTTTTGTTGTTGATGGTTTTTCTGGCTTCCTGTACCTGTATTACAACCCATTTAGATGAGGAAGGAAGTCTATTGAAATATTCTACTTATGGGATTTCGCTTCTTTTGAAGATTTTTGTCCTCGTCCTTGGCAGAGTTTATCACCAAAAGGTTCAAAGATGCTCACAAAAATACATAATTAGCAACAAAAATATATTGACTAATCCTAAGTCATTAAATTATTCAATAAATACTGAGTACCAACCATGGATCATACACTAATTTTAACACTTGGGCAGATTACTATAGAAAGAATAACTCTGGACATTATTACTATTATAGAATTTTTGTTTATTGAAAGTCTTGTGTAAATAAGGGAAGAACTGCTTTGAGCTGTATGAATGGAGAGTTTAATAAACATAATAAACATAAGTTGTCCTATCAAATTTAAATTCTTGTCAGTAGATTATGAAAACATATGAAAAGTTCATTTATAGGAAGTTATTTTTGTTTTTACAGAGAAAAATGGGAAGTCCCAAGAACAAGAGGTATTCGGTTTTAATGCAGTGGTAATAGACTCATTGAGGTGGTTGTGCCTGAAGGAGTTCTAGACCCAGACAGTGAACCTTGTAACTCTCCATTGTAGAAGAAGAAGCCAACTTTTTCTTAAAGTACTTGTGTAGAGGAAGTAGATTAAAAGTTTCGAGAGACAGCCTAGAGGTACATGAACACATTTTACCAATTCTGTTTCTCTCTTTCTCTCTTTCCTTCTTTCTTTCTTTCTTCCTTTCTTTCTTTCTTTTTTTTTTTACTGATTTAAGTTTTATTGCATTATAGGGAGAAACTATACATGATTTCAATTTATCTGAATTTGTTAACATTTAAAAACATATTTTAAGTAAATAGAATTAAATCACATTCTTGCTTCCATTTTGTACCCCAACTCCTCTCAGAGACCCCCCTTCAATACCTACAATATATTTTTTGTTATATTCTTTAAAATTTATAAAATATTATAACACTAAAAATGAGTATTATAAAAGTTGTTTCAATATAAAGCAACAATCAGTTTAACAGTTTTATGTAGATGCTTGTCTAGAGCAATACTGAAAATACATACATTTTTCTCAATATAAATTTTAAATAACTCAAACATATTAACTGTATATTTCAAAATAATATACCAATACTAGTATTTTCTTAAATGAACAAAATTATATAAAGTCTTTTTGTTGGTTTGCTTGTTTGTTTTACATTTAGTAGAGCTTAAAATCTTGGCTCTTACTGTGGTACAAGCCCAAAATAAGAACACTTTTTAGACATTGGATTTCATTATAATAAGGCTGTACTTATAATGAGTTTTGCTGGGTATAGTAGCCTGGGCTGGCATTTGTGTTTTTGTAGGGTTCGTATGACATCTGTCCAGGATCTTCTACCTTTCATAGTCTTTGGTGAGAAGTCTGATGTAATTCTGATAGGCCTGCCTTTATATGTTACTTGACCTTTTTCCCTTACTGTTTTTAAAATTCTTTCTTTGTTTAGTGCATTTGGTGTTTTGATTATTATATGACAGGAGGAGTTTCTCTTCTGGCCCAGTCTATTTGGAGTTCTGTAGGCATCTTGTATGTTCATGGGCACCTCTTTCTTTAGATTAGGGAAGTTTTCTTCTATAATTTTGTTGAAGACATTTACTGGCCCTTTAAGTTGGAGGTCTTCACTCTCTTCGATACCTATTATCCTTAGGTTTTGTCTTCGCATTGTGTCCTGGATTTCCTGGATGTTTTGGGTTAGGAGCTTTTTGCTTTTTGCATTTTCTTTGACTGCTTTGTCAATATTTTCTATGTTATTGTCTGCCCCTGAGATTCTCTCTTCTATCACTTGTATTCTGTTGATGATTGCATCTATGACTCCTGATTTCTTTCCTAGGTTTTCTATCTCCAGGGTTGTCTCTCTGATTTCTTTATTGTTTCTATTTCCAGTTTTAGATTCTGGGTGGTTTTGTTCATTTCCTTCACATGTTTATTGTGTTTTCCTATAATTCTTTAATGGATTTTCGTGTTTCCTCTTTAAGGGCTTCTAGCTGTTTACCTGTGTTCTGTATTTCTTTGAGGGTGCTATTTATATCTTTCTTAAAGTCCTTTATCATCATCCTGAGAAGTGATTTTAGATTTGAATCTTGCTTTACCAGTGTGACAGTGTGTCCAGGACTTGCTATGGTGGGAGAATTGGGTTCTGATTATGCCAAGTAACCTTAGTTTGTGTTGCTTATATTCCTATGCTTGCCATGTGCCATCTGGTTATCTCTAGTGCTACCTGCCCTTGGTAAATCTGACTGAAGCCTATCCTTCCTGTGATCGTGGTTGTGTCAAAACTCCTCAGCTTTAAGCTGTCTCTGTGATCCTGTGATTCTGGGATCCTGTGGTCCTGGGCTTGTTAGAGCACCTGGGAGTGGAACTTCCTCTGGGTGTTGTGGGACTGGCTGCAGAATTTGCACCCAAGGTCTGCTCAGGGCACTGGTTGAGACAGACAGGAAGGAACTAGTAGCACTGGACTGGCGGAGTTCTTGTGTGCCTGGGTCCTGCTGCTTCCAGTTACTCCTGGTGTTGGGACAGATGTTGTGTCCTCCTCACCTGTGATCCTGGACATGTTAGAGCGCCTGGGAGTGGAGCTTCCTCTGAGTGTTGTGGGATTGGCTGCAGAGCTTGCACCCAATGTCTGCTCAGGGCACCAACCAGCCCAGACAGTATCAATTCTTTTTCAAATTAATTATTTTATTTATTTATATTACACCAGTTGCCCTCCCTAGTCCTGCCTCCCACAGTTCTTGGTCCGACTACTTTCCTTGCCTCTGAGAGGGTGCTCCTCCTCCCAGCAACATCCACCTTCCCTGGGGCCTCAAGTTTCTCTCTGGAGGATTAAGCACATCTCCTACTGAGGCCAGACTAGATATTCCTCTGCTATATATGTGCAGGGGCCTCAGACCTGCCTGTGTGTGCTGCCAGGTTGGTGGCTCAGTCTGGACAATTTCAGGCATCCTAATTAGTTGAGATTGCTGGGTCTCCCTGAGGGGTCTCTCTCCCTTTCAGCTTCTGCAGTCTTTCCCTAATTCCTCCATGGGGTCCTAGACTTCAGTTTAATGGTTGAGTGTAAGTATCTGTATCCATCTCAATCAGCTGCTGTTAGGGCCTTTCAGAGTACAGCCATTCTATGTTCCTGTCTGTAAGCACATCATAGCATCAGTAATAGTGTTAGGCCTTGGTGCTTGCCTCCATTCCCCATGATGGATCTCAGGTTGGGCTTGTCACTGTAAAGACTTTCCTTCAGAAACTTCTCCATTTTTGGCTCTACAATTCTTTTAGACAATAAGAATTCTGGGTCAGAAATTTTGACGGTGGTTTGGTATCTCCATCTACTGGAGGTAGATTCTTACAGGCCGTTGCAAAGGCCCCATAGCTTCTCCACAACAAATTCCATTTTATCACCCAAAGTAAAATTCAAATACTTCTATGTATAGAAGAATGTGGATAGACAGGCACAATAATCTGGGGGGTGGGGGAGATAACTATGACTTAGAAGTGCTAGGGTCTGTGAAATGTGCAAAGGTTCTAGATATATCTCAGAGTTTGAATTTGCATGGTGTTCACAGCCCTTATCGAAGAATAAGAGACCAAGAGGTTATTTATGCTGCACTTTCCCCTGGGTCCCTAGTAGTAGAGAAAACAGAAGAGTAGCTAATTGCTTGCATGTACATGCTTCCTTCTGGAACACCTGTAACTGGTTTTTCTCCTACAATAAATCCCTCTGAAATCAGACTGAAAATTTTAGACCAGTGAACTTGACTTTCAGTAGAACTTCATGCCATCTGCTCTGAACTCAGATCACATTTTGTGGAAAAAAAAAAAACAACATTCAAGAGACCACCTATATGACTACACTTTAAAATTCTTTTTTAATCAATTATTTTATTTATTTTACACTCCAGCCATTGCCCTGGTCTCCCCTCTTACATTTCTTTATCCCATTCACCCCCTTGCTTCCGAGAGGGTACACCCTTGCCCTCCAACCCTGGCATCCTCCTGGAACTTCTGGCTTATTGGACTGGGATGCTACTTATTTTTTCTGTTTCATCAAACTTCAGAAAATTTTATGACACCATCCCACCTCTGATGATGAAAGTCACCCTAATGAGGTATCTCTTGTTATTCTGCAGGCACTCACTTGCCCCTAGTTCTCTGGAGAACCATCATTAACATGACACAAGTGTCCATCACAGGATGAGCATCTGTGCAGCTGTTATGGCTTAGTAGGTAAAGGCTCATGCTGCCAAACCTAAGGCTGTCTGCAACACCCCAGAGCAGACATTATGGAAGGGGAGAACTTATTCCCAAGAATTATCCTCACATTGTCATAAACATTCTGTGGCATATATCGAAGAGGATACAATGGGAAAGAGAGAGAGAGAGAAAGAGAGATAGATAGATAGATAGATAGATAGATAGATAGATAGATAGATAGAGAGAAATGTTAAAATTAATGAATATATACATAAAATAAAGTGTTTTCAGCTTTAAAAATAAAGTTTAACTTATTCTGTAATGTGGATGAACCTTGAGAATATTATCAGACATTCACAAAAGTAAGATCAACTTATCTCACTTATATGACATATACACAGAATATCTAATTAACATAGACAGGGAGTGCTGTTCATTTCCAGAGTAGTGGATTAAAGAGAGACTAAGTCAGTGGTCAATGGGTATAATTTCGGTTGTGAAGGCTGGAAAAAGATATGGAATGGTGGCACAGGTAAAGCTAATGGTTGAACAAAAATTTCAGAGTTCATCACACTAGTGAACTGAACACCTGATACTGGTTGTGTTGGCAAATACTACAATGATGTACATTTTACCATAGTAACAAGTAGATTGAAAAAGAAGGCACAACTCAATGCAGGAAGAAGATGTTCTAGGAAGACAAAGGGTCAATATGAGAGAGGAATTTAATGAATGACTTAATAGTAGCAAAACTTGCCGGGCAGTGGTGGCACATGCCTTTAATCCCAGCACTTGGGAGGCAGAGGCAGGTGGATTTCTGAGTTCGAGGCTAGCCTGGTCTACAGAGTGAGTTCCAGGAAAGCCAGGACTATACAGAGAAACCCTGTCTCGAAAAACCAATATATATATATATATATATATGTATATATATATATATCAGAACTCATTATTTCTGCATGACTCAGTTTCCCACTCCTCTATAAAAATTACCTGTTGAAATTCATATCATCAAGTTATCCATAGGTGAGAAAGGAAGTCACAAGGTTTTCATTTAACATTCCTTTCTACAAATTAATGATTATTGTGATTTGGCTGAAAATGCTTCAGTGTGAGTAGCCATAATTGCTGTAAATTGCCCACCCTAGCTTTAAGAAGAAATGTGAAAACAACTCTCAGAGGTTTTTAGAGGCAATTTTGATTCACAAGTCAGTCATAGGTTGATAATTTCTTAACTGAAACTTGTCTAGTTTTGAGAAAAGTATCTATCTTGGTTACTGAACTTTTTACTTAGTCTTCTGAATACAAAAATGTTTCCTGATTTTGGATACTTTCTTCAATGCTGTAGGTATTGGTCTGGCTCAACTTATCTCTTTTGAAATTACTCTCTGTTGCTTAAATCTGCAAAGAAACAACTAAAATTGTAAGCCTCATTGCAAATATACTACAGAGATCTATGGTGTAACTGTTGCTATCTGATAAAATTTAATGGTGCTGAATCCACATGGTATGAGTAGACAGAGACAGGAAGGACTGTGAAATAGCATGTCAACATATAGCATTGCTCCCAAGAGATTCAAAAAATGTGGGTAATTTGAGTACTGGTCACAGGGCAAAGAAGTCAAATACTTGCAAATGATTAAATATATATTAATTTTGCTTCAAAGAATTAATTCAACTTAAATTTCACATGTTTGCATTTCTAGTCATATCTATGTATAAAACAGCCTTGGAAGATTCCTGGGAATATAAATATCAGCTCCCACAGGGTTCTATATTAAGTGACCAGCAAGACAAAAATACCAGCAAATAAGGGGAGAAAGGATACCTGTTGCCTTTGCCTCATATATTCTAATCCATTAAAGAACAGGGGAATATTTTAACTCTAGTTGTATATAATAATCTTTTTTTCCTTTATTTACATTTCAAATGATATCTCCTCTCCTGGTTACCCCTCCAAAAAATATCAAAAACAAAAACAAGAAACTAACCCTATTTCCCCCCTCCTCCCCTTGCTCACAAACCCACCCTCTCCCACTTCCTGGCCCTGGTATTTCCCTACACTGGGGCATAAACCTTCACAGGACCAAGGGCCTCTCCTCCCATTGATGACTGACTAGGTCATCCTGTGCTATACATATGCTGCTGAAGCCATGAGTCCCACCATGTGTGCTCTTTGACTGATAGTTTAGTTCCTGGGAGCTCTGAGGGTACTAGTTAGTTCATATTGTTGTTCGTCCTAAGAGTCTGCAAACCCTTCAACTCCTTGGGTCCTTTCTCTAGCTCCTTCATTGGGGACCCTATGCTCAGTCCAATGGATGTTTATGAGTCTCTACTTTTGTATGAGTCGGGCACTGTCAGAGCCTCCCAGGAGACAGCTATATCAGGCTCCTTTTAGTCAGCAATTGCTCACATCCACAAGTGTCTGGGTTTGATGACTGAATATGGAAAGGATTTCTAGGTGGAGCAGTCTCTGAATTGTCTTTCTTTCAGTCTCTGCTCCATAGTTTGTCTATGCGACTCCTTAGATGGGTATTTTGTTCCCGCTTCTAAGAACAACTAAGCATCCATACTTTGGTCTTCCTTCTTCTTGAGTTTCTTGTGGTTTGTGTATTGTAACTTGGGTATTCTGTGCTTCTGGGCCAATATCCACTTATCAGAGAGTGCATGCCATATGTGTTCTTTTGTGATTCGGTTACCTCACTTAGGGTGATATTATCCAGACCCATCCATTTCCCTAAGAATTTCATAAATTCATTGTTTTTAATACCCGAGTAGTACTCTATTGTGTAGATGTACCACATTTTTTGTATCCATTCCTCTGTTGAAGGGACATCGGGGTTGTTTCCAGTTTCTAGTTATTATAAATAAGGCTGCTATGAACATAGTGGAGCATGTGTCCTTACTAAATTTTGGAGCATCTTCTGAGTATATGCCCAGGAGTGGTATAGGGGTCCTCTGGTAGTTCTATATCCAATTTCCTAAGGAACTGCCAAACTGATTTCCAGAATGATTGTACCAACTTCCAATTTCACCAGAAATGAAGGAGTGTTCCTCTTTCTCCACAACCTGGCCAGAATCTGATGTCACCTGAGTTTTTGATCTTAGCCATTCTAACTGGTGTGAAGTAGAATCTCAGGACTGTTTCAATTTGCATTTCTCTGATGACTAAAGATGTTGAACATTTCTTTAGGTATTGAAAATTCGGTATTCCTCTGTTGAGAATTCTCTATTTAACTCTGTACCCCATTTTTAATAGGGTTATTTGATTTTCTGGCGTCTAACTTCTTGAGTTTTTTGTATATGTTGGATATTAGCGCTCTACTGGATATAGGATTGGTAAACATCTTTACCCAATCTGTTGCTTGTTGTTTTGTCCTCTGAATAGTGTCCTTTGCCTTTCAGAAGCTTTCTAATTTTATGAGGTTTCACTTGTCAATTCTTGATCTTAGAGCAAAATTTATTGGTGTTCTCTTCAGAAAATTTTTCCCTGTGCCCATGTGATCAAGGCTCTTCCCCACTCTCTTTTCTATTAATTTCAGTGTATCTGGTTTTATGTGGAGGTTTTTGATCCACTTGTACTTGAGCTTTTTAGAAGGAGATAGGAGTGGATCAATTTGCATTCTTCTACATCCTAACTGCCAGTTGAGCCAGCACCATTTGTTGAAAATGCTGTCTTTTTTTCCATTGGATGGTTTTAGCTCATTTATCAAAGATCAAGTGACCAGTGGTGTGTGGGTTCATTTCTGGGTCTTCAATTCTACTCCATTGATCCACTTGCCTGTCACTGTACCAATACCATGCAGTTTTTATCACAATTACTCTGTAGTACAGCTTAAGGTCAGCGATGGTGATTCCACTGGAGGTTCTTTTATTGTTGAGAATAGTTTTCACTATCCTAGTTTTTTTGTTATTCCAGATGTATTTGCTAATTGCTCTTTCGAAGTCTGTGAAGAATTTATTTGGATAGGGATTGCATTGAATCTGTAGAGTGCATTCAGCAAGATGGTCATTTTTACTATATTAATCCTGCCAATCCATGAGCATGGGAGTTCTTTCCATCTTCTGAGATCTTCTTCGATTTCCTTCTTCAGAGACTTGAAGTTCTCGTTATACAGATCTTTTACTTGCTTAGTCAAAGTCACACCAAGGTATTTTATATTATTTGTGACTATTGTGAAGGGTATTGCCTCCATAATTTCTCTCTCAGCCTGTTTATCCTTTGTGTAGAGGAAGGCCACTGATTTGCTTGAGTTAATTTTATATCCAGCTACTTTGCTGAAGTTGTTTATCAGGTTTAGGAGCTCTCTGGTGGAATTTTTGTGCTCACATAAGTATATTATAATATCATCAGCAAATGGTGATAATTTGACTTCTTCCTTTCCACTTTGTATCCCTTTGATCTCCTTTTGTTGTTTAATTGCTTTGGCTGAGGCTTCAAGTACAATATTAAATAGGTAGGGAGAGCATGAGTAGCCTTGCCTAGTCCCTGATTTTAGTGGGATTGCTTCAAGTTTCTCTCCATTTAGTTTGATGTTGGCTACTGGTTTGCTGTATGTTTCTTTTACTATGTTTAAGTATGGGCCTTGAATTCCTGATCTTTCTAAGATTTTTATCATGAAGGGATGCTGGATTTTGTCAAATCATTTCTCAGCATCCAATGAGATGATCATATGATTTTTTCTTTGAGTTTGTTTATGTAGTGGATTACATTGATGGACTTCTGTATATTGAACCATCTCTGCATCCCTGGAATGAAGGCTACTTGATTGTGATGGGTGATCATTTTGATGTGTTCTTGAATTCGGTTTGCAAGAATTTTATTGAGTATTTTTGCATTGATATTCATAAGGGAAATTGGTCTGAACTTTCCTTTCTTTGTTAGGTCTTTGTGTGGTTTAGGTATCAAAGTAATTGGAGCTTCATAGAACAAATTGGGTAGGATACCTTCTGTTTCTATTTTGTGGAATAGTTTGAGTAGTATTGTATTAGCACTTCTTTGATGGTCTGATAAAACTCTGCACTAAACCCATGTGGTCCTTGGCTTTTTTTTTTTGGTTGGGAGATTACTAATGACTCTTTTTATTTCATTAGCACATATGGGACTGTTTAGATCATGTATCTGATCTTGATTTAACTTTGGTACCTGGTATCTGTCTAGATAATAGTCCATTTCATCGAGGTTTTCCTTTTTTGTTGAGTATAGGCTTTTGTAGTAGGAGCCCATGATTTTTTGGATTTCCTTACTTTCTGTTGTTATGTCTCCATTTTCATATCTGATTTTGTTAATTAGAATACTGTCTCTGTGCCCTCTAGTTAGTCTGCCTAAGGGTTTTTCTATTTTGTTGATTTGCTCAAAGAACCAGCTCTTGGTTTGGTTGATTATTTGTATAGTTCTTTTTGTTTCCATTTGTTTGATTTCAGCCCTGAGTTTGATTATTTCATGCCTTAGACTCCTCTTGGGTGAATTTGATTCTTTTTGTTCTAGAGCTTTCAGATGTGCTGTGAAATTGCTGGTGTATATGCACTCTCCAGTTTCTTTTTGGAGGCACTTAGAGTTATGAGTTTTCCTCTTAGGACTGCTTTCATTGTGTCCCATAAGTTTGGGTATGTTGTGGCTTTATTTTCATTAAACTTTAGAAAGTCTTTAATTTCTTTCTTTACTTCTTCCTTGACCAGGTTTTCACTGAGTAGAATTTTGGTAAGCTTCCACATGTATGTGGACTTTCTATTGTTTATGTTGTTATTGAGGCGCAGCCTTAGTCCATTGTGATCTGATAGGATGCAATGATTTCCATCTTCTTGTATATGTTGAGGTGTGATTTGTGACCAATTATATGGTCAATTTTGGAGAAGATACCATGAGGTGCTGAGAAGAAGGTATATCCTTTTGTTTTAGGATAAAAAGTTCTATAGATATCTGTTAAATTCATCTGTTTCATAACTTCTGTTAGTCTCATTGTATCTGTTTACTTTTTGTTTCCATGATCTGTCCATTGGAGAGAGTGGGGTGTTGTAGTCTCCCACTATTATTGTGTGTGGTCCTATGTATGCTTTAAACTTTAGTAAAAATTTTTTTCTGAATGTATATGCCCTTGCATTTAGAACATTGATGTTCAGAATTGAGAGTTCCTCTTGGTAGTTCTTACCTTTGGTAAGTATGAAGTGTCCCTTCTTATCTTTTTTGATCACTTTAGGTTGAACATCAATTTTATTTGATATTAGAATAGCTACTCCAACTTGTTTCTTGGGACCATTTGCCTGGAAAATTGTTTTGCAGCCTTTTATTCTGAGATAGTCTCTGTCTTTGTCACTGAGGTGGGTTTCCTGTATGCACAAAGTGTTAGATCCTTTTACAGACCCAGTCTGATGGTCTATGTCTTTTTATAGGGGAATTGAGTCCATTGATATTAATAGATATTAAAGAAAAGTAATTGTTGCTTCATGTTATTTTTGTTGTTAATGTTAGAATTCTGTTCCTGTGGCTAACTTCTTTTAGTTTTGTTGGAAGATTACTTTCTTGCTTTTTCTTGGATCCAGTTTCCCCATTGTGTTGACGTTTTCCATTTATTATCCTTTGAAGGACTGGATTTCTGGGAAGATACTCTGTAAATTTGGTTTTGTCATGGAATACTTTGGTTTCTCCATGTATGGTAATTGAGAGTTTTGCTGGGTATAGCAACCTGGGATGGCTTTTGTGTTCTCATACTGTCTGTATGACATCAGCCCAGGATCTTCTGGCTTTCATAGTCTCTGGCGAGAAGTCTGGAATAATTCTGATAGGTCTGCCTTCATATGTTACTTGACCATTTTTCCCTTACTGCTTTTAATATTTTTTCTTTGTTTTGTGAATTTGGTGCTTTGACTATTATATGGTGGGAGGAATTTCTTTTCTGGTCCAAACTATTTTGAGCTCTGAGGGCTTCTTGTACGTTCATGGGCATCTCTTTCTTTAGGTTAGGGAAGTTTTCTACTATAATTTTGTTGAAGATATTTACTGGCCCTTTATGTTGGAAGTCTTCACACTCTTCTATACCTATTATCCTTAGGTTTGGTCTTCTCATTGTATCTTGGATTTCCTAGATGTTTTGGGTTAGGAGCTTTTTGCATTTTGTGTTTTCTTTGACTGTTGTGTCAACGTTCTATGTTATCTTCTGCACCTGAGATTCTCTCTTCTATCTCTTGTATTCTGTTGGTCATGCTTGCATCTATGGATCCTGACTTATTTCCAAGGTTTTCTATCTCCAGAGTTGTCTCTCTTTCTGATTTTGTAATTGTTTCTACTTCTACTTTTAGGTTCTGGATGTTTTTATTCAATCCCTTCACCTGTTTGATTGTATTCTCCTGTAATTCTTTAAGGGATTTTTGTGTTTCCTTTTTAAGGGTTTGTACCTCTTTTCCTGTGTTCTCCTGTGTTTCTTTAAGGGAATTATTTATGTCTTTCTTAAATTCTTCAATCACCATCATGAGATATGATTTTAGATCCAAATCTTGCTTTTCTGGTGTGTTGGATTATCCAGGACTAGCTGTGTTGGGAGACTAGGTTCTGATGATGTCAAGTAGTCTTGGTTTCTCCTGGTAAGATTCTTGCATTTGCCTTTAGCCATCTGTAAATCTCTGATGTTAGATGTTCTTGCTGTCTCTGGCTGGATCTGTAAGCCTGTGTCAGCACTTCTGGGAGATCAGCTATACCTTTGTAGGACCCATGTGCAGAGGGCTGTGGATCAGCTGTCTGTCCTGGGTGCAGATGGATGAATTAAGGCTGTAGCTTCTGTGGCCTGTGTCTCCCAGCTGATCCAACCTGAGACCTGGGTTCGGAACACTCCCTGTAGAGAAGCTCTCTGATTGAGGGGAAAGGTATGCAGAGAGGGTTGTGGATCAGCCATCCCTCCTAGCTGTAGAAGGAGGTAGCTGTCCCAACTACCCTGCCACTTCTGTGCTCTGAGCCTCCTGGCTGGTCCTGCCTTAGAAAGTCAGTGGAGAGAAAATCCTGTATAATAATCTTAAACCATTTTCCCAGGCGTTTGCATTATAGTGATGGATCCATTGTACTGGTTAACTGTAGTTTTCAATTTGATGGCATTTAAAAACACCTTGAAGACAAGTCTTTGCATTTAAAGGATTATCTAGAGTAGATTAATTGATTTGGAAAGACAGCACAAATGTGGTTGGTATTTTTCTCTGAGAAGGTGTATGAGACTGAATAGAAAATAAAAAGTGAGCTGAGTGCCCACCATTTCTTCTTATTTCTCACTGTGGAATTCATTTGAGAAGGTGTATTATGCTCTTGCATCTATAATTTCCCCACCGTGATAAACCGTACTTCTGAACTATGAGCCTAAGATTTGTTCTTCCTTAGATAGACCTTGTCATATATCTTGTCACAGAAATTAGTACTCCACACAGTCACATCTTCTTGTGCACATGTATTCCTTCTTTCTATATCTAGTTTCTCACCTCTGTACACTAAGAAGAAAAAGAAATACTGATTTGTCCAATAAACAGAAACAAATGCAGTGAACAGAATGTTCATTTTAATGTCAAATTGACTTTAAAGATTCAAGGTGAGGACCAGAAAAACAAGAGAAATTGTGTCTCGTTTTGGTGATGAATATGGAGACCTCATGTTAGCAGCATAAACGACGGGCCTGTTAGTGGCTGAGCAAAGAGGAAAACTCTTGGCTCCTGTGTTGCAAAGGCAATGTATTTTGTTTTTGCACTACACCAAGTTTTAAAGCTTCAGCTATTTTTATCAGGAAAATATCTGACATGTTTTTGGAGTGTGAAAAGCAAGAACCATTTCATCAATCAGGTTACTATGCTTGGTCTATTAAATCTATCCCTGGCACAATCACAGTGAAGCTTGGCTCTAGCTCATTGTACTAGAAATAAACGGGTGTCTTAGAACAGCCATTGTCATCTAATTATATTTGACAGCCAACCTGACAGGTTTTGTTTATTTGTTTGTTTATGTGGTCGGTGTTCATAACTTGGAAAAAATGAATCATCCTGTCAAGCTATCAGACCCTTCAGGAGCTCTTTGCTTCATTGAAAAGCTTAGGGAAGAAGCTATTTATAACATACCCAGTGAAGATAATGAAGGATATGATTTTGTGGAGAAGTCTTTCTAAGTATCCACAGCTTATATGGGAATTGGTGATACTTAGCTATCTGTAGTACACTGTGGTATCCTGAATATGGACATGAAGGTCATTAGGATCAATTGTGTAGACTGAGAAATGAACATGACATCTTTATGATGTGTAGTTTAATCCTCAGAATAAAGGGAATCATTAATATCAAGAAAATATGAAGAAATAGGATAGAAATTTTTGTAAAGTTCCTTATAGAATTATAGCTAGAAGATGATGTTTAGGTAGTATTTAACCCACTCAAATTTATTTTCCTATTTTTCAGGAATATCAATAACTTCGACTAAATGTGATATGATCAGAAGATTCCTGTTACTCGTGAGCACAATTCAGAGACAAAGTATTGTTTTTTCCCTTTTAATTCCATTTATACTATTCACTTCTCTAAAAAACTTGCTTGGTTATCCAATAAAATTTGAGATGGCTACATTGAGAGCCTCATTTTACTAATATGTTGCAAGGATTGTTTTAACTTAACAAATATAGTAAGGGTCAATAAATTTAAATTAAGGAACCAAAATTAAAATAAAATAAAGAGACTATTACAAGGGTGGTAAAATAAAATGGTAAACAGCTATCTCAGTGAGAAAAGATTGTACCTGGCAAGCACCGTTTCTCTTTCCCTGTTGGGACAATATAGTAAAGAACAAGAGTAGGCACATAATTAATTCTTCCTCCCTGTTAGTACTTTAGGTGAAAGCTTTTCTTAGCCATACTTATACCTAATCTGTAAAGAGCAGATATGTAGTGTGAGCAGCCACAGAATTACACATTCATACTTTCTATCTATATGCATAAGTTAAGCCTCATCCTTATACAACTGAATCTTGCTTTTTTCCAGTTTGGACATTATAACATCTGTTCATTCATACAAGAGAGGTCCATCTTTTAAGATGCACTTCATACTTCCTGTCTAACCTGGTTCTTGTTATTTTGTTATTATCATTGTTGTTTGGCAATATGAGAGTGAGGAAAACATAACGTGGCTTCATTGGTTCCAATTTTTCATGAATAATGATTCCTACTTATAAAGACACAAAAGACAAATGAAAAAAATTATGAATCATATTTTTTTTAAAAGATGAGGCCTCACTACATATGCTTAGCTTGCCTCAACTTACCATGTAACTCATGTTGGTACTGAACTCACATACATCTGACTTCCTCTGTTTCCCAAGTGCTGGGAATAAACACATGCACCATCATGTCCAGCCCAGGAATATTATGTATGAGACAAAGATTAAAAATTAGTAGATGCCAACTAAAATAATAAAATTCATGAAGCTAAATATAATTAACTTTTCTGAGTAGCAATAGATTGAAGATGAAAGGCTATAGGTCAAGTTAACTGTAGAAATATGTTTAAAAAGAACTGAAGTATTCAAAGATGAAATATACTTCTAACCAATTTCCTACTCATGGACATCACAAAGGGGATTGAGTGGTAGATATATAAGAAGTTTTAAAAATGGTAATGATTTTTTAACACAGGCAGATTCATAATCAGTGAGTTGGAGGATCCTTTTGAACTCAGAAATATCTGATTCAATGTTCTTTCTTCAAGCCCTTTAACATGAATAGCTAACATCTGACTGTACACAGAGTTATTCCAGAAGATAAAAAAGAGACTCTATAACCTTCATTTTGTTCTTATTACTTTATAATCTCTTATCTAAAATACAATCCATATTAAAATGTGATTTCAAGTGTTGCATCATACCTTCTTGTTGTTGATAGCAACTATTCAATTTCAAAGAATGAGTCATGGCTATTTACAATTTTTTTAAATCTTAATTTCATTTTCTAGACTTGTATACATTTAATTAGCTAAAAGGTAGCTCAATTATTAAATCATATGTATATGGACTCAATATAGCATATCCTTTACATGGCAAAATTTAATGATGAGTAATGGTGTCTAGTCAGAAGTGTTGAATATGGGGACAATAGATAATTTAAAAAACAAATAGAGAAACAGAAGTCATTTGTAATGATTTCTTTATTAAAATTATATTAAGAGATACTCAGAAGCAGTCAAGTACATTAAGGTATATTACATTAATATATTTAAGACAATATTTTAAAACAATTGGTAGCCATCATTTTAGAAAGGCCATTTTATAGAATTTTGCCATTTTCTAAAAGCACAGAAATCTGAAAAATACCAAAGATTTGACTTTCTAAATGTAAAGCCAAATTCAAGTTGCTTAGGGCTCTAAACTTTGTTATATTGATTTATTGATGTAAAGAAGAAAAGATATCAAAGTGATTGGAGAAATTTAGCCTTAAAGATATAACCTATTAATCTCCAATTTAGAATTGAATTTTTTTTGTTTTTGTTTTTTGTTTGTTTTTTTGAGACAGGGTTTTTCTGTGTACTCTGGCTGTCCTCAAACTCAGAAATCCTCCTGCCTCTGCCTCCCAAGTGTTGGGATCAAAGGCATGCACCACCACTGCCCAGCTTTGAACTTTTATAATACAAAAAGCCCCGAAATATTTTAAGCATAGAAGAGATAATGCTTAAGTTTCTGTAAACACTGATCTTATTCCCTGGTGAAGAAAAACTGTTGAATTACAATGATAAGAACAGGCTAGTGAATAGGAGTGTAGTTGTACTAGCTGAATTGTATTTATGGTTTGATGAGGATGTCAGGGTCTGTGCACAATGGATGTGACATCAGTGGATTGGAATACTACAACTGTAAGATGTACAGACACTAGTGAATTAAGTACATTGATAACTTTACATAAGTTACTGCAGTCCATCAAATAAGGCTGAATGAAAATTCCTATCTTTGTTCCATTTTGTCCCACTGCTCTTTATTTTTGGAACATTTTGATATCAACTTAAATGTTAACCTTTCTGGCTATTACAAAAGTATATCTTTCTCTTCTTGGATATTGAAATAGTAACACCTTTAAAAGGCATTCTTTATCATGGGGAACACTTATATAAAATATTATTATTTCCATAGTGTATACAGTCTATTCCAAATTTCTCCATGATAGCAGGAGATTCTCTCTGTGTACTGTCAGGTTCTCTTACTCTCCTTCAACAGATACTCTAAAATTACACCCATACATGTTTTGTCTCTCTTTGTCTCTCCAGAAAAATAAAATGATTGGTAAGCACTCTGATTCTAAAGTAATAGGCAATAAAATACTGATTTATATTAAATCAGCACATGCAAATGTGCAGAGAAGGGATAAGAAAGTTTGCTGAGAGCGACAATGTTATAAAGTAAATTATATTCCAGTCATTGAAGGCTCTTGTCCATGTAAGTGAATAGAAATATATAGCATTTCCTTATTATCTTCAGCCCCAGTAGTAAATTACCAGAGAAATGGCAAAGACTGAAGTAGACATAAATTTGAGGTTTGCTGTGCTGAAGAGTTTTCAGCTTAGTGTATATTTCAAAAACCTTTGGAGGCTACTGATCATCATGATATGCAGCCTAGTGGTGGAAATAAAGTAGATGGTGATTTCTAGTTAGAAACTTAACCAACATTCTCCAGGCTTACAGTTAGAAAGTTTGTTTTCTTGGAGAGACCTTATGAATTGCCTTTTATTTCTTGTCAGCTCCAGATCTTTTGCTTAAGTATCAAATTATTATAGTTTCATTATTTTGGGGGATAAAGGGCTTGAAACTTTAAATGTACATATATATATATATATATATATATATATATATATATATGTATATAGGTGTGTAAATATATTTCAGTGTTCAGGTGAAATGATGAGTAATTTATAGATAGTGTGGAGGCAGACATCTCTAATCTCAGCACTTGAAACAAAGGCAAGGTGATCTCTGCAAGTCTGAGGCCACTTAATGTACATAATTTTGAAACAGCCAGGGCTGTGTAATGAGATCATGTCTAATACACACACACACACACACACACATGACTTACTCTTACTGAATGATTAATTCCTGTTGAATAGGAAACATTCTCATAGGTAAAAGTATTAAACAAAAGAATTGATATACCTTTAAGGTTCTTAGAGTATAGAGGATTAGAAAGACAATAGAGTGAGTAAATATGTATAATAAATTAGAGAACTAATACAGAATACATATTTGAAATTTGGCTTGAAAGTTAGTTTGCGTAAAATAAGATATAAACATATATAGGAATACACATGCACTCAAATGTATGAGCTTTAAGTTAAATGACTGACATTATCTCTTAAATACATAGATGTCTCCTTTGTCATTTGATTTGATGATGTCTCTGATTTTAACAATAGGTTTTGCTTAGCCCAAAGTCTGCAAGTTTAACTTCAGACTCCCAGTGTCTCTGATGAGGAACTAGCAAGTGGGTGACTCACTGTTGGCAGCTCCAGTGCACCATCTTAACAAAACTAAGAACCCCGATTTCAGACTACTCTAGATTCAGTGTTGCTTGATCCCTATTATTGTATTCATTTTTTTTTCTTTAGTTTAAAAGTATTTGTTTTCTCACAAGTTGGTTAACAGCTTCTTGCACTGGACATTGCCTGCCTGTTGCATTCACTACTCCTTATTCCCTATCTTGTGTCTCTTGTTCTGGAACACAGCACGTGATTATTGGAAGAAGTCAGCCACAGAAACACAATCACTACTAAACTAAGATGATCTGAGGCATGATGTGAGGCAAATGTAGTTAGAAACTCTACATCCTTGTTGGCTCTCACATTTAATTCTCGGTCTATGATACTACAGAACTTTTAAAGGAAGAAATGGTGTTTTTCTTTCTTACTGTACATTTCCCAATAAAAACCAGAAAATATTGATTCATTCAACCATTATGTTTTGCTAAACTATGGTATGTTTTATATGTACTGATAATGAAGTAGCTTTTTAGTTCATTAACAATGTTGACCCATTTACTTATATGTAATATCATTTATCTATGGCCATATGTTATCTCCTAAGCATCCTAATTCTAGTTGTAGGAACAAATTATAGATCTTTTGTGTGTTTATAGTCAATTATCCTATTCAATTCTTTAAAGCACTTTGCTCATAGATCCTGTTATGTGCCTTCCTGGTTTAAATATTGAAGGATTTATGAAAACACCAGTGTTTCATTAGTGATCTGTATAGATTATTCCAGCCTGCTCACATGTTGAGTATGTTATAAAAGTTATATGTTTGAATGCTCATTTAAAGGCAAAATCTGTTAGGTGAAGCAGGTTAAACAGATGCCTAATGAGGCAAATTGACAGTTGCTTTGATCTTAACATACCTCAGAACATTTTAAACATTTTAAATAATTCCAGTGACAGGACTTCACACTGGGAAGCAGTCATTTGCTTCCTACACACTACTTCATGATAGACCAAGGGATCTCAGATAGCACAGGTGGTGAATTACATGAGACATGAAATTGATGTTCTTACAAGTAATTGAGTCACAATGCATTTAATATTCTCAGTGTTGGTCCTATTTATTTGACTTGTCTCATATGAGAGGGGTCAGAGTTAAGAACAAAGCTAAATGAAAAAAAAAAGTTCATGCTAAGTGAGATATGTAGGATAAAATAATAAAATGGAGTTCCAACAATGTTGGTAGAGACACTCAGAATATAACAGGAACTACTAGGGTTCTCAATTATGCCTTCAATAGGCATGGATACAAGATATGGTAGAGGATTGCAAAATCGATCATCAGTAGGAGGAGAGGACCTCGGCCCTGTGAAGGTTCTGAGCCCCAGTGTAGGGGAATGCCAGGGTCAGAAAGTGGGAGAGGGCGGGGTGGCAGGCATGGGGAAGGGGGAGGCAACAGGGGTTTGTTTTGTTGTTTTTGTTTGTTTCTTTGTTTTTCGGAGGGGAAACTGGGAATGGAGAAATTCGCATGTAAATAAAGAAAATATCTAAAATAAAAAAAAAAAGAAAGAGAAGAAAGACAAAAAACAAAATCATGGTCTTCCTCAAAAACCTCACTAAAAGTTACCATATGACCTAGGAATCCTATTTCTGGTTTAATAATACCTATGAGAATGAAAAACATATAAAAAAAAACCAAGATATGGGCATATGTACTACTGGAGATAGATAAATGTTAGAACAATTGGGTTTTGCCAGTTGAAGAGATTTCAGGGGGCTGATGACCACTTTGGATTAACATGGATGAATGACAAGGAAACCAACTAGATTAAGTCCAGGGACATGACTCTTTCATCTCTGTTGAAAGAGCCAACTCATCAGTGCCCTTAATTAAGGCAGCTTTGTTAGCATCTTTATAGATTATTCTCTGCCATTGCAGCTGTTGCTCCAATTATATGCATAGAAACCATTTAAATGTCTAAACAGTTAAACAATATTTCTGGTCCTCATTTTCATAATCTCTGAAATGTGCCATGATAAGATCCAATATGAATTAGTATTCTATTTTTGTTCTGCAAGCCCAAGAGTCAATGACATAGCATTAAGATAAAGAATTTTTATTGCACGCTGAAGTATTATAACTTTTAATACACAGAAGCAATGAGACTACATTGAATTTAGGTTTAAAGGTGTGAGAAATATCCTTTAAGCAGTGTTTTAGAATGATGTTTACTGGTTAACGACAAAAGTTGGTTCGAATTGGACAATTAGCCTTCGGACAATGTTCTTTCTTAAACATCCTAGTTCACGTTAAAATGACCTGGCAAGAAACCAAGGAAAGAAATAATTACTAAGGAAAGCAATATTGTTAATTGACCTAGAATGAGTACAAAAACTGACAAATTTCTAGAATACTGGAACGCTTAAAATGTATAAGAAGATAACAAAAACTATGAAGGGAAATGTGTTCTAGAAAAGAGATTAATTGCAATTAAAATAATTGGACTGACTTTAAGAGATTATTTATGTGGGCACTGAGGAGTGACGAGAATTTCAATAGCTCATTAATAAAGTAACAGACCAAAAGAACATTTTTCATTAATGTATACCTGGAACTCAACTTGAATTACTCACTTCTCATATAATTTCACTAATGATTAAACATGTACTCACTCCACCAGGAATCAATAAAATTTAGTGTTGTTATTCTGTGAGTGGTTTGTAATTTGTAAGTTTGATAAAAACAGAGATTGTTGTTGTTGTTGTTAGTGTTTTTGTTTGTTTGCTTGGTTGCATATTCTTTTCTCATCTTTGATTTAAAAAAAAGAGAGAGGGTGGTAATAAAGTCTAGCTAAATGGATGTAATGGAAGTTCAGATGATGGACAGATTCTAAGTTAACACCAAGAAAGCATCATCCAATGTCAGTCTTTTGACACCCCACTCCTAAAGCTAAGAAAAGCTGCCCTTTTTATTAAATGACAGAAAGGTTTTGGTTCATCAACGTATCACATCAATGGAAAATTAAACCATCCGAATCTAAACTGCATTGACCAGGGCTTGAAAAAATGCTACAATCATGAGAGCAGGCTGCAAATTTTCATAGAAAACACTGATCAACAGAGCATAGACACCCTTCCTGGAAAACTCCTAACATTAGGGTAAGGCCACTCAGATCAAGAGATATGGAGGCTGATGTCAGTCAGTCAGAGCTTAGAGAATGCATTTAATACATCAGGGTCAGTTTTCCTAGCTATAATCTGGGATCAAATAACAGATATCACTAGATGATTATCAAGATAAAAAATAAATGTCTTAATATAGTGCATGGTAATGTAGGTTAATATAAAGTATTAGTACCTTTGTTGCTATTGTTGAACTGGAAATGCTATTCCATGGCTCAGTGTCATCTAAAAAGATGAGTCATCTGGTCTCTCAAGATTGTCTCTGTGTGCCTAACTAGAGTTCTATATATGCTTATCTTTATCAGTAAACTGATATGGTCAGGGCAGATCATTTACAGACAAGTTCTATTTTAAATACATTTAAACATTTTGTATACATTAGACCTGAACATCTCACTACCAATGCTATCCATTCCCTTATACATTAGAACTAATACATGACTTGACAGATACAAACACTGGCAAATAAATTTTCACAACATCACTGGAGCTCACTTAGAAATGTATAACCATTTCAAAAGGTCCGGGGAATGGAGAACGGTCTGATTGTGAACGTTGTGTAATGAAGAACAAAAAGCAATGGTGATGTCAGGATTGAAAAATGGTGGGATTTGGGATAATGTGGGATAGAGACACAGATATCCACTTCACAGAATATAACTTAAAGAGAAATTTGAGAGATTAAGCAAAAAACAAAAACAAACAAACAAAAACCAGGCTGGGACAGTGTTACATTGAATGATGCCTCCTCATTATGTATGTTGACGTCCTGACTCCTACTGCATCATAGAACGGCTTTATTATTGACAGGGATCATTACAGAATCAGTTAATTTAAAGCAAAGCTTCTGGGGCGAAACCAACTCAATATGACTCCTATCTTTCAGGAAAAGGAAAATCCTTCAGAAACTTTGCTCGATCTCCAAAACTGTATGCTAGACGATTCTGTTGTTCCAGCCCCAGAGCTGTTGACCCTTTCTTATAGCAGCCTAGTTGCCAACACAACCAGACCTTATACAGATCTGTATGTCTACTAAGAGGATATAACCATGCCCTTTGGACAACTGGAAAGACACTAGTCTTTAAAAATTTGATGTGATGTAAAGAGCATTGGTGATGCTGTGTATATGTGTGTGAGTCTGTGAGTTACAATAAGGATTCTATACTTAATATAATGGACACTGGAAAGTCATGCAACATTATTATATAATAAAATTTAATCAGTAAACACCAGGAGTGACTAGGATCAAAAGATCATATGGTTGATAAGGTGAAGAAAGTGAGTATTCTTGCAGATAAATTATCTAGCCCCAAGAATGAAAGATTTAAAAAATAAACATAAAAATAAACATTTAAGTTGAGGGTATCCAATATAAAGATTTTAATGCTAGTCTTAATACATTATTACTTTTTTAGTATCAGAAAAACTCAGGAACATACTTTGTAAGTATAGCAGGTGAAGTGTGAATTGTTTGATCAAGGTCAAACTCTCAATGTGTAGATCCTACTTCAGCCTTTCAACCTGTGTGACCATAGACAAGATAGTTAACTGTATGATCTAATATTATTTTTTGAAGCTTGTCTGTATGATGAAGCCAACAAAGTTTCTAAAATATGAGCTTCACTTTTTTGTTTGTTTTCTTTTCTTTTTTTGTTTTTTTTTTTTGTGTTTTTTTTTTGTTGTTGTTTTGTCTTTTGTTATTCAAGACTGGGTTTCTCTGGTTAGTCCAGGCTGTCCTGGAACTCACTCTATAGACCAGGCTGTCCTTGAACTCAGAAATCCACCTGCCTCTGCCTCCCAAGTGCTGGGATTAAGGGCGTATGCCACCTTAGTGCTGAAATAGTATTTTTACTTGTATCTTCTCCTAAATGGCTCAGGGGTTACACAATCTGATAGTCCCTCTTTTACATCCTCTTGCCTTTCTCCCAAACCATTTCCTTCCTTTACGTTTCTTCTTTATTGACTTCCTTTCTTCTTTTCTTCTTCTCATATTTCCTTCTTTTTTTTATCCCTTTTCCTCTTTCTTTCTGGTATTGAAAATGCCAGAATAAATGGTCATCTCCTTTACATGATCCACTGTATGATTAGTTTATTCCTGTCAGTCCTGATGTCTATTGTTTTATCTATGCTATTTAGTATTTTGTGAAGACTTCGCAGTGTCCATTGTGGGAAATATAGAAATTATTTGGTAGCTTCATATCTTTCATTTTTCTATAATATCATTTGTATTTATTCATTACTCTTCTTTGTCTTACATATATAAAAAATTAAATTAGATTCTCTTACCATTGCTTGCCCTGGCTCTATGCCCCTTAACTCAAACTCTTATTCCTCATCGTTGTCTGATGAAACTGTACCCAGAAAGTAAGACCTTGTCTTGTTCTCCTCTCAAAACCCAAACCTTTCAGTTGTGGCTTTCTGTTTGTTTGTTTTTTACATGTAAAAATATTCACATAAATTTAACAGGGAATATGACTTTACTGTCAAAAATAACTGGAAATTCTAGAAATTATTTCTAATATTCTCAAAACAGAAAACAATAATTTCCTTCAGCCTGTTTTGTATAGCAATTCAGATCTATACCTTAAATTATTTAAAGGGGAGCATATGATAATTATCTATATCAATACTGAAAATCAGAAAGAAAGTGGGGAACAGGGAGAATGGAAGGGAAACACATTTTAAAAAGGCAGTAAGGGAAAGAAGGAGAGAGGGATTTAGGGAGGGAAAAAGAGGAAGAAAGAAAAGAGGGAAGAGGGACTCTAAGGGGTTGGTGAATCTCCGTGGCTAGTATATTATGCTTTCTATTGTATCAAATACTCAAGGAAATATATCTCTGACTTCTGTAAGAATGTCCATTTAGAATGTATTATTCCCTGTGAGTTCAATAAAAGCCAGCATCTCTCTTGTGTTACGTTTAATTTGTAAATTACATTGTACAATAAAATGAGTCAGAGAGGCAATGTGTGATTTCTGTCTTATTTTTGATTCTGTCTTTGCTGCAATAGTACTATTATGTTATGAACTAAAGGACTAGATGGGAAGCGGGAGGGTCTATGTGTTTCAATCATCACTGTTGATTCTATTTCCCAAAAATCCTACTTGCTATATCCAAGTTAGAGTGCTCAGAGATAAATCCTGGGGCAGAATAATGGAGCCAACCCACTGAATCAAATCCTGAGAAATGGAAATCTCTATTTTAATCAGTTGTTTGGGATTTATAATTACAAGTAGAGAACTAATAAAAACTAAGCCCAGGCTTGCTTTCTTATTTGAGTGCCAAAGAACATCACCAAAATCCAAACAAAACAAAACAAAAACCATAAAAAAACAAAAACAAAACCAAAAAACCCCAAACCATCTAACCAAACAAACAAATAAAAAACCAGTACTATTTTTAAGGCACCATGTAAATATAATAAAACTTAAAGAAAACAAGTTAAAAGCTAGTTATCATTGAGCTGGATAGCAAGAATGGGTTATCATGTGCTTTTTAACATTTTTCCCCAAGACTGAAACGTTTTGTATACTGCAGGGAAGCTCATTAAAATAGAAAGTAAATAACTCAACATAGCTCCAGGAAATCCTTAAAACTGACCAGATTCACTAGCCACTCCATGTTTCAGTGTAGAAAACCAGAAAAGACTACTGAGAGTCAGTGTAATAGGCCAGTCATCTGGGAGAAGCAGAGAACTCCTGACAACAAACTGAGCAACAACAAAACTGAACAAAAGCAAAGGCCAACTGAACTGACTGGAAAAGGCTCAGACCACTCAGCCACCTGGAAAGGACTATCCAATCTTTCTGCCTGCCTGCTGTGCAGTGCACACTAGGAGCTCAGCTTTTGTGAACCTTCCTGCATACTATGGAAGACTTTGGTGTTGCAGCTGTCCTTGAGTTGTTTCTGCTTTTATAATTAATCCTTCTCTCATATTCCTATAGGTTAACACCAATACCCCCATCCAAAACAAAACAAAACAAAAACAAAAACAAAAAACCAACCTACTTGTTTCAGTAAGCAATGCATTGGTGCAGTTATTAATTTGGTCTGTTGCTGGCTACCTTTTTTGGATGAGCAGTTGGGTGTGTTGTGTCTTCCTAGGAAACATCTGCCATACAACGTCATCATTTATGTTCTGGATAGGGCTCAAAAAGAAGGAGGAGGGAGACAAAAGAAAGCCCTCAGGCCTGGCCTGCTTGAAAGCTGTCATAAGAAATGTGGGCACACTAGAGGTAGAACGTCCCATCTGAATAAGGATGAATATCAGAGGTTCTGGTAGGTTCTAAATTGGAATTAATGATACACATTAAAGAACTATTGGCTGCTAGACTGTATATAACTCTTTAAGCTACTTTAGTAGCAGGTATTAAAGTTTAGATTCTAGGAATGATGGATACTAATAGTACTCTTTTGTAATTTTTAAATTTTTCTTGCTCGTATTACATTTGCAGTTCCCTTCCTTTCTGCCTTCCCAGTTCCCCACTATGTTCCCTCACATCTAGTCAACTACTCCTCTACTTCCCTTCAGGAACTAGTAAGCTATCGAGGGATATTAACCAAACATGACATAACAAGTTATAATCAAAGAAAACACATACTTTCTTAACAAGACTGGACAAGCCAACCTAGTAGGAGCAAAAGGATCCCAAAAGTACAGAAATGTGTCAGAGTGACACCACTCTTCTACTGTTAGAAGGCCAAAAGAAGACCATGTTATACAACCAAAACATACATACAGAGGACTAGGTCAGATGCATACGAGCTCCCTGATTTTTGCTTCAGTTTCTGAGATCTGCTTTTAGCTCTGGTTTGTTGATTCTGTGGGCCATGCTTTTGTAGTCCCCTTGGTCCTACTGACTCCTCAAATACTTCCTCACCTTCTGTGGGATTCCCTGGGATTCTTCTGTTTGGCTGTGGTTTTCTGCATGTGCTCCTATTAGTTGCTGCATGAAGTCTATGATTACAGTTATGCTAGATAGAAACCTAGTGTGGTGGAAAGTTCCTGGAATCTACAAGGGTGACCCTAGCAAAGACCCTTAGTAATGGGGGATATGGAGTCTGAACAGGACATGTTATGTAACTAGGTCAGATTTCCAATGGAGGGACTGAGACATCAACCCCAATCCAGTCACAAAATCCCTTGACCTAAAACCTGTCATTAGTTCTAGAAATACAAGAGTAAAGGTGGCAAAGAACTTGTGGGATGTAATTTACAAATTAAACGTAACACAAGAGAGATGCTGGCTTTTATTGAACTCACAGGGAATAATACATTCTAAATGGACATTCTTACAGAAGTCAGAGATATATTTCCTTGAGTATTTGATACAATAGCCTAACATTGCCTGGATGGCCAAGATCCATAGCTAGGTAGATCAGAGACCTAGTATAGAACCAAAAATGACTGGGAGAAAAAGCCATCAAATGATTTCTAATGACACTATGCTATACTTGTAGTACTATTATTTTTTGTACACATGTCAATGAGGAAGTAAATGGGCCTTTGAACTCTTTGGCTCCTTGTAACAAATGTGCAGCCTAATTATATTCACTGTTTATTGATGTGTTTTGTTTCTTAGTATTTTGATTTTTCAACAATGTGTTAATTTAGAATTGTCCAGAATATGAAGTCCATATTGAGTTAAGCAAGATAAAAGTAAATTGTGTAGGGAAGACCTTACTAAATCATTCATAAAGAAAAAAGTACAGGGGTCAACAAAGCTTGGAGTAAGAATCCTCCTGGGCACAGAGACAGGGCCAGTTCATGGACAAGGTGAGAAAGGTAAATCTTTCAATCTAGATGATACTGGGTCAAGAAAACAAGAAAAAAAATATACATTGCTGATCATGTTATAAAAACTGTCAAACCCAACGCTGTATCACTAGTTGACTGCTTTATAAATACATATGTGTGGAATGAAAATAAAACATTAACTAGCAAATCTCAATTTTCATAAACAAAGTTACTACCTTATCAATAGAGGAAGGAATTTATTGAGATATTGGGAACTATGCTAAGTATGTTTAGATGGTTTCAATGGACTTAGTAAAATAGAACAGTTCTTTAACAAATGTCATTTAGAAGAAATGTAATATATAAATCAGGACCAATCAGGGAGTACTCTGACATGGGTGTGAAGTGGGTCTCCCAGTTGGGCAAGCTAGAGAAACCTCCAGTTGGCTTTTAAAAGTGAGATAATTGATGCTATGGAAAGGCAGATGTTTACTCTCTCAAGATAGACAGATGTGTCATGATGCACTGAGACCTTGTGAGTATGAATATTTGTGTGCTTGTGTATGTATATGGAGATGCACATGAATGTGTGAGTGCAGGTGTTCAAAGGCCATAGAGCAACTTTTGGTGTTATCTATTTTCATTTATCAGAGAGGCAGGATCTCTCACTGGCCTGGGATTTGCCAAGCAGTATGGGCTTGATGACCATTAAACTTCAGAATGTACATGCTTTCATTTTATTGGCACTGGCATTATAGTAGAGCTTTTAGATGTGCGTGTGTGTGTTTGTGTGTTTGTGTGTGTGTGTGTGTGTGTGTGAGAGAGAGAGAGAGAGAGAGAGAGAGAGAGAGAGAGAGAGAGAGAGAGAGAGAGAGAGAGAGAGAGAGAGAGAGAGAGAGAGAGAGAGAGAGACAGAGAGAGAGAGAGGCAGAGACAGAGAGAGACAGAGACAAAGAGACAGAGATAGGGAAGGAGAGAGGGAGAGAGTTTGTAAAGAGCTCAGGGTCTAGTTCTTCCAATGTATGCATTTTACCAATTGAATGATTTTCTCAGCTCAAAAGCTGAGATCATAACATTGCTTGGAGGCTAAATTTAAGTGCAATAAAGAGCTTTTTTATTTGGAAAAGAAAATAGGAGAGCCATAAACTTGAAATTATTTGGATGGGCTACACAGCTTTATTAAAAATGTACAGACCCAAGGAAGACTGGAAAAAAATTTGGAGCAAGATACTAGAGGTCTTTGAATACCCAGACAAAGCTGACATTTATATTGGTCAAAAATGTTCATGAAGCTGACAAGCAATATAAGAATATATTCAGAGTACTTCTCTAAAGTAAGAAGTGTCCTTTACAAAGAGAAGGGTGAGTTTAAGTATAAGGGTATGAAATATGAATATACTGCAAGAACACTGAGAACCTCAAAATAGCTGGAGAGTAGATCTTCACGTATTTCTACATATCTGGATAAGCAAAGTTTGGAAGTACCTAGGTTCAGGTTTCATCTAGGAAACAACTGTATATCTGTTGGAGTGTTCCCCAAGAAATTTGATAAAAGAGAAAAGTTCTACCTTCAACAAGTTGTTCTGCTCCAGGAACTATGGTCCTTTTCTAATTAAAAAGGAAAAAAATTAGAAAATGAGTATCAGCACTCATTGCCTCCTGCTTTTGATCAGTGCAAGCAACATGACCAGCTGCCACACATTCATGATGTTATAGCTAGGATGACTTCTACCAACGATGCCTTCCCTACCGTGATAGACAGTGCACTCAAGTGAAGAGCCATAAAGAAGCCTGTATTTAATCACAGGAATAGAAAAAGAAACTA
The DNA here is from genome assembly GCF_008632895.1 of Mastomys coucha. Lineage (NCBI taxonomy): Eukaryota > Metazoa > Chordata > Mammalia > Rodentia > Muridae > Mastomys > Mastomys coucha. Next base: position 97,903,259 of record NW_022196903.1, read on the forward strand.
ATACAGTTGGTTAGAAAAACAGAGAGAGTGATGTGAGATCAGAATATCAAAAGGTTGTCTGCTTCAAACTCCACAAAAGTGCTCACAGTTGTTCACTGTGTGCAATTTCAAAAACCTACCCTAGTGTATGAAATGGTACTGGTTCAAATAGAAACACATCAGGAAATGGTTTTCGGCCATATGATTCATCATCATATCTGGAAATCAGGATTCTTTTTCCATTTCTTCTCTTTGCAAATGCTTTGAAGAGATTTCTCTAACACAAATGTCCTGTTTCTTAGTGTACTTATGAAATGGTGATAATGATTCTGGCTGCCCTCATGTAGCTTTGGATAAAGAAAAGAAATGGAATTCATTTCTACAGAACACATTGAGAATTTCAGAGATTTTTCCTTATATTTCATGAAAAATATAAGCCTCAAAAATACTTATATAGCCAAGGTTGGGCATCTGCAATTGCCTTCTTGTCTGTGGAGACTGCATAATATGAGTTAGAGGGGAGAAAAAAAATGATCCCAAAACATGAGGTCTCATAACAACAACTGAAAAAAAAGTCTAGAACATAAATTGTACTTTCCTTGCTGGGTATTTATAACTGCTCACTTGTAGAGCTCCTGTCTCTTGCTGAACAGGGCCAATGGAAAACATTTCTCAATTCAGCATTCTGCTTGAACCCTCACGGCAGAGTGATTGATCATAGCAATTTCTTTCACATAAACAGAGTCTTCCAGATAAGCTTGTTGGAGACAGTCTGGGCTATGAATACACTCCGGATCCAAAACTAATATTTTGTCTGCAGTGTTTAAACTCAATGCCAATAGGGCTCAAACTACTTGTATCATGAAGGCAAAACTCTTTTAAGCTTCCTGATTTAATCAGAATGAGGGGAAAGGGCATTGGCTAAACACAGTTCTCCTGTAGAGAGGTATCTGTCTTTTCATTAGGTTCCCAACATACCAGCAGCAAAACATATGGCTTAGCGTGGAGAGCATCCTTAATCATTAGGAAACTATCCAGCAACTACTCAGCTATCTCATTTGGGAAAGCACAGAGCAGTATCGGGAAGGAAGAAAAACGCAAGACAGCATTTCCTGTGATCCTGAACATTTTCTCATATTGATGATGGTCATTGCTGCCACTGGAGGAGCTGGAATTGAAATTTTAAAGGAGTGTCATTTTCTACAGACACAAGCCTGGCATAATCTTACCATTTAAATCGCATGATCCTGCAGGCAGATGATCACCCCGCTTGCAGTTTATCACCTCCCTACTGCACACCAGCTAAATGACAATCAATAGGCTGATTTTGTTAAGCCTGCTTGCTCACCTTGTTAGAAGTAATTTTTATTCAGTTAATTATGTTTTAATGAATGAGGGATCATTATTTTGAGTGAGAAATACAGAGAAAGAAGATTAAAGAAAGGTAACGAGAAGGCTGTCTAATTAGGATGGATTATAAGAAGTCCATAAGTTGCACCCCCAAATGTGGCATAATACCTCTAAGAAATATTGACTATTTATTTTTTCAAAAACAATATGAGGTATACCAATTTTTCACTTTTATTATCGCAGGTTAGAGCTTACATTTTATCTAGATTTAAATAATATAATCATATAAACAAATAAATGGGTATTATTAAATTAGAATTTTGCATATCACTAATGTATATTCTTAAGCATAATGTTTCACAAATTTATCAATTTCCTTGTATCACCCCATATTTTTCTCTTCTGTCCCTTCACTCTTGTTACTTTTCTTCCTTTTCTCAAATAATTGTCTCTCTTGCTTTTATATAAAATTGATATTAAGTCCAGATTCAGTCAGTATGCAAGAGGATGTATAATGTGTACCTTTCTTTTATGCCTTCAGTCTAGAATGCAGTTAAAGCACAATGAAGAGAGAAGTGTTAGTCTTTCTGGCAAGTACTAAAAGTTATACTAGATCTAACATGTTGTTTATAATTCTAGCTTTTATATATATATATATATATACATATATATATATATGTGCGTGTGTGTATATATATGATCTAACATGTTTATAATTCAAGCTTTTTTTATATATGTATATATATATGTATATATATATATATATATAGTGTGTGTGTGTGTATGTGTGTGTGTACATGCATGTATGGTCATTGAATATGGGATGGAAAGTTGTGGATATCAGAGAACATGATGGAGTCAGTTGTCTTACTGAACTCTGATTATCATGCATGGTGAGGAGAGTAATTGCCTTCTCTGCTACTCAGGAGCCCAGATATCTTTTTATCTTCCTAGTTTGTGTGGTTTCTTTTGCTAAACATGTTCCCTTTTAATTTTAGAAGTTATTTTTTTTTTACTTATTAATCATTTTATTTGTTTACATTTCAAATGTCATCTCCCTTCCTGGTCTCCCCTCCACTGACCCCTCCACCCTATCCCTCTCCCCTTTGTTTCTAAAGGGTGCTCACCCACCCACCCATCCACTCCCACCTCACTGCTCTAACCACCCCTTCCCTTGGGCATGATGTGTCCACAGGAACAAGAGCTTCTTCCCTTGATGCCAGATGAGGCAGTCCTCTGCTACAAATGTAGTGAGACCCATGGATCAGCCCATGGATATATACTCTTTGGTTGGTGGGTTTGTCCTTGGGAGCTCTGAGAGATCCAGTTAACTGATAATATTGTCCTTCCTATTATTTTTGTTCCTGTATTTCCTTTAGAAGGGGACAATTCTGGGTAAGTAGTTTCAAATGTTGTTCTTTAGAATGCAAAGCATTTTGGATGGGAGGGAGAAATTGTTTAGATATATCTGTTACTGAAATTTTGTGACTCATGAATTTCCAACTCTTTGGTACACCAAGGCTATAGATTAGGTGTGTGTAGCTGGAACCTTGTGATGATGATTGCTGCAGCTTCCTGTGGTTCACAGTAGAAGGCTGGCATAAAGGACAAGCACACTGTGCTATGTATATTCTTTTGGAATCTTCCTCTCCTTTTTATTATTTTTTTGTTCTCATGATATCTTACATTGGCTACAACAGTCTTCACCAGAACTGAGAGACTGAGAGGCATTTGAGACTGAATGGTAACGTTAATACTTATGACAAGAATCTAAAAACATTAGCTCTCTCAGAGGTAAATTCAGATGAATTGTTGCCATAAGTACATATACTCTGGAATCCTAAATGCTATGATAATAAACACCCAAATATTCCTGTATAAATGTGTGAATGGTGCAGCAGGTCAAGAGATGTTTCCATGCCTAGCATAAGTCTGGGAGTGGCAGACAGAGAGGAATCACAAGCTGGAGGAAGAACCCTTTGCAAGTTTTTGTATGAAAAGTTGTGTGGGTTTTATTATTCATGAAGCACACCTATTCATAATGTTCAAAAACTGTGTAATTGGTCACCTGTATTAACAGACCTTCTTCTCCAATTTGTCATTTCTATTAAGCATGTTCTCCAGATACTTAAGAATTTTTAAACCACCAGTGACTTATAGATGATGTATATTTGTGTCATCTGCTATTTGGATTCTTACCGTCCCTTTTATATACAGCCATTTTGTGTTCTTCCCTTATTTCAAAACTAAATATCATGTAAATAATTCAAACATCCCCTTCCTATTGCCACTGTTGGTTAGCAAACCTGTGTACTGACTGAAAAAGGCTACTGGTCTCATTCTCAGAACGAAGAATCAGGCATCTCACCAGACTCCAGCTAGCTGAATATGATTCTTTTCCTCTGCCATGGGTTTGACTTCTGAGGAAGCTGTGGATAGACATGAGTAGCCTAAATTTTCCTAAATGACATTTATAAAGACAGAAGTTGTGTTATACACCTGTAAGCATGAAGGACTAACCATGATGATACTCAGCTTGAGGATAACCTAGTTTATACATAGAAAGCTGATGCCTCAAAACAATTTGAGAAGAAAGAAAGGAAGTAATTAAGAGACAAATAAAGGTAGGAGAGAGGGGGGAGTGTGAGGTAGTGAAAGAGAAAGAACAAAAAAGGAAGAAAAAGCAAGAATAAATGAAACAAGGGAAGGGTTGAAAAAAGGATAAAATCTACAAAAAAAATAAATACAAAGACATAATGGATTTTTATCTTATGTGCTTCCTACCTTATTTATTTGTTTAATATTTATATGTAATTAAAAATATATTTCTCTCCTGAAGAAGTTCATCCTATGGAAATCTGTATATTTTTGCTACATTTTGAATCATGAAAGTAGGTTGATGAAGTACTAGCAGAAAAATTTGTTTGTGTATTATTTCCTTTCATACATGTGATGTGTTATATATGTGATATTGTCTTTAAATAGTGTTTTTGTATTTTATTTTTACAGGAATGGATGTGATTATATCCACCCATGTTTCCTTCCTTCTTTTATTCAATAGATATTTACATAGTGTTCATTACCTTATTTTTCTTTTTTAGTTATATTTTATTTATTTACATTTCTTTTTATTTGGATATTTTATTCATTTACATTTCAAATCTTGTCTCCTTTTCCAGTTTCCCCTCTGCAAATCCCCATCCCATCCCCATTCCCCTGCTCTATGAAGATGCTCCCCCACTTACCCAGCACTCCTACCTCACCACCCTAGCATTCTTCTACACTGGGGCATCAAGTCTTTACAGGACCAAGAGCCCCCCTTCCCATTAATGCAGCTGGAGCCGTGAGACCCTCCATGTGTACTCTTTGGTTGGTGGTTTAGTTCCTGGGAACTCTGGAGGTTCTGGTTGGTTGATATTTTTGTTCTTTGCATGAGGTTGCAATCCCCTTCAGCTCCTAGAGTCCTTACCCTAACTCCTCCATTGGGTCTCTCTCCATGCTCAGTCCTATGGTTGGTTGCAAGCATCCCCATCTGTATTTGTCAGGCTCTGGCAGAGCTTCTCAGAAGGCTCCTATATCGTGCTCCTATCAGCAAGTACTTCTTGGCATCAGCAATAGTGTCTGGGTTTGGTGGCTGCACTCGTGATGGATCCCAAGGTGGGGCAGTCTGAGGATGCTATTTTCAACACTGAGAATATGTGGTAATAACATAATTATAATTTCTTTGTCACTGAGGGGCTTCTGCTCTAGTGAGAAAAAATACAAATATTACATATTTAGAAATGAGTGTTGGAACATATAGAACAGATTAGCTGTTTAGGATTATTGGACTAGAAAGGAGGGCCACCTAGCTCTGCATTTTTTAGAAAGAAAAATTGAGATTTAGCTCAGGAGTACTTCGATGTTATTTAAATTATGAAAATAAAATTTTATGAAAATAAAAGAGGAAAAACTATACTACTCTATGCTATGACTTAGCTTATGCCATTTCATTTAATCTTTATGGCAGAACTATTCAATCAGCACTTGTCTTGTCTCCCAGGAAGGAAAGTAGGACCAATAATACTCTGTCCCAGGTCACACCTAGTGAGTGATGCTGTTGGAATTTTTATCTGAGCAGTCTCATTTCAGAAAATATGCCATATGCTACAAGCAATGATATTTCTGATATTTCTTTCATATTAGAAATTATCTTCTGTTTCAGGCATATGTTAAAGTTCTTCACCCAAATGTTGGGCATCTAATTGGTTAAACAAGAGAATAAAATTTGGCGTGCCAGGAATGTGCAAGACTTGAGTACTTATTTCCCACAAAAGTGTAGTGTGCTTGAGCAAATGCTTTTTTGCTGACTCTTGAAAAGGAAAGCATGCAAACAAATGTAGAGGGGTATTTAAGTGTGTAAATCAAAGGGAGACACCCTTCCCTTGCATTTTAAAGAACGCAAATAAATATAGTTTAATCTTTTATACATAATTCATGTTAGCAATAACTACTTCAAAATTAATGTCAGCTAATATTAAGATTAGCAGATGAAGAGTCCTAAGCTTGGCTGCAGGCTATTCTCACAGAGACCATTTAAAGCCTTTGTGCTTAATTTCCTGAGGCTTATATATTTTTGGTTTTTCCTAATGAAATATTAAGCTCTTTTAAAAATGAGATTTACATGATTTAAAAAAAAGAAGAAGAAGAGTAAATCCTTGCTTAACTCATTGCAAAGATTTTTCCTTAAGATAAGGTAAGGCATTATGCAAAATTTGGGAAGGTCCTAGGGGACTAGATTAGAGCTGAGAGTCTATTTTCTTCCTCTTTAACTTGACCTCTGAACATTCAGCACATTCTCAGGAAAGTGTGCTAGCATCATCCCCAAAACACACTTTAGTGCTCCCAACACTGAGAAAACTGTTAATCTTCTACTTAGAAAAATCTCAAAAGGTGGGAAAATAATTGGAGAGTGAGCACTCAAGAGTATTAAACTCTAATTTGACTTCTCATGCTTTTCTGATACTAAAAGTCACTTAAAAATTAAATATGATAGCTTCTAAAGAAGAGATAAAAATCTTATAGTTACTCCTTTTTCTTCTGTCAGATGGTTCTGATACCAGTATGGAACCATCTTAATATCCTACCTCTATCCTCTCTCTTTCTGTCTGTCTCTGTCTCTCTCTATATCTCTGTCTCTCTCTCTCTTTCTCTATCTCTCTCTAGCTCTCTCTTAGTAACAATAATTTCTAATGAAAATTTCAACATTTTTTCTGAATTAATATTCAGGAATATTTTTATTTTTTGTTTTTTTATTAGATGTTTTCTTTATTTACATGTCATCCAATATCTCCTTTCTCAGGTTCCCCTCCAAAAATAAAATAAAATAAAATAAAATAAAATAAAATAAAATAAACAAAAACAAAAACAAACCCCTGTTCCCTCCCCCTGCTCACCACCTCACCCTCTCCTGCTTACTGGCCCTGGCATTCCTCTACACTGGGGCATAGAACCTTCAAAGAGCGAAAGTCCTCTCCTCCCATTGATGATTGACTTGGCCATCCTCTGCTATACATATGCTGTTGAGTTATTAGTCCAGCCATGTGTACTCTTTGGTTTGTGGTTGAGTCCCTGGGAGCTCTGAGGGTACTAGTTAGTTCATATTGCTGTTTGTCCAAAGTGGCTGCAAACCCTTCAGCCCCTTGGGTCCTTTCTCTAGCTCCTTCATTGGGAATCCTGTGCTGAGTCCAATGGATGGCTGTGAGCCTCTACTTCTGTACTAGTCAGGTACTGTCTAAAAGTACTCTCAATATTCTTCTTTATCTAACATGTCTGCAGGCTTTTCCTATCCATCTTCTTTATGATTTAATTTTTCTGAATAGAAAAAGTCCCCAACTTCAAGGTCAAGGGCAACTATTTCTCAGCCCATGTACCATCTATCTCTGTTTTACCCTAGAACATGACTCCTTCTCATAAGCCTTCCATTCAGAATTTGCATACTCCATCGATCTCTTAGGGGATCAATCCAGCTTGTAGATAGGCTCTCAACATCTTTGTGCTAAAAAACAGTATTCCAGTTTGTGTTCAGTCCTTCCTCCTCTTCTTTTTATTACATATTTTCTTTATTTACATGTCATATGATATCTCCTTTCCCA
>NW_022196903.1:97910731-97912883 GCF_008632895.1 Mastomys coucha
GGAAAAAACAAAAAACAACAAAAAGAACAAACTCCTGTCGCCTCCTCTTTCCCCCTGCTCACCACCCCACCCTCTCCTGCTTACTGGCCCTGGCATTCTCCTACACTGGGCCATAGAAACTTCACAGGGCCAAGGGCCTCTCCTCCCATTGATTACTGACTTGGCCATCCTCTGCTATACATATGCTGCTGGAGCCATGAGTCCCACCATGTATACTCTTTGGTTGGTGGTTTTGTCCCTGGGAGCTCTGAGGGTACAAGTTAGTTCATATTGTTGTTCATCTTAAGAGGGTGAAAGTCCTTCTGTTGCTTGGGTCCTTTCTCTAGCTCCTTCATTGGGGACCCTGTACTCAGTTCAATGGATGGCTGTGAGCCTCTATTTCTGTATTAATCGGGTACTGTCAGAGCCTCTCAGGAGACAGCAACATCAGGTTGGAGTGCCCTTCCTTCAGTTTCTGCTCCATAGTTAGTCTCTGAAACTCCTTCCATGGGTATTTTGCTCCCCGTTTTAAGAAGGAATGAAGTGTCCACATTTTGGTCTTCCTTCTTCTTGCGTTTCTTGTGGTTTTTGGTTTGTACTTTGTGTATTCCAATCTTCTAAGCTAATATCCACTTATCAGAGAGTGCATACGATGTGTGTTCTTTTGTGATTGGGTTGCCTCACTCAGGATGATATTCTCCAGATCCATCCATTTCCCTCAGAATTTCATAAATTCATTGTTTTTAATAGCTGAGTTGTACTCCATTGTGTAGATGTACCACAGTTTCTGTATCCATTCCTCTGTTGAGGGACATCTGGGTTGTTTCCAGTTACTGGCTATTATAAATAAGGCTGCTATGAACATGGTGGAGCATGTGTCCTTATTACATGTTGGAGCACCTTCTAGGTATATGCCCAGGAGTGGTATAGCTGGGTCCTCTGGTAGAACTTTGGATGCTTTTTATTTAGGGTTTTTTCCCCTCTGTTTCTTTCCCTTTCTGCTTTTTTCCCTCTCCTAAAAATGGCAAGTCCCTCATCTTAATTAGCATGCATGTCAAAGGAATATATCAAATTGCCTAACCATCATGATTAAACATCCATGAGTGTTGAAACACCACAGATATTCCAGTATCCTTGGAGATATGATCTAGAACCAACAATGTTCAAACACTTCATATAATTAAGTTCTATTGATTTGGCCTATGATGTTTTAAGCTAGTTCTTTTCACATCACTATGGAGAATAGATATAATTAAAATGTGGTGTGACTGGAACTCTTTTCTTAATTGTCTATGGTGTTATAAGCTTTGGCATTTGTTCTCAATTAGGTGCCCTGTAGACACCTAATTTTTTCACTTATTAATATTGTTGGACTGTTATACACATTTATATGTGTGAGTTATACATGGCATAGCTCTTGAAAGGTATGTCATCCTTCCTAATAATTATAGGAATTGTTAAATTCCCTTAGGCAAAGGACTGTGGCAGATATAACATTTTTAGACCTTTCTTTAAAAAAAAATAAGCTATGCAAATGCTGAGAGTCAGAGAAACCATCTTCGTGATGTTGGAGCCCTGCAATCAGTTCTCTGACACTAAATGCTCAGTCAGTCTTAAGACCATGCACACAAGTGACATTTTACAGAATGATTCATTTGTATTTAGGAATATGTATGTATACAACTACAGTTAATGGGAAAAAGAGGCCATACATTCAAAAAGGAGTAAGAGGGATAAATGGGAGGGTTTGAGGGAGTGGGAAAGAAACAGAGGAATGATATTTTGTGTCATAATCTGAAAAGGTAAAATAAATAACAGAACAAACAAACAGAATCATGGTGGTAGCTTTCTCTTGGAAACCAAACCCCGTTTTGTAAAGAAAGCCAAGCAATCCAGAAGCAAACCTTCTCACAGTGGCCCAAGCCATCATGACTGAACCTCCAACACAGGGACTTAGGAAGAAGTGCTGTGTATATCACAAGCTCCCTGGGATAGAACAAATACTGAACGCCCAGGTATAAAACACAGTAGACGATTGTTTCATTCCATCAAGTTTTATGTTTGTGTTGGTCCAATGTTGAAATACTAAGTCATCAGTATCCCTCCTATAGCAGCCTTATTTATAATAGCCAGAACCTGGAAACAACCCAGATGTCCCTCAACAGAGGAGTGG
>NW_022196903.1:97913654-97992632 GCF_008632895.1 Mastomys coucha
GGAGGGGAAACTGGGAATGGAGAAATTCGCATGTAAATAAAGAAAATATCTAAAATAAAAAAAATTTATTTAAACTCACTAACACAGCTGTAGTTTGAAAAAAAACTGGCCAACTGAATTATCCTGTTGTAAAGAAGCATTCCATCATGACAAATGCTTTTCTAATCATCAATATACACGACTTTTTCAAAGGCAAAATTATGCATATTATGTGTACATATGGTTGTGTCTGATCATATGGGGTAGTATGTATGTATGTGTAGCTGCATATGAGGGTATGTGTGTGTGACATTCCTTACAAATAGCCCCCAGGCTTTGGCCACTAGGAGATCTCACTGATTTAGAGCTAGTCAAGTGGCATGACCAAAACAGGGATTATAAATGCAGACCACCAAGTCTGACTTTGTGAAAAATGGGTTCTGGGGCTCAATCTAATAACCTCATGTTTGCAAGGCAAATACTTTCCTAAAAAGGCCATGTGGCCAGCTCCTATATCATGTGTTCTTATGACTGAAGTAGAGACTTTTTCATCAGAGAGTCTAAAAACTCTGCTGTCAATGTCCTTTCTAACTCTGTTTTATGTCACTTGGCATTTCCAGTTTACATGAACAAGATGATGACACATATACTAAGACTAGATGGGACAATTTATGTAAAACACATGTGGAAAATATCAAGCACATTGTCCATGATAACACTTAGTATTAGGGGAATGAAATTGGAAGTCTCAATAGTCCAAGCTGAGAATTACAACTCAGATCCTCACTGACAAAGGAAAAGAAAGTTGCATTCGTAAGTTAAAATGATACTTTCTGTAGGTGTTTTGAACATTGTAAAATCTGTTTCCCACTTTAAAAACCTGATAATTAATAATCTTCACACTTCTTTAAATAATTTAATAGAGAGCAATGTTCTGAGGTGGTGTTGCATCTGTAGTCTTTCTTAAGTCAGTCATGGCCACAAAAATAAAAGCAGGGTATAATAAGTAATTAAAATTAAACTCCCTGAAAACGTGTTAATAAAAATCATGGTATAAGATCATCCATATTCTCAAGAAATACTTTGCAACTTTAAAACAATGTATACAACATGGAGAGTTAAAAAAAAAAGGAAAGAGAGAACAAATAATTCTGGTAACTCTTCACAAATGCATAAGAATATTTTCTGTAGACAGACAGATTTAGAAGTTAATTTCTTCCTTAAGACACAAATTCTTGAAAGGAGATCTCTCACCAAATTCTATTCAGTTTATGTGTATATGTGAACATATGTGTATGTATGTATGGCTCCTATATGCACACATGCCCCTACATGCATATGTGTATGCAGGTGTGTGTGTGTTAATATTGGTGTTTTCCTTGATCAATCTTCACTTTACTTTTTGAGTCAGTGTTTCTCACTGATTCTGAATCTTGGCGATTCATATAAGCCTCTGCTTGCATCCGGGGATTCTCATATCTTTACCCCTACTGCTTGGGGATCAGATACACATCACAATGCCTGGATTTATATGTGGGAGTTTTTGGGTTCCTAATGCATGTTCCCTTAATTACATGGTAAGAATTATCCTAAGTATAATCTCTCCAACATCTCCAGTTATCCTTCATGTAAAACACTGAAATTAGAATAATATAAACTCAAGAGATAAAAAAAATGATTTTCTTAATTTCTGGTGACCTTACCCAAAGCTGTTTCAAATCAAATTCATAACTTTACAGCAGAAAATAAAACTCTTTATGAACCCAAGATTAACAACTAAAGGAAGAATTGCAGTTAACGTACTATGCAGATTATTTAAAAATACATATTCTGGAAACATTCTAGATTAGGAAAGAACCTGTGGGTGTGACAGAGGTGACTTAGCAGTTAATAGTACATATTGCTCATAATGAGTACCCAAGTTTGTTCTTCTCCAAACCTGGGAGCTTAGGAACACCTATATCTCCAGCTTTCTTATCTGACACCTCTGCCCTTCACATGTAGACACAGGCTCATGAACACACAGACAGGTCCACCCAACATTTAAACGTAAAATAACTGGCTCATGGGATGGCTCATTGATTAAAAGCTCTTGTGGCTCAGCTTTGATTCCTAGCACTCATGCAGAAGCCCATATTCATATCTCTAGTTCCAGGCTATCTGTTGTCCTCTTCTGACTTCTGTCACCTATGTGGTGAAATAGGTCCCTACATCCATATTGTATACATTTAACAAGTCAAACATAAATCAAAAATGATCTGTGTCAACAGCATATGGTAATTTGTTTAATCAATAGATATTTACATATCAAAATTTACTCATCAGAGACAGGTTTCAGTCTAAATACAATGAATTCCTTTCAGTAGTCCTGAAATAAAAGAAAAAAATGACCTCATCTCTAAACTTAAGATCCTTATGGCTTTAAAATGCACCTATAGCTTATTTATTCGAACAGGTAGAATATTAACAAGTGTAGAAAGGAGATATTTATAGACTGAGTATCTGCTCAAGGAAGGAGGGATTAGTTCCAGATTTAAGGTCAGGATATTAGCTACATGTGTAAGGATGAAAGAATAGACACTACAAAGATGGCTTTGTGCACAAACAGTAATTCATCTTCACTCAGGATATGGTTGTACACTTCTGAGTGTTTAAAGATGAGGATTAGACATTTACTATACTAATGTGTCATTATACCTAGCAGATGTTTTATCTAAATGAAAATGAAAGTATAAAGCTAAATTTTAAATTAATAGTTGCAAAGAATGTCAAATCAATTTGAAATACCAAACCCAATGAGCTAGGAAAGCGAACAGCATGTTAGTTTAAAGTGGAGACCCGGAAGTCGGAACACTTGAGTTAGAATTCGGAATCTATCGGTTGAAAGAAAGTGGAGTTTGCTTCTCTAAAATAAGAGTGAAAATAGATGTAATATTCTGATAGTAGAATTACTATGAGGATTAGACAATGCAGTATCAGATATTTTGTGTTCACACTGTTGAGACTATTATTCTAAACAGTGAAGGGTTACCTTGCATATGTGGTTTGGTAGTGCCACATGAGAAAGGAAGTCAGAGCTAAGCTTAGTATGCACTCTAGGAGATGACTGGAGATAAAAGGAGAGCTTTTTACACACAAATACACTCAGAGTTGGAGTCAGTAAAGCTTCCCCAAAGTAAAGCTTGTAAAATAGTCACACCCTCTCATCATTGAAATACCATTGCTATTTGCCTAGACTGGCTCTGTAACCATCTTTCTCTTGAAATAGAGTGTGCGCTGAGAATTTCCAAATCTTATCCATGGCCATGCCAATTAAGTTACACCTGATCTCAGAAGCTAAAGCAGAGTTGACCGCCTTAAATCTTGGTTTGGGAAATTTTAGAAGCTCAGAAATATTACAGAGGAAATGAACTAATCTTAGCATCTGGTTCTTTATCACAGAATAAGAGAAATATTGTCTCAAATTTAGGGTAAGGAGTAGAATATAGGGTGAACATCTCATCCATGCCCTAGCATGACAAGTGATGACACTCTGTACTTAAATTTTTATGTTGTTTGTGAATTTGTTTATTTATAAAAGTGTTTTGTCTGCATGTCTGTGTGTGCACTGTATGCATATGCTGGTCTCTCAAATGCCAGGAGAGACTATCAGATACTTCTAATTTACTTCATGGATGCTGGAATGTGATAACCCATACACAGAAGAAACTAAGGTAGAAATTCATGGCAAAAACTGAAGCAGAGATCCTGGAAAAAAATGCTGTTTGCCTACTTGCTTCTACTGGTTTGTTCATTTCCTCTTTTTACATACAAAAACTCTCTCTGCCTAGGGAAGGTACTGCCCACAGTGGGCTAGACCCTTCCACATAATTCAAGAGCTCTTACTCCAGTCATTCCCAAACATGTCCCACAGGCTTGCCTACCAGCCAACAGGCTACAGGTAGGTATTATCTCAGTAGAGATGATCTCTTCTCAGAGGACTCTGTCTTGTATCAAGTTGACAAAGAATTAACCAACACAAACCTACACTCAAATATCCCCTAAGAAGATAAAGTTAAAACGACACATCCTTCTGGGTATCTAAAGAATATTTGTTAAAACATAAGCCATGACATCTCCTTATTAATCCGATAGAATAAATGTTTTAATGAGTTCTCCTAGGGAAAGGTATTGAAGAAATGTGATAGAATGGCAGTAATCTGTGAGTCCCTGAGAGAACAAGTTTGGAGCAATTTCCTTGAACTTCAGTGGCCATCACATTTTCTGTAATACAAGCAAAAGTTGAGGATGCTTGAAAGTTAAATTTATATTAATTAAAAGATGGGATAGTAAAGGCAGTGTTAGGGGGACAGCTGCTATCCTCTCATTCTTTGCAAGCTACTCTTTCTACAGGTTCTACTTCCAATCACCTTGTGATGAGCTCACTCCTGGCTCTCCCCCATAGGAATCTGTGTCTTCATATATCATATTCACGTATAAGTTCAGATTTATGGTTCAAAGTATTTTTTAGCTTTCTAAAGTGCATAGAAAATTTTAATCCATATTTGACTTGTATAATTTAGCAATCCAATATGTTCGCTATGCTGAAGCTGCTCATGTCCTTATGCATGCAGACATTTTTGCTTTATAAATAGTGTCATGTGAGAAAGAAGCAGGGAGGGGTTAAAGATATGCAGTCAAGTATTTGATTAGACTCAAATAATGAATGGTAGAAGGCCACGCTATTTACCATTTCAGGGTAGGCATTTAAAAAAAACTACAGAAAATAGTCTTTGTGGCTTTTAATGTCTTTTTCAACACTCCTTAACTCTGTCATCATAGTATTATAGTTGCCTGCACAAACTGAAAGTGAATAAGCATGACGTATTGGAATAAAACTTCTTTTATAAAGCTGGCAACCTGCCAGACTTGGCCTTAGGTCTGCTGTAACTCATGTAAGTTATGCACAAGAAGGTTAAAGCAAAAAATAAATAATATTTTAAAGCATGATTAACTGAATTTTCACGGGAATGCACAGCTTTGCATGTTTGCCGAATTTATTAATCTCTATCTCTGAATCCACACATCACCAAGATCATTAGAATGATGTATTTGTAATTCAAATCAACATGTGCTTTCACTGTGCTTAAACTCCTTCCACAGACACTCATTAACCTCTTTCAGAAGTTTAAAGGGCCTAAGTTCCTTGAGTCTTTGCTCATCTGCATCTATTCTACCTCTGAATTCTATTCTATTCTACCACTTTGAACCCACCATCTCCTGGCCACGATACTACAAGAATCTTCAGGGCATCAGGAATACATTTATCTTATATGTCCAGCATAATTTTTCAGACACAATGGACCCATAACAGACAGGTGTGAGGAGAAATGATATATTGCCATCTAAGAACCAGGAAATGCCTTTAATGCTTTGGACCAACTTATCATAATGTCTTAAGGATGGCCATCATCAATGTTTTCTAAACTTAGTAGGTATATGTGGCCATGAAAATGTGAACAGAAAAGAAGGACCCCTTCCCATGGTCTTCGTCAGGGCTCAACTTCCTCTGTCTTTCACAATAGTAACACATACTGTTACTAATATCTAGCATCACAGAGACCCTTCCCAATCTCACTGACTGTTCAAAAAATGTTTCCCAAACTAACTTTCCTTGAGAATATAGCTGCTTAATTACACAGCATAGTTTTCATCAGCAAGTTGTCATTCTGTCTGCTTCCCACTCTAAAGATTTGGATTCTCCAGATATACACTTTTAGAGATTTCAGCAAACGAAGGGTTGTAGTTTGTGCTATAGAGGACATTATGTAAACTCAAAGATAAATATTGCAATGCCCATACCAGAGAAGCCACAGTGAATGTGAATATAGATTAGGTCATGTGTGAAATTACCATCAATGGAGGGTTTCTTTCTTCAGGTGACACTTGTCCTATTACACTGAAAATGCTGACTTATTGTTCCTGTCGTACCATGCAGAGAGCATCCCTTTTTGGCCCCTCACACATCTGAACTGGTAAGATTGCTCTCAACTGTATTTATGCAAGGCTCTGGAATAGCCTTCTTCTCATACATTCTTCTAGGATGATGAGTTATCCAGTGGAAGTTGCTTTTCTTGACGAAAAACTTTGACAGTTCAATCCAAGTTTGAAAACTCTGATTTTAAGCAAATGATAGCGAAGCTGATAATGTCTCTTCCTGCGTTCATGAAATGTCTTCAGTTCAGAACGATTCCTATACAACACAGCTCCTGGACTGCCTTGCGGAAAGGCCCGTCATGAAGAAGAAAACAGGTGTTAATACTTAGCAGTTTCAAGGCACATGCTGCAGATGCTGTTCCACTCAGTGCTGTAGATCATGTGTGAAGGACGCAGATTAGTGTGACCATGTATCCGCTTTATTTTCCTTTATTCAGGTCATCACATTGAAGTTTAAACCAGAAACACTAATTAAATGTCTCCTCCCAGAAGATTAGGAATTTCTTATTAAATTTTTAGCTCTAAATGAATCAATTAATTTCTCAGTACATCACAGCTCTTTTAAAAATATGTGTAAAATTTGGTAAATATATTACCCAGTTTAGAAAAGCTGACCTCTTCTAAAGGAAGGGTCCTCTTTGATGGGGAAGTGGTATTATTTTTGACAATGTTGAACATTTACTCATGATTAAAAATGTCAACAAAATAGGTACAAGGGTTGGAGAGATGGCTCAGCAGGTAAGGGCACTTATAGAGAACCCAGGTTAAATTCTCAAAAACCACAAGATGACTAGTAAGCAACCAATTGTAACTCCAGCACCAGAGGGACCAATGCCCTCCTTACAAGGCTCAAAAGTCATAGCTCCACCATTCCTTTTTTATTCTCATGTCCGTTTGTTATTTATTTTTTAATGCAAATCTACACAAACACTAACAGAACAGTGCCAAAAGCCATTGTTCATACAGATATCACAATGGTGAACTTTTCACTACATTCTCCTTTATAAGCCATATCTAACATATATACATATATAATATATGATGCATGGCATATGTATGTAATATATGAAACTATAATCACATTTTATATTTTTACATATTCTGTGCATGTAAGAATATGCACATGTCTTTAGTCTATTCTATACCTGCACCATGATCTATTTCTATATCCATTAAAATATCATGAATAAACACAAAAATCTTCAATTCTATTCTGACTTTATGGAGTTTTACCCAACTCTTTCTTCAAAATCTAAAGAATTTTCCTGATTGTGATTAATATATTCAGTTAATCTTTAGGCCTTCCTACATATCACCAGTCTTCGATTCATGGCTGCCATTATCTGCAGTGGTGTCTTAACATCATCAGACTTTCTAAACAATGGGGTAAAAAGTACTATAGTAAACCCAGAAACCGATTCACTGCTTTACAGGTAAAGCAAAATGAAACAAAACAAGAAACAAACAAAAACAAAACAAGATTAGAACAGGTAAATGTTTTGCTTAAACTGGATGGTTCCTTAAGTGGAGTGAGGCGTGGGCTCAGTCCCACTGAAATATTTTAAAAGAAGTGTATCTAATGAGTTGTAGGTTAATGAATAGAATACATTCATCAGGCTAATGCAGCAAAGCCCAGGATATTGAGAAAACATAAAATGACTTAGAGCTAATTAAGTACAAGGAGAAATTAGAAAATGAGGCTTAAGACAGAACATTAATAATACAAGAAGACATTTCATCTCTCTGGGTTCTCAAAGCTCTCTGTGCTGTGCTATATCTCACATCTCTGTAGTATTTCATTGTGAAACTGATTGGAAAGTGCCCTGCCCCTGCAATTCACATTTTATAGCCCCAAACACCAGGCTTTTAAAATGTGATTTTATTTAAATTAGTGTTTTTACAGGAATCAAATTAAAGAGAGCTTGTGGGTGTGTGCCTTAATCATGTATGACTGATATTATAATACTGGTTTTATTTAGTTAGCTATGCTAAAGTCTGTTTCAAACCTCATTCTTGTGAGCAGGGTTTTCTATTTACCAGCCAAATTTACTAAAAATTGATTGACAATTCCATCTACAGTATACTTACGGATGCAGAATATACAGGGGATAAGGTTCCATTCAAATACTTCTCTGTTATGATATCGCATTGCTTAAAGCCCCCATCTCACTTCCTCCCTACTTACTATACTGAGTATAGGATGCCCATAATTTACCCATTTCAATTTGATGAATCTTTTCTATTAAGCTAATTCTATGATAAAAGGAAAATATCAATTAAATAAAATAAAACAATAAAGCCTGATCACATAGCTAGTCTAGCTTATCCAAACAAGGTTAAATCTCCAATTAAAGTAGGATTTAAACCAAGGGAAATTTTAGAAAGAAAATGTTGACATGTTTTATTTCAACTATGTTCACCAACAAATTATTTATAACACTACATGTTTTTGAAGTTTTCTAAAAGGCTCATTGTGGAACTCCTGAAATAAATTCACATTTCCTGTGCAAGTGTTTTTGAAATGGAAGATCTACAAGACTGATTAACAATGTTAATAAAGTAATAGAAATTGCTTGATTGTATGTATAGTTGTTTTTTTTTAAGAGCTAATTTCTCTATGTGACAAGGCATTGTGGTGAATGCTTTACCCATCATTTAGTGTTCTCTTACTAACAAAATATGTCTCAATGTAAGAGGTTTGCACAAGAGAATGATGGGAGGGATGCTTATACAGATGCATGGCAGGAACAATGTGTAGCCAATGTGTACTCAGAGACAGAAGCTGTTAATTATCCTGAAGATGCCAGAGGAATCACTAGGTCCCGAGCAAAGAAGTAGAAGAGATAATACCAAACTGTATGTAGAAAGAGAAAAACAGCCACTCTCAGAAAAGTGATATGGTCACACGTCCTTCTTGCTCAGCCTTTTATGTCCTGCCATGTAGTTCTCAACCCAGTCATCTTAGAGTCCATTCAGGGGCCTTTAGTGTCCTTCACCTGCAGAGAAGTTTGAGATGGCAGATGTGAGCAATGGTTATGGGGAAGCACCAGAGTTAATCCAGTCTTCCATATCTACAGGTTTCTCTGCCATTGTTGTAGAATATTCAGGAAAATAAAAATTATATGTGTAAAGATGTTGTTTTCTTATCATTATCACCTAAAAAAGTGCAGCATAATGATTACTTACAGAGCAGGCACATTTTATTAAATATAAATAATTTAGAGACATCTTAAACTCTACTGAAAATTTTGTAGAAGCTGTATATAGACATCCCAAAGAAGAGATTTAAGTGGATGCCGAAACACCAAAGAGTTCTAGAAGTCATTCTTCAGGGATACCGAAATACAATGTGGTAATTATACTATCTAACTGAATCGCTTTAAACCTAAAAACATATTTTACTCACCTAGAAACTGGAAACTGAGAGGATTTGAAGGAATATTCAATTTTTGTCCTAGGTGGAAAACAGAAAAATTCTAATCTTTGAGAGAGAGAGAGAGAGAGAGAGAGAGAGAGAGAGAGAGAGAGAGAGAGAGAGAGAGAGAGAGAGAGAGAGAGAGAGAGAGAAAGAGAGAAAGAGAGAGAGGAAATTGGTGGGGAGAGGGGAGGGGAGGGGAGGGTACAAGAGGAGAGGAGAGGGGAGCAAAGTAGTTTCTTTTTTAAACAAATGATGAGAAAACAAGGCTCTATGTCAAATGCCCAAAGAAGGGGGAGATAATTTTTATCTTGAAAGCATGTGGGTCAGAGCATCCAAGAACACAATGTAGTGGGAGGAAGGAACTGTAGAATGTTAGACAGCTCTGGTCCAGAGCTGTGTAGGTGGTATAAGTGGGTAATTATTGAAATTTAAAATCATGGGATAAGAAATGAGAGAGACAAAGGTTCAGTCTTGCAATTTCCTTTCACAGAGCAGCGTAGTAACACATATTAGTGTAACTCATATGGCTTGGTACCAAAGTTATTCTTGGGAAAATATGATTATGTTTTTCACCATTCTTTCTATGTGGGTTCTTTTGAATTTTACAGATGAAGTAACAAGGTCAAGTTATTTGATTTATTTATCATAAGTCACAAAATTACTGAGTGATAAAGTTGTAATTTAAAAGCAAGCTTGGGGATTCTGTCTCATGAGCCCGGAGCAGTTTGTTGTCTGAGAGGTGTGGGAACAGACTGTCACGTGAAATGACAGGAAATTAATGTATCTTCACTAAGTGCCTTCCCTCGCTCCTTTCTCTGATCAAACCTAAAATAAATTATATTGTGGTCACACCTGTGTTTTGCGGGGTTTTGTTTTAGTCTTCATTTTCTTTGACTTGCTTTACCAGCATCCACATGTCTCAACTACAAACACTACCAAACCTAAATGGTTTTCCTCAGCATCTTAATTTTTCTAGCACATTACCTACTCACTAAGCCTGCTTAGTATTTCTGTACATAATCATTTCCCAATCTTTCTGACAGTTGTCCCTAGAGATGAACTACCTGTCTTTTTACACTGCTAACAGCAGGTTGACATTTAACCATCTGAGTTTATAAGATTCCTGGTATATTATCAGACTGTTTGCTTTCGATAGGTTCCCTAAGCATTTGAAATTGGATTTCTCCAAGGACAGGTCTATCTATGTAAGCAGAGGAATTAATCCCATCATTGCCCTTCAATCTCTTCTCAGAGAACTCGGCTTGTTGCAGTCCTGGAAAGCCCTTGGGTATTTCTCCAGCCCATGTGTTCCTGACTGTACCAAATGAAAATCATGCCTACTGTGACTTGCTGGGCTTTATCATTTTATTCCACACAGATACCTTGATATCATGTGTGTATCAGTATTAAACTTTAAGATAGCACCTGATACCCTGTCACCTAATGACAATACCAAAGAGACAGTAATAGTCATTACTTCTTTACCACAATATGAGCATTAGCACATATTAGGGGATTCAATGAAATTAGTAACAAGATTTACTGACTTTGAAGAGCAGTAAATTCCTTATTTGATATTTTCATGGAAACCTACACAAGTACAGTTAAATGCTGACATTTAAAAGGAGGAATTTTTGATGCTTCAATTAGCTCAATAATACTTTAGATAAAAATCTCTATTTCTGTTTCTGGGTAAATTAATCTAATGAAATAAATTAGGAGGAGATGGTGTTAGTTCTTCTTTTCCATATATGGACATCATCATCATTTACTATTATTTATTTTTCATATAACTCCTTATTTTCATGCCAGTAGTGATGATGCCATGTCTAATTTCATTGACATCTTTTAAGTGGAGAGTATTGACTTAAGTTGCTTCAATTATAAATCCCTGATAAAAATAAGTCACTTTTGTCCAATCAGGTCTACAAATCCTGTTTGTATCCTTGTTTCAGCCTCTTTTCCTAAGTGAACTAATGAGTCCTAAGTCACCTAAAGAGTCCACAGTTTCTAAGAACTGTTTGATAGCATTTCTTCCAGAAGGATAGACACACCCAGTTGAATCTAACACATTTTCACATCTGTAATCTATAGAGCAGCAACTTTTCCTGAGCATCATTCTGATAGCTCTTTTTTTATTGTTATCTTACTGGGAACCAACTTACACTTAACACTAATGTTAAATTTCTACATATTTCAACTAGGCAAGATGGTTAATAGCCTGCTTTGAACTGCTGCAGGGATTCCGCATCACCACCTAAGAGATTTATCTAAGGAACTCTGCAGGTATAACTCCCAACTGGTATCTAAGTTCAGCAAGTCTGAACTGTATTATTTAGAAGCCAGAATTTCTGGACTGACCTTAGCAAGAGAGTCAGTTATATCCTTTCAACTGGACTTTATAAGAGTGAATATTGTAGAGGTGAAAAAAAAAAAGAGAATGCTCTTTTTCTACCAGAAGAAAAAATAAGTGGAAAGATGTCTGTGTTTGCACTGTGAGATATCTTTAGAGAATCTCTTCCCAATTTTTCAGCTAAAGACCTTTTAACTTTTTCTCTAGTGGAATCATCATAGTGAAGATACCCTGATAAGTTCACAAACCTTTTCTGGGAAAGAGAAGGGGAAAATGGGTATAAGGATAGAAAGAAATCACATTTAGGAAACTGAAACAAAACAAAACAAAACAAAAACAAGATCTTAACCAGCAAGCTGCTTGCTTTAAACCTACTACCCATACCTGTCAAATATAGTTTATATTTGGATCTTTAATAAAGTAGCAATGTAAAGTCACTGAGGGGGAAATACTATATGACAAGCTTCCCTTGGATTGCAGGGCTTGAGATTAAGTAATTTCTTCCTTCCACAATGTTTCTAAAATATTTACTTCAGTGTTTGTAAATATTTTTCAGCCAACTATGGTCTTCCTAACAAGTGAGCAGGTTCACTGTTGGGCAGCACTAGCACTCAGCTCCCCAGGAAGAAGGGCACTGGTCTACCTGTTAGTCTATCTGTGCATTAGGCCGACAATGGAGACGTGTTTTTATCACCACTAACAGTGTATTAATCTAATTTTGTATCCAAAGCATGAATTTCCATAAGGGCAGAGAAGCACATTACTATACTTTGATGCAGTCATTCATTATCTTTTGAGTTATCTGAAGATTATGGCTTTAATTGTTATCAGGTACCACACACAAATAGTTCTTACTATGTTGCTTGTGAGAAGCTGAAGACTTACCTGGGAAAAATACATAGCAGACTGTGAATCAGATCAGACCAAGCAAATCACTGACATGGCAGACAGTGGTTGGGTGTCAGGGTTTGTTTCCAATCAGTAACCATTATTCATCAGACTATGAACTCTGAAGTCAGCAAATAATTTATTTATTCATTTGCTCACTAATTAAACTTTTTATTGATTCTTTGTGAGTTTCAAATCATATGTCCAGTTCTGCTCATTTCCCGGTTCTCTCATATATTCCCTTTGCCCTTGAAAGCCCCCTGCCCAATAAAACACACACACACCACACCACACACACACACACACACACACACACACACACACACACACACACATACACACGAGGAGAGAGAGAGACAGACAGAGAGAGAGAGAGAGAGAGAGAGAGAGAGAGAGAGAGAGAGAGAGCATATGAAATGTCTCATGGTAGAAACTATAGCATGTAATAGTGTGTCCTATAGTATATCCCATTGTACACACATCATCACTTGCAAATGCTCATTGCAATGAGTCATTGAAACTGTTTTTAGTTCTCTACCTTATGTGATACCATCAATATTAGATCCTCATCAGGACTCTTCCTGGTTATGCTCTTGTTGCCCTGGGTCATGGGAATCCTCCAGCTTTGGACACCAAGTTGACACTTTCAGGCATCCCAACCACTTACAGATTATATAGATTTTGGGGTGGGCCAATTCAAAGCCTTGAATTTGGGTCTGTGTTGTAGCTGAGCTGATTAGGCCATAGGCTCTCCCTTACCTGCACCACCAGGGTTAGCTCTTCAGCACTGCTCTGGCTATGCAGCAGAAGGCCTCTATGTTCATTATCTTAAACAATAACATTACTTGATAAATTTTTATGAGAAAATACCTAACAAAAGGTATTTTTTTTAGGTAATACAGGACAAAAGAACAGATGAATGGGTGGATGGGTGGATGGGTGGATAGTTGAAGGAATAAATGGATGGATTAATGCAGGGACAAATGAGCTAAACTACATTATCACAGGTCTTTCCTAAGAAATAGAACATGTTAGGATTGTAGTAACTCATTACTTTCAGATAAAATCATTGCTATATCCAGTGCTTCTTGTGCCCTCTCCTCTCATTTCTCAGAAAGGTAACTACATGGGGCTTCCTTCTGCTATTTGTAATAATTTAATGTTAGAGCCATTGCATTGAGAATCACCCATCTGGGATACTTTTCATCTTCATCGTGATAGATGAGTTTCCTAACATTCATACAAAAAAGACAAACAAACAAACAAACAAAAACAAAAACAAACAAACAAAAAAAAACAGAAAGAAAGAATGTCATTTGTCATTGAGATCACTGGCATTTTGATGCCAAAGCAACAAGAAATTAATTTCAGCATTTAGTAACTATTCACTACAGGAGGTTTTGTTATAGAATGGGTCAGAGTAAGGCAGAGGTGCGAATGCTCACTTCCTCTCCAGTGGCTACATGACCATGCCTCTTATCAAAGATAGCTTCAGATTTACAGAACATTTTAAAAACAACCTTTACTCTTCAAGCATGAGGTACAAGGTAAGTACCTGGAGAAAGTGGTGAAATGGGGAACAGGACAGTTCTATGAGCCTCTAACTCCAACCTATAATGGTCCATTCCATCTTGGAATGATTCAAAGCTGTTGCTTTTTTTGTTTTTTAACTTTAAATCTTATTCCAAAATACCTATTTTCTAGTTTTACCAAGAGATGACACTAGTGCATTCTCTACTTGTTGTTGTTGTTGTTATTTTACAAACAGCCTTTCATTGAAAATCTGCAATCCTATGAATTAGAGGATAAAAGGAAAATGAAAAGAGACCACAGGAGAAAAAAAGAGGGAGACTACAGACACAGCTTTGTTAGCATATTTGAGTTATGGCTTTGATATGCTATTATATTTTATCTTTGTGTTAATAAAATTTGCAAAAATATCAAAGAGAGTTTTGTGGCAGATGAGTGAACATTTCAATTATTTTAACCAACATGCAATTGTACACTAATTCTGAAAGAGAATATCTGATGAATTTTGATGAAAATGACACATAGATGTATGTTTTATCCTGTAAAAGCTAGATATCTATATCTCTGTCTACAAAACAAGGTCATTAGAATAAATTATCTTTTTTCTCTACTATGCACACTGGATGTTGTAGCAGAACACAATAAAACAATACTGCAAGGTGAGACATTGCCTCAAAGAATGGGAGCGTGACAGGGGAGGAGAGAGCATTCCCAAAGTTTGTTGTGAGAGGGAAGATCATTTATATCTTATACATTGCAATGATAATGCCAGGGTTTTTATTCCTCTAAATTTTCTAATTGTGATTCACATTTTTTTGTTGTTGTTGTTTTTCTGAGAAAGGGTTTCTCTGTATAACAATCACTGACTATCTTGGACTCACTTTGTAGATCAGATGGCCTCACACCTACAAAGATCGGCCTTCCTCTGGCTCCAAGTAAAAGGGTGGGCTACCACGCCTGGCTGTGATTCACATTCTTGATGTCCTTTTAGCACTGCAAGAATTATATTTGGGACAATTTCCACATGAGTCTGACTATGTTTACTGTATTATTGCCCTTTGCACTGTGCCTACATTCACCTAAGCTGGTGATTTGTTAATCATACATTTTAGTTAGTGACAAGTTAGGGAGTTTAAATTCCTGTCTGTCTGTCACCTGCTTGTAACTTCATGTCAGACATGGGTGTTAATCGATTTGTCAGGCTAAGTGTACAAAAAAAAAAGGAGATACAGAAAAGCAACAGGTGTACGGGTTACTTGCTGTGCTGTGCATTTACAGAAAGATGTCATGGATCAAAAAAGAGTCATGAGGATCAGCAGGACATGGCTTTCAAAGGGCAGACTCTGAAAAAGCTCATACAAGGTTGCTTGTTAAAGGAAACCATACCATTTTAAGTAGATGTTTAAGAATTTTAAAGTGGCATAGTTAACTATATGGTCATGAATAAGTTATAGAACTTTTTGGTAGAAGATTCCTGATTATCCTATACATGTTCTAAGCAAAAATTATATAAGCTACTATAACATTTGATGAAATAATAATTTATAACTATTATTTTACTCCTTCAGGAATGAATAAAATGGAGTGGCTCTTGTGCTTTTGTTTTACAAATATGTTGAGAATAGCATACATATATCTTGACTACTTAAGCACTTCACCCAACTCTTTCCAGATCACCCACTTCCTTCACTACCCATTCAACATTTGGTTTTGTTTCTTTTCTGAACCCATCAAATCCAATTTGTGCTGTCCATATGAGCTTAGGTTTGTTGCTAGTCACTTGAAGCCTGGTCACTCAACCAGGGCCACATAGCCTTAAATGAAACTGACATTCTGTCTACCAGCAGCTATCAACTTTCAATAGTCCTGAGGCAAATCAACTTAAAAGAAAAACCAAACAAACTAAAATAAAATCAACAAAAAGTCAATATTATACTTTAATTGTTATAGTTTTGTGAAGATTTCTAGACATTATTTGTACAGTGAATTAAATCCCTGCCTAATACCTTCATAGTTATAAAATAGTCAAGTAAATTTAAGTAAATTCTTAATGTACTTGATTTTTAGCATCTCTTGGCAGCCCCAGTTACATAATTGAATTGGAATCTGGAGACGATATAATAAGAGATGTGTGTGTGTGTGTGTGTGTGTGTGTGTGTGTGTGTATACCATTTTCAAATTCATTGTTGTTTTTTCAGATATTTACTTGTTTACTACTTTTAATTTGATAAGTTATACCATTTTTCTACTTTCTCTGGGTGGAATGAATGAGGCTCCAGGGAGTATAGGCAGTCGACCCTAGCTGGAGTTGGTGGAGATATGGAGACTCAAGGGACCACCTCATGTAGCTTAAGAGGGTATTGCAGTGGAGTGCAGGGAACATCAACCTACACACAAAACCTTCAACCCAAAATTTGTCCTGCATACTAGATACTTATGGATAAAGATAGAACACAGATTGAGGGAATGACCAATTAATGACTGGCCAAACTTGAGACCTATCCAGTGGGAAAGAGCCAATCCCTGACACTATTAATGATACTTTGCTATGCTTGCAGACAGGAGACTAGCATAATTGTCTCCTGAGAGGCATCATGCAGCAGCTGATGGAAACAGGCACAGAGACCCGCAGTGAAACTTCAGGCAGCACTCAGAGAGCTGTGTGGAAGAGTGGGGAATAGGCATGAGAGGAAGAGAGCAAGAACACCACAAGAAAACCTAGAGAGTCAACTATCCTGGGCCCATGGAAGCTCACAGAGACCTAACCTGCACTAGGTTCAGGGACTGGACCTAGGCCACCAACACATTTTTAGTAGATGTGCAGCTTGATCTTCATGTGGGTCAACTCACAACTGGAGCAGGGGCTGTCTCTTACGCTGCTGCCAGTCACTGGATCTCCTATTCTTAGCTGGCTTGTCTAGTCTGGCCTCAGTGGGAGAGGATGCACTTGGTCCTCCTGTGAATTGATATTGCAGGGTGGGCTGGTACCACAGAGCATTGTTCTGCTCTCTGAAGGTGGAGGGACTTGTGAGGGTAGGACTGGGAGTAGTACAGGGAATAGTCTGTGACCTGGATGTAAAGTGAATAAAATAAATTAATAAAAAACATAACTGTATAAAATGAAAAGAAAAAAGAGGAGGATCTCATGGTCAGCTTCTACCTTCCTTCTGAATATTTTCTGTGCTAATTGGGTACATTATAGAATTTTGTCTGTGTCAACTAGGTCAAATGAATATATATATATATATATATGTACATATATATACATATACATATATTTACATATGCATATACATATACATATACATATATGTATATATGTGTACATGTATATTTATATATGTACATATATATGTTTGTGTGTGTGTATGTGTATGATTAATTTGTCTGTTTGTTCAGTTGCTTGTCATAAAGGAAGGAAGATGGTAATCTCACCCATTTTGGGCTGCCATTTAGTTTTGCCACTTTTAAAAATTTTAGAGTCATGCATTTAAATTATATAGTATTTTAGGGTCACTTTATTTTTTAGCCAGTTGATGTTCTTGCAATTTATTTCTGCTTATCATATTTTTAAATATGATAGCTCCAAAATAAATGTTGTCTAGTGACAGTGTAGAGATGCTGTTTGCTTGTTTGTTTTCTTGCTCAAGTTTTGCATGGTCTATTTTTTTCTTTGTTTCCATCCTCTTAAGTTTTCTTCATAAAATTAATGTCTTGTAAGGAATATATAATTATGCATTCTTTATTTTTGTTCACTCACACAATTTCTGTCTGTGTACTGGGAATACTTAATACACTACCATTTAAGATAATTACTGATCTCATTGTTTTATGAGTATCATAACATTATTCTTTTGCTATAGTTCTTTTTAGAATTTTAATTATACTGAGAGAATTTCATAGATGTATAAAATGTGTTTTTATTTATTTTCACACTGATTTTTCCCTCCAAATTCTCCACATGGCCTTTCCAATTTCAAGTTCTCATTTTTATTTCCTTTACTTTTCCCCTTAAAACAATGTATCTCTGTATAGTTCCATATGTCATAGGCTGGTTTTGCACTCACTCAGAGATTCATCTGCCTTTGTTTCCTGAGAGCTAGGATTAATGGCATATATCACCACTCTCTGGCTTTGTTTGTTTGTTTGTTTTGCTTTGCTTTGTTTTGTTTTTCTCAGTATAAGTAGTGATGTACTTTTACAAAAATCTGTGGATGTATCAGTTGGAATATGGTCAACCTAATTACCAGGGACCATAACTCTATAAAACTCTAGTAAAAATTGCAACTTACTCCCCTAGCAGCCATAAACACTTAATAAGTCCTCAGGTAGTAATAGAAGACTGTGTCCTTCTCCTCTTCATAACCAAAAGACTAGCCTCATCTTGCACAAGTTTTCTACAGGCAAGTCCACTTGCTGTGAGCTCGTGAATACAATCATCCATGAGACTCTGACCTCAATCCTTTATTACTACTGAGTCTTACAATTTTTCAGCATCTTCTCCCTAAGTCTTTGGGAGAGAATATGATATAAGTACACCCATAATAGCTTAGCAGAAACTTACTTCCTGCCTATTGACCAGTTGTAACTGCAATCCACTGCACAAAACCCTAATAAGTACTAAAAGTTGCACTAATTTATGCAAACAAAGATATATATTGAGAAGGCAGTCGATACTATATCAAGTTAGCAGAATAATAGTGTTAAATTTTTACATGGGTCATATGACCACATTAGTCGCAGGCTCTTTCCAGACTTACAGTAGTAAAAATGAGTTTCCTATTGTGCAGGCTTAGATTCAGTCAGAAAATTATTTGTTACCCCCATAACAAACATGCCATTATTGTATACCTTGGCATATCTTCCCAGGCTGATCATTATTAGAGGTCTAAGTGTTCTTCTCTGGGTAAGACGGTTAAATTGTTTGCCCTTAGTAGCTGGCACTACACCTTCTTATATTATGAAAGCTATCCAGTAGGGAGGAAGCTTCTGATTCTGCCTGATTTTTGCTAGTCATATGACCAAAATGTGTGTTGTACTCAGAAATGGATTTTGCCACCAGGTTGTAGTTGGCAACCAAGGACAGTGGCAATAGCTTCGGATGTATGGGAGAAGAGGGCTGGGACCCTCATTTGCCAACAGCTCAAGACTGAAAGATACCTCACAACTGATGTTATTCTTTTCTGTTAGTGATCTATGTTTTCTGAAAGCAACTTTTCTCACTACCCTATTCTCTATATTTTCCCCTTCAAATGTTTCACGTCTCTCTTATAGTCTTCTTCCTTTTGAACATGTTAATTTTTTTTAGTATTTTGCTGATTCTTCTATCAAATTTCAGTCCTGTACAAACTGTGCTGCTTTTTTATTTTTAATGAACACTCAATGGTGGGGATATATCTGTATTTCAGAATGTATAGTTATAATCTGAAAATGAAAGTAAAGCAGGTTTTACTCCTCATATCCTGAATAAGCTTTGAGATGTCTTGTCCTGTACAGTGTACTCAAGCTTGGGCCAAAGTCTCCTCACAGGAATTAATGAAGTCTTGATACTCTGTACTTCTTGCTATTTTTTTCTGATGATTCTTGTAACTTCCACTGTTCAACCATTTAGTAGGCTTCACCTATCAGTAAGAACCCAGAACTGTGTTTACATTATAGATCTCTAAGGTGTGGATGTAAAAATGTATTTGGCAAATTTCTGAGAAACTATGGAGCTCACCTTACAAGCATCACTGCTGTCAGTCTCCATCCTCTGAAACCTGCTGTATAGTACCTATGATGGTTTGTAGACTCAGAAAGATATCTGAATGGGGGAGCCAGTTGAGAGCAAGTGTGAAGTCCAGACATGCACAAACTCCAAAATATCTCATCCTGAGATCAATAGTAGTAGGACCATTTTCCTCCTTGCTCTGGCCCTGCATGGTCCAGCCCATGTAAACACTAAAACTCCCACCTCCTCAACTTCTGAGATAGTCACATATCCTAGTAGCCAAATTACATGTTTACCTTCTTCCCCTTCTATAAGAAAATTTCCTTCAAGCATCTATACCTATTCATGTAAATGAAGTATTCATAAATACCTATTCATGTAAATGAAGTATTCTCAGCACCTCAGCACCTGGCAATAATATACACTCAACCGCCAAAACCTCTACCGACTCACCAATATTTAAATAGCCCTTGCTATCTCCACTAAAGGAAGTTGCTTCACTAAAAACATCCTCAGAGAAGGCTATTTTCTTCACATGCACTGCTACTAAGATCCTGTGAAGCCACCCATCCTGCTAAACTTCAGTCCTTCCAGTACAGCCCTGTGTGCAATGATGCCTGAATGCCAAAGGCAGAACCCAGCCAGCAACAGTCATTTCCTCTCTTTTCAAATCCTAATATTAATATAGTCAAAAGAAGAGGCAGGTTCAAAGTTGACAAAGATAGCCAGCAATGTATGTCTAGTCTGAATGTCAGATTCTAGAAGAAGTAAACTACTAAGGATAGCCAGAAGCTACATTTGAAAGAATCTCTCAATGAAAGATGTTCATGTGAGGGGACAGGCTCACTTTTCATAGATTCCAATAATTGAATATTATGATTAGGATCACTTGAGCTAGGCAGAACACATTTGACTTACTTCCTTATCATTTCAGTTACATTATTATTTAATTTCAGATTTCAGTTTTATCCATACATTTTAAGTATGAATAAATAACACAAATATCATACCTTCTTTTTATTACTCTTGTGAGGTATTCTGTTTGGTTGAAATCCTATAATAGACTAGAAACACAATAGATGACCATCAGACCAACAGTAATACTGCTATTTTGTCCATATCATAATTTAGAAGGTGTTTCTATGTTTTATCTTTTTAGATAGCTATTATTTGAGAAATACATTTCTATAAACTCTAAGTAAATCTTTTGAGAGCTGGACTGTATAGTCCCCTGACAAAGGTCATAAATGATAGTCAAATACTTAAAATCCAATTCTATAATTCCCACACTATACTGTTGATAGACTAAGGTGTCCTTTTATCTAGCAATTAATTATATTTTGAAGCATTTTGAAAACATACATATGAGATGTCATTGCCTTATATTTTTTATGTTATTGCTTAAAATCACTTTTAGAAACAGAGTTGAGTCTGAATTTGACCTACAAATCAATTTAAAGGCAGACTAGCTTAGTGAAAACTTTGTTTTTCCCTGATGACCTGCATTTAAAGGGGTTCTTTATTAAATATAAAAGAAAACTAATCTAGACTCATCCCTTAAAATATAAACCCCAACTTTACCAGCAAGCAGATAATGAAATTTCTTTCCAGATTTCTGAGTGAATAATTCACTGTTGTACCCAACAGTCAAACTGGTGACAAGTTAATGTGTTCTTCATCAAGGACATAAAAGGAGAACATGCCCATACATATCTATCACATTGGTCAACTGGGAAATGGAAAAGCAAACATTGGGATTCTTTATGGGTTCTGATAGTTCCTGTATAAAATTCTGATCACTTACATGGGAGATTGAAATAGAAATTCTTAGAACAGCTCTTTTATCTTGTCAGGTCCTTTCAATAGACTTATGGTTCATACAAGCACAATGTGAACAAAATTTGCAAGGAATTGCTAAGTAATGAAAATTTACCCTGCAGTGCCAACCTGAAATAAAAGTATCCTGTCAGCAAATTCCCATCAGATGGTCTTGAGATAAAGAATTTGGGCTTTTCACTTCATTTAATGAAAACCCTAGGTAATCAATCTTGTAGTGTAATGGAGCCTCTATACTGTGTAAATTATGAATAGGGTGATATGCTCGGAAGGTGACCTACATGCTATATTCAAAAGAAAATTAATCATGGTATTCAATTTTGAACCAAATTTTGTTCTTTGGCTGAAAATTCAAGAAATGGTTGAGTGATGAGAAGATACATAACTAAACAACTCAGTCTATTTTATTTCATATGTGTTCCTGCTTGTGGATTTTAGTTACTCCATTTTAAAGAGAGATAAAATGTGGAACTGTTTGAGATTTTTATTAGGAAAGATTACTTTCACTCTATATGTGTTGGCATTTTGTCTGCTTGTGTGGCCATACATGACATGAGTACAGTAGCCACAGAGGCCAAAAGAAGTCATTGAATTCCCTGGAATTGGAGATATAAATAGTTGTGGAGCATCATATGGTGCTGGGAATTAAACCTTGAATAATCTGTATGAGCAGACAATGCTCTTCACCACGGAACCACTTCTCCAGCCCAGATGCTTGAAATTTCTTAATGTAGACTACTAGTTGAGATAATGACCTTTGAAACTAAAAGATAATCATTCTAACATGAACTTACACATTTACTTCTTTTGTGGTTAATGCTAGACTTATGTATAGCATTTATTATTTCAGTCTCAATATATCATATATAAAACCTTTGAAATGAAAAGATAATTATTCTATCATGAGCTTACATATTTACTTCCTTTGGGGTTACTAAAGAATTATGTATAGTTTTTATTATTTCAGCCTCAATATATCATATATAAAATAAGACTGGAGTATGTAATCAGGGTCACTTGGATATACCAATACAAATAATTAAGAAAGATTGGTGTGCTGTGACTATTCAATAGAAAGTGTTGCTGTGGCTGATGGTGCCCAGTTTATTTATTTATTTTTGTATTTTTAATTTATTAATCATTCCATTAATTTACACATCAAACTTCATAATTACCTCTCCACAAACTCCCCATACCTCATCTGCTAACTCCTCCCTCCTCTTTGCCTCTATGAGGCTGCTCCCCCATCAACCCACCCTCTCCCGCTCCACCACCCCAGCATCCTCCTACACTGGGGCATCAAACTTCCACAGGACCAAGGGCCTCCCTGCCCATTGCTGTCAGGCAAAGCCATCCTCTAGATACATATGTATCTAGATATCCTGAGATATATATGTATCTGGAGCTATGGATCCCTCCCTGTACAATCCATGGTTGGTGGTCTAGTCTCTGGGAGCACTGGGTGATCCAGTCAGCTGATGTGGAAATTCTACAATTTTTTTTTAATTTTTTTGTTTTTTTAATCTTTCTAATGGAAAAATTGTCCCTTTCTCTGTAATGTTGTAGAAGTTAAATGGTTGCACAGAGTGTGATGAATGAAGTATTTATCTCATTACAATTGTTCTCTTTCATCTGAAATGAAAATGTGAAATAAAGAAAGAGCTGCAAGCTGTTGATCCTCCCTACAAAGGATCAGTATAAGCTCAGAGAGAGATGTAACCTCACCAGGCTTCCATTTGCAAGGTTTATATTTCACCAATAGCTTCTGCCAAACAAGGTGCTTCTGAGGATTAAATACCACAGTCCCACGTGTTCAGCACAGTTCCTGACAC
Organism: Mastomys coucha; assembly: GCF_008632895.1. NCBI lineage: Eukaryota > Metazoa > Chordata > Mammalia > Rodentia > Muridae > Mastomys > Mastomys coucha. Next base: position 97,937,177 of record NW_022196903.1, read on the forward strand.
ATGATGAATTCATAATAAATGTTTGACACTCTTGTATCTTGGATAAGGTATTTTTTCTTCAAAAGAGAGAAAAGTATAAAAATCTATATAACAAATGTTCATATTCACAATTCCAAAAAGCACTAGGTCATAATATGATATATCTTTCTGAGGCTAAAATGTATTTCAATAGCCTTTTTGGAAATGTCATTTTGAGAAATATATTCCTCTTTTCCTTCTTCTTCTCTTTCTCCCTACTTCCTTTGTATAACACTACCCATACTGAAATTTAAAATATGGCAATCATATCTGCTTTGACAATAAGATTTCCTATGTCCGAATATTCTGATTTCCTGAAATCCTTGCTTAGCTTTGTAGCTTTTTTTTTTTTTTTTTTTTTTTTTTTTTTTTTTGGATCATGGATTTTCCACCAGTAAAAGACAGGCAATGTTTTCATTCTAAGTTTCTTAAAGCTGGGTAAAGAAGTCAAAATAGTGGCTTGCCCCAGGCTTCTGCACAGTAAATACTCATTTCACTAAAAAGCAAATTCCTGCAATCATATTTTCTTAAGCCATAGGGGTAGGATTGAATTTGAAAACTCTCTTTCCATTGCAGTTTTAGTGCATTAAGCATATAGCAGTGGTATACCTTGGTGTGTGTTACAGTATTTTTAAAATATAAAGTCTAGAAGTGCATTTTGACCGTTTTAGTTATTTAAAATATGCTTGTGTATATCAAATGTCACTTTGCTACATCTCAAGAATATGTCTTAAAAATTATTGAATATGTGAATAGGAACATGGTTACTTCTATCAGATGAGCGGCTATTTTAACTCTACATAGTTCTAATATTTAATTGTCTAAATAACATTCCAGCTCTCTTTGACCCATTCATAATGTGTATGAATGTATTTACTACATATATATGGATAATAACTACAAATAGTTTGGCATTTTCAATTTAAATGGGTTAAATGATTTTTTTTCACTACTATCCGAGTATATTTTCATTTCAATTCCATGAGTTATTTAGTTCATTTTAAAGGTGGAAGCAAAGGCATGATAGAAAAAGACATGGACTTCTATATATATTGTTTCCAAAACTGTTTATTTAAAAAATGCCAGACTAAAGATACTGTGAACATTCTTGTGTATATTAAACATGCATAATCCTTTTTTTAAAATATGATTCTTTAAATCCAAGTTTCTCTATAGATCTGAACTTTATACAGAGGAACTTAGTTCAGTGGGAAAGAGTCATGTAAAATTTGACAAGAAAAAAATGTTGAAAACAGAGTAGCAATAATTAGTTAAAAGCCAAGTATAATCACGTTTTAACAGAAGTTGAAAGAAAGAAAAAATAACCACCACAGTTTCCAACCTCTTATGGAAGCAAAGATAACCCAGAATAGCTAAAACAAGACCTAATAAGGAAAGAACTGTTGGAGGTATTAGCTATCTGATATTTTAAGCTGTATCATAGTACCATAGTTATAAAGACAATATGGTATTGGAGTAGAAATATTACTCCTTGACCAGTAATATCAAACTTAAATCCTAGACACAGTTCCACTTACCAACAGATGTCTGCAAAGAAAAAACCAAACAAAAAGTACACACTTGACAAAATAAAGCATTTTCAACAAATCATGCTTATAAAACTAAGTAGGCAGCAAGAAGAAGAGTGAAGCTAGATGATATCTTTAGTTCTGAATAAAACTCAAATTTAAATGGATCAAGAACTTCACATAGTACCTGACTCCAAAAAAAGCAGTGTCTTTTTATACCCATTTAGACTGATACATATATATATATATATGAGTTCACAGAAATGGTGGCACCATGCCCTAGACATCTTCAAATGGGACAAAACTCACAGCAAGGTAAAGGAAAGGTAAAGGGAATATAAAGCCTAATCCCTATCCAAAAACTTATTTGTAGTTGATCCATGCTAGTGCCAATGGGTATATCAGCCACATTTCCTGGCAGGTACCTACTGAGGAGTAATTGGTCAACATAAAACAGACTCTACATTTTTTCATGTCTGCATTTTTTGGTTTATATTTTCGTGTTTTTTTAAAATATATATATATATATATATATGTATATGTGTGTGTGTGTATGTGTGTGTATGTGTGTGTGTGTGTGTGTGTGTATGTGCATGTGTGTTCTAATTTATTTTTTGTTTATATTTTTTTCTTTTCTCAAAAGAAAAATACCATGAAGATGGGTAGGTAGTAAGGCTTGGAGAAAGAATCTGGAAAGTAAAGGGTAGGAAAATGATTAAAATATACTATATAAGATATTAATAAATAGTAATTTTAATGCAGTGTAATGAATTTAGAATGTTTCTGGTGGCACAGTGATTTCGGTGTAGCCCTGCTTCTGAATACACAGTGAATATTTACATTATGCTTGCTATCACCCTTTGCCACACAAGATTCTGAGATTCTGCCTAAATATTACAACTGAAATACAAGATGATTGTGTGCTCTGAATTACATTGTTTCATTGTGCATGCAAATCTTCTGTTCTTGTAGACATATGATGATTTAATTACAGAAAAGAGAGACTTTTCATATTTTTTTACCATTACTCCTCAGCATGTGTCAAATTAAATTGTATCATTGGATTGTTTTCTGTTTGAATACTGAACTTTAAAATACATGTTTGAAATGCTGACTTGAGTTTCACTTAGAAAAAAATCACTAAACAAATTTTGAATTGCAATTAAGACAGATTTTCTATCAATTTTCAACATGGCCCTAAGCATACTTCTGTCATTTTGTAATAAAAGATATTTATGTATAGCAATGTTCTCAAAACTGAGGATTGATTATAAAATCAAAATATTGATCAATTCAGAAATGCATTGAAATTTGTTTACATCTTCCAGTATTTATCCAGGATTGAATTTTTAATGAAAGAATAAGCATATCCATATTTTTACTATGTTCTTATTTTTAATAAATGATTAAAATTATATTTATGTCAAGAGATTGATTGAAAATTAATAGTTTGGGGATTTATCATCAAAAACAATATATCAGTTTTATATGTATACCCAATTCACATCTTCATATAACTGGTGTAACGTTAAAGACTGTTCAGATAACAAAAGGTCTATGAGAACACAATATTTAAGAAGCTTTACCTAAATAATGCAGCATAAAAATACTTATGTAAAGTTTGCATCACATTCTGTTTTATTATAATCAAGGGTGATATACAGTATAGCACAGATTATTGATTTTGTTATATGCAAATATTGTGGCACATTAAAATCTGTGGATTTGACACTCAGCCCTGGAATCATTTCTACAGCTACTTTAAAGGATGAATTAAATTCTCCAAGTATCACATAGTTAGCAAACATGAAAAACCTTTGTCTTCATACAAAATGAAAGAATGAAAGACTCCTTTGAAGATACCCTTCATTTTAATTATTTTTCATATTCATTTTGAAGATAGTCTAAGTTGACCTCCAACTTCCTAAGTAGTCTTGAATGCCTCAGAGTACTAGGATTACTGGCATTGCTCACCATGTCCCACTCTACATGGTGCTTTGGACAGAATGCAGAGCCCCATTTAGGAGACAAGTACTCTGCCAGTTGAGCTATATTTCCTGCTCACAGATAATTTTGCTTAATTCACAATCTTCAAAATAGCAGCTAGTGTAGTGTGATGTTATTTTTCAAAGAATTATGGACACAATATAATGTTTCTTTAAACAAGGAATGAAGAGTAAGAAGGATGGGCATATACCCAGAAGATACTCCAACTTGTAATAAGGACACATGCTCCACTATGTTCATAGCAGCCTTATTTATAATAGCCAGAAACTGGAAACAACCCAGATGTTCCTCAACAGAGGTATGGATACAGAAATTGTGGTACATCTACACAATGAAGTACTACTCAGATATTAAAAACAATGAATTCATGAAATTCTTAGGGAAATGGATGGATCTGGAGAACATCATCCTGAGTGAGGTAACCCAATCACAAAAGAACACACATGGTATGCATTCTCTGATAAGTGGATATGAGCCTAGAAGATTGGAATACACTAAGTACAAACTATAAGAAACTCAAGAAGGAAGACAAAAATGAGGATACTTTGTTCCTTCTTAAAAGGGGGAACAAAATACCCATGGAAGGAGTTGTAGAGGCTAACTTTGGAGCAGAGACTGAAGGAAGGACAATTCAGAGACTACTCCAACTGGGAATCCTACCCATATTCAGTCATCAAATCTAGACACTATTGTGGATGCCAACAAGTGCTGGATGACAGGAGCCTGAGATAGCTGTCTCCTGAGAGGCTCTGACAGTACAGGACTAATACAGAAGTAGAGGCTCACAGCCAACCATTGGACTGAGTACAGGTTCCCCAATGAAGGAGCTAGAGAAAGGACCCAAGGAGCTGAAGGGTTTGCAGCCCCTTAGGAGGAACAACAATATGAACTAACTAGTACCCTCAAAGCTCCCAGGGACTAAACTCCAAGCAAAGAGTACACATTGGGGGGACTCATGGCTCCAGCAGCATGTGTATAGTAGAGGATAGCCAAGTAGATCATCAATGGGAGGAGAGGACCTTGGCCCTGTGAAAGTTCTATGCCCCAGTGTAGGGGAATGCCAGGGCCAGGAAGTGGGAAAGGGTGGGCTGGTGATCAGGGGGAAGGGGAGGGAACAGGGGATCATTTTAGTTTTTGGTGTTTTTTTTTAATTTTTTTCTTATTTTATTTTCTTTTTCTTTTTTCTTTTCGAGGGGAAGCTGGGAAAGGTGATATTGTAAATAAAGAAAACATGTAATAAAAAAATAAAATAAAAAAAAGAAATTCTCTTCAGCATCTTGTACCATTCACTACTCACTGAAGTGGGTTAACAATTTGAGAAAATTGCTCTCATTTACGAGTAGGTTTAAGCTCCTAAGTGAACAGCAACGGATGACACTGGCCAAAATTATAGGAAAATATTTCATTGTTATTAGGGTGTGGTAATGCATTGTAGAAGCTGATTTAGTGGTGCTTTGGTTTAGACTGCTGTTGATATCTCTAAGCGTCAGAACTGCTATTACTCAATGATAAAATTTTTTCTTTATGGAACTCTCTCTCTCTCTCTCTCTCTCTTTCTGTCTCTCTCCCTCACACACACACACACTGTATTAGTCAGGGTTCTTTAGAGTCACAGAAGTTATGATAGAAGAAGTCTCGATGTAGTAAGGAATTTATTGCAGACTTACAGTCTGTGGTCCAGCTCCCAACAATCCACTCCAACAATGGTCGGCAGCAGCTATGAATAGAAGTCCGATGATCCAGCAGTTGCTCAGTCCCACAAGGCAAGCAATTGAAGAAAAAAAGCGAGCTTTCCTTCTTCCTTATATAGGTCTCCAGCAAAAGGTGTGGACCAGGTTAAAGGCGTTACCACACCCTTAACCCCAGGTCACCCCGATTGAACCGATAGATCTTTCTATCTCAATCCTCTGGGATTCGTAGCCCTACACCTCAAGATCTCCATGCCAAGATTCAGGTTGGAAACTTGTTATCTCTCAGCCTCCAGATTAGAGCCAGGTGAGCCCTCCAATTCTGGATTGCAGTTCATTTCAGATACAGTCAAGTTGACAACCAGGAATAGCCACTACACTCACATACACATTCCCATTTTGTAGCTCTTGTAACCTATTGTACTTATATTTTTATTAACATGTTTTTGCTTTACCTCAAAAGAGTATTATGGTAGAGAAGAGCCTCAATAGGAAATAAACATTGTATGCATGAGTCTATCACAACTGTTGTAGTTATTTCAGCTTATTTTGTTGGCCTGACATAAAGTTTCTTGCAGATAACCAAAGCCTACAAAAATTAATTGCATTGCTTCAAAACTAATAGATTGTAGTTTTCATTTCTGAGAATTACTCAGTGATCTGTTGGATAATTTTATCTCTAGAAGAAAAAGTGTTGACTTTCAACTCAGTGTTTTAAGCATGGCATAAGGCTGCTGAACTGTAAAACTCTTTCTATTTTCATTAAGTGTGCCAATCATATAACTGAATGTTGAGAAATCTATTCATCAGTGAAATGTAGATGACAAATGTTATATTTCATAGTAGAAAACTTTTATTGGTTTTCTCTATATAGATAAATGAAAGAAAAACGATAATAAAATTGCCAATAAATAAGATTTAACAATATTTTCAAACTTTTTTAATATTTTCTTTATTTACATTTCAAATGTTATCACCTTTCCTGGTTTCCCTCCCTCCTGGAAACATCCTATCACATCTACCCTCCCCATGCTTCTATGAGGGTGTTTCTCCACCCACCCAGTGACTCCTACCTCCCTGTTCTCGATTTCCCTACACTGGAGCATCTATAGAGCTTTCCTAGGACCAAGGACCTCTCTTTCCATTGGTACATGACAAGGCCATCCTCTGTTACAGATGTGGCTGGAGCCATGTGTAAACTTTGTTGATGGCTTAGTACCTGGGAGTTCTGGGGGGCCTGGTAGGTTGATATTGTTGTTCTTCCTATGGGGTTGCAAACCCCTTTAACTCTTTCAGTCCTTTCTGTAACTCCTCTATTAGGGACCCCTCACTCAGTCCTATGGTTGGCTGCTGACTTCTGCCTCTGTATTTGTAAAGCTCTGGCAGCACCTCTCAGGAGACAGCTGTATCAGGCTTCTTTTAGCATGCATCCACAATAGTGTCTGGGTTTGGTAACTAACTGTATATGGGTTGAATCCCCAGGTGGAACAGTCTCTGGATGGCCTTTCCTTTAGTCTCTGCTCTACACTTTATCTCCATATTTGCTCCTGTGAGTATTTGACCTCAACATAAAACCAGATACACTGAAACTTATAGAGGAGAAAGTGGGGAAGAACCTCAAACATATGGACACAGGGGAAAAATTCCTGAACAAAACTACGGTGGCTTGTTCTGTAAGATCAAGCATCTACAAATGGGACCTCATAAAATTGCAAAAATTCTATAAGGCAAAGGACACTGTCAATAAGACAAAAAAAGCAACCAACTGACCTGGAAAAAAGATCTTTATCAATTCTACATCTGACAGAAGGCTATTATCCAATATATACAAAGAACTCAAGAAGTTAGACTCCAGGGAACCAAATAACCCTATTAAAAATGGGTTTCAGAACTAAACAAAGAATTTTCAACTGAGAATATCGAATGGCAGAGAAGCACCTAAAAAAATGTTCAACAACCTTAGTCGTCAGGAAAATATAAATCAAAACAACCCTGAGATTCCACCTCACACCAGTCAGAATGGTTAAAATAAAAAACTCAGGTGACAGCAGATGCTGGTGAGGATGTGGAGAAAGAAGAACACTCCTCCACTGCTTTTGGGAATACAATCTGGTACAACCCCTCTGAAAATCAATTTGGTGGTTCCTCAAAAAATTGGACCCAGCTATACCACTCCTGGGTATATACCCAGAAGATGCTCCAACATTTAATAAGGACACACGCTCCACTATGGTCATAGTAGCCTTATTTATAATAACCAGGAGCTGTAAATAACTCAGAAGTCCTTCAACAGAGAAATGAATACAGAAAATATGGCACATTTACACAATGCATACTACTCAGCTATTCAAAATGATGAATTCATGAAATTCTTAGGCAAATGGATAGAACTAGAAAATATCATTCTGAGTGAGGTAACCCAACTGAAAAAAAAAAAAACTGGTATGCACTCACTGATTAGTGGATACTAGCCCAAAAGCTCCAAATAACCAGGATACAATTCACAGACCACAAGAAGCTCAATAAGAAGGAATACGAAAGAGTGGGTGCTTCGATCCTTCTTAGAAGGACATTTTCAAACCTAATGATTATTGTTCTATATTTGTTTGTACTTGCATAGTCTCCAAATGTTTGTCACTGACAGAGTAGGGAGTAAATTATTTAATTTTTTAGGCCCAGTAAAACAAGTAATTAGAGAATCATTCAGTAGAAAAATATCTGTACAATATATGTACAATAGCATTGTACTTTATTCCACTCAACTTTATTGATCTGTCCAATAAATGCAAGTGATGGTGGACACAGAGTTCAATTTGTCCCAGAAAACAAATTTAAATGTAATTCTAGTCAAAGCCATTGTAAGAAAGATAGAAATGCACTCATTTCCTTTCATCTTAAAATATTTTCTTTTGGAAAATATAATTTGTTTGAACAGAAGACGGATTGGATATGTAAGTATTTTTGAAGAATTAAATTCTGTTCTTTGTCTTAATTCATCTCTTCTTACTCCAAATGTATTTTCTTCTGCCAGTGTTATCAGTCAGTGTTTAATATAAAAGTTTTTGATATATTCTTCAAATTAACCTCACTGAATAGGCAAATTGAGCTCATTCTTTTTTTACTTAATATAAACATTTGTAAGAAATAAAATATGTAGAATTTTTTCTAATTTAGCCATATGACACTATTTTACTGTAAGTCACCACAATGATATTTTTCTGTCAATTATCATCTATCTATTATTAGAAAATATGATGGATACATATATTCACATTTCAGTTTCTTTGTTATGCTGAGATAATCACTTTAGACCTTTTATTTATCAATCAGTAATTTCATTTTCAATCATATTTAAATAAACTATTAATCAGTTCTTTATTATTAAAGCCACTAAATTTAACACACACACACACATATAAAACTTATAATCATGCATTTTTATGTCTGAGGACATACCTCAGTTGGCAGATGACTTGACTACCATGCATACATTTAAATTGTTACATTTTAATGTTGATTTTGGGAAAAGGATTCAGTTGAGGATAAATGTCCTGGCACTCAGGAGGTAATAGGCATGTTTGTGATTGATCTGTCTCAAATGGAAAACATTGTGTGTGTGTGTGTGTGTGTGTGTGTGTGTGTGTGTGTGTATGTGTGTGTGTGTGTGTATGTGTGTATGTGTGTGTGTGTGTAATATGTAGTTTATGTAGATATGAAAAGAAATATATGTCATATATTAGATGTTAAATATCAATAAATATAATATTACATACTTTTATGGGGGATATTGACACCATATAAACCAAGTTAAAAAGTACATTTGGAAATCTCATCATTCCCAGTATCACCCAGTGTTAGGAAGCCCTTTGTTATTTATCCACATAGTCTTTTAAAAACTGTGTTTCTCACTGCTTGTCTCTGAATAACAGATACTATGAAGTAAAACATAAGAGAAGGTTATTCTGGACATGTGGTTAGGTATTCCTTTCCTGTGGCCGTTACTTGGCTTGTTTATTTCTCTGTTTCTTGGATGACTGTCTTACTATGTGTGATTTCAAACCTGACATTCTTTTGGCCCCCCCTTTCTAGTGCCCAGCATATCATTGTGTACACTATGTGAAGCAGAAGCCTTGTGTGGTAGTTTGAAGGAAAATGGACCCCTAAAGCCCATGACACTATTAAGGGATGTGGTCTTGTTGGTGTAAGAATGGTTTTGTTGGAGAAAGTTTATCGCCAAAAGCGGGCTTGAAGTTTCAGAAGCTCAAGTCATGTCTCCTCTCTCTCTCTCTCTCTCTCTCTCTCTCTCTCTCTCTCTCTCTCTCCCTGCTGCCTGCTGATCAAGATGTAGAATTTTAGCTACCATGTCTTTCTATTTGCCATCATGCTCCTGACTACAATAATAATGGATTAAATGTCTGAACTTTAAATCAGCTCCAATTAAAAGTTTTTCTTTCCAGCCTGGTCTAGAGAGTGAGTTCCAGGACAGCCAGGGCTATACAGAGAAACCCTGTCTCGAAAAAAAAACAAAAAAAAGTTTTTCTTTATGAGTTGTCATGGTCATGGTGTGTCTTCAGAGCAATAGAAACCCTAACTATGAATCCTTGCTTTCTTTAAAGTCAAAATATGACATAAAATGCAGTGAAATTTTTCCTAAGAACTTAAAACAGGAAGCCATGCATTGGCCTTTACAGCTATAGTCTTATTTTCAAGAGACATAAGCAACACAGTTTCAACAAATATTTTAGACTTAAATAAGCAATCTTTCTAGGTGGTTCTGTCTCAGAAATTAAACTACATTTTCTCCTAAGGACTGGAATTATTATAGGCATATTTCATTTATTTCTACTGGCAAATATTTGAATAATTTAATTCTAAATGCATTTCTACTGTGAAGAAAGTTATTGAAAAATAAAACCCAAATCTGTACCTAGTAAATATAATAAAGAGATAGATGGAGAATGTATATTCGAGTCAATTGAGGTACTTAAAGGTTTTTTCTTTATGAAAGGGTATTAAAATGAAATTATCAAATTCATTTTTTAAAACAAAACAATACATTTACAAATATATTAATATATAAAACAATATTAAATTATTATTTATGGTGATATAGAGGACGATTGAAAATGCAAAATAATTTCTAAAACTGCTGTTGGTTTATGGATATTGCTCAATGGTAAAGTTCTTGCCTTGCAGGCCTGAGGAGACATCTCAGCTAAACTCATGAAAACTTCATGTTCTACATTTTACTTGAGAAATACAACTCTTTTGAAAACAACTAACTTTTTTATTAACTTTATTCAAATTTGTCTTTTCTGTGTCCTCAAAATACTTACTTCTATAAAATGTGATGGAAAAGATGCACAGTTGAGAATGAAGCTTGAAGTTTTAATGAACCAATGTAACCACTCCAAAGGAAAGGACATTTTATTGAATAGGCGGAGAATATAAAAAGAGCATTAGTAGTCAACATAAAACAAAATTGTCCTAGACTTTAAATTTGATCAATTCAGAGTAAAATTTACATTACATGGGAGTAAGCCATCTATATGTTTTGTTTTTACTATTATATTTTTTCCAAGCATACCAAAGAGCACTTGGCATATACTGCTTGTTTTTCAGAAAATGTATATTGTGCCAGCTTCTGGAATCAACATAGTTTTTCAAAGCAGCTTGATTAGTATGAGGAAGAGAGTAAAATTCTCAGCCCTGCAAGTAGCATCTGAGGGTATCAAACAAGTCTAATTACTGTTAAAGAAGGGAGCCATTCATAGACTTCCAGCACTCTTAGGAGCTCATTTGTATCTCCATAGCTCCAAATATCCTGAAGAATAAACACAAGAGCTACAACTGAATGGTAGAGCCCTGTACATTCCAAATGACTGGCCACATGTATTCTCTCCATGGAAACTCTGCCAACCTTGGCTAATTACACTGGTTTTAAACCAAGTTTAATGTTCCAAATAACAAGTGTTCCAGAATTATGAAAGCCAAATCATTTGATTAAAACAAATCTGTTTAGCTAATACTAACTCTTCAAAGTATTTTTCATACTCAGGTACTGATATTGTAACATTGACCATACACTATTCCTGCAGTATAACACTTGAATGCTATTTCATCTTATGTATTTGATTATTTGCTACCTTCAAAGAGTTATAATTAAATGTAACTATTCATGAGCATGATGAGTTTATGACACCTGCAGATTTTCTCACAAACCTGACTATAATCATTGTTGATGAATTCATTACTGGGTGCTTTCTCCTACTTGTTTTATGTCAGTAATTTTAATATTAACATATGTGTACTTTGATCATACTCAGAGTCGTATTTGTCTATCAGTATTGTTTTTAGCCCTGATACAGAATCACTTAGTTAAATTGCCTGGCTGTGTAAGCACATGTTCAACATGAGCAGAAGCAAAATTAAAGGATATTATTTTTTACAAGATCCTTGAATATATGGTTTATTACTATTTACATTTCTGACTAAAAAAAAAAAAGCCCTCAACTCTTTTAAATTTCTCTCCTGTTTAACATATTGGCAAAGGCAAGAGCTGCTGGAGGGAACTATGATTTGAAATTCTAATGTGGTACAGAGAGATAGAGCTGTCCAAGAGATGTTGGAGTGAGTAAGGCTTTCAAATTGGGGATTGTGGAGGGAGATGAAAAATAAAAGCACATATTTCTGGCTTTGTTACCAAAAGAGGACAGGAGCATCCAGCTGCGATTCTCATTAATAGCATAGTTTTGTAGTAAAGGTCCCCTGAAAGCAAGTGGTCTCCATGCAGTTGCTCATGTGCTTGAACAGGACCTCAGTTATTCTCATAGATGGGTATTCCAGTGTTTTGTGTTTTTTCCCCTTTGAGACCAGCTTCTATTATGGATTCTAAGTTGGGCATAAATAAGTATTTTCCAAACATATTTAGCTCCTCTTATAAGATCATGAATTTACTGAGGATTTATGATAGGCTTGGTGCAAATGAAGAGGGACTCTGAAGGTAGTGTTATTACAACATAAGACTATGTGCTTAGCAAGAACAAAAGAAGACCTACCATATATTATTGAATGAGAAAAATCCCAAAAATGTTCTTGAATGAAATTAATAGCAACTAAGTATTGCTCTTATATCTCTAGGTTAGCCTGTTGGAGCTACTGAACTAGAATTTTTTTCTGGTTTCCCCTAAGAGCCTATGCTATTCAGGAAAGGGAGCTGGGGGCTAGATGTCTGGGCAGGGACCTCATTTTCATCTATCTGATGCTTGGCTGACAGGCAATTGCCAGCAGTGTAGGAAAGGTATGTGTTTTTCATTATCATCAGTATGTCCTGAGCTTAGTTTTACAATCACAGAAATCAGTAAATTGAGCAGTAAGATGCAGGATCTGGGTATTGCTACCTTCATCGCTGTTTCAATTTAGTTCACAAAAGCAGTTTAAACAGCCAACCTAGATTCATCCCACTACCATGATGACAAGAGACAGCAAGCCAGTTTTTAAAGGAAATTCAAAGGATTTGTTTCTAGAATATTTTGGAATGATTAGAAAAACAAGCTCTTAAATGTGAGTCCGAAATGATTTGATCCTGAGAGGTAACTGGATCTTGTTATGTGTATATATACATACACACACACACACACACACACACACACACATATATATATATATATATATGTTATACATATATATGTGTGTATGTGTGTAAGTATGTGTATGTATCAATAAAAATGAATTTATTGGACTGTGTATGAACCATGAACAGAGTTGGTAATACTATAAATTAATTTGCTTTGTAATATCACTTTTATAATGGAAAATATTTTCTCTTAATTTACATCAAGCATTAATTTTGACAATAAATATGTAAACTTAATCAATGATCAAATATAAATAATAAACTTAGTATGGATTTTCTTTTACTAGTGAATTTTATAAAAAATATGTTTTGATAGGTATGAACCCAGGTTCAAATTGAAAGATTAGACATACACAATTATGAAACTGTCAGTTATCTCTCACTATGCAGGTGTTTTTTATACTCAATAAAAGTAACTGCTGATGTAACCATGATTAATCTTTTAAGTATTTTTTTTTTGTAAAACAAGAATTCAAGGAGTTGAAAGAATAGTACAAACACTTCTTGCATTAAAAACAAGGTCATGAGCATTTACTTGAAATATTCAGCATCTTTCCAAAATTGAAAGGTCATTTCTCTGGCTCAAATGTGTAGGAAATATCATTTCGTTTATTCTTATGATTTGAGATGAAGTATTCTTCTCTTTAACAGTTCTATATTTATCATCAACATTTCTTAAATTATGGACACAAAGCAGCAGAGACTAGGCATTTGAAAAGCATAGTTTACAAAGAAGACTATGGTGACCTTCCACCCATTGACCTTATTCTGCATCCATATATAAACATCTCATATCTCTTTGGGGTTGAAACTTATATCTGGTTATGTCAGGCAGAGACAAGTTACTTGACTTCTTTTCAATCCGTTTCTATGATGAATATCAACCTTAAAAAGTGTTAAGGTTTGTCTTAGTTAGGTATTTACTGCTGTGAACAGACATCATGACCAAAGCAAGCCATACAAAGGACAGCATACATCTGGGGCTAGCTTACAGGTTCAGAGGTTTAGTCAATTTTTCAAGGTAGGGGAATATAACATCTAGAGAGGCATGGTGCAGGCAGAACTGAGAATTCTACATCTTCATCTGAAGGCTGCTAGTGAAAGACTGACTCCAAGGCAGCTAAAATGAGAGGCATATAATCCATACCCACAGTGACATACCTACTCCAACCCAGCCACACCTTCTAATAGTGCCACTCCCTGGGCCCTGCATATACAAACCATCAAATTTCACTCCCTGGTCCCCATAGGCTTGTTCAAACATATAAGTCTATGGGGGACCAAACCTAAACATAGCATAATGCAAAATACATTTAGTCCAACTTCCAAAGTTCCTGTAGTCTATAGCAGTCTTAACAATGTTAAAAGTCCAAAGTTCAAAGTCTCTTCTGAGTTTCATCCAACACTTTACTGTAATTGCCAAAGCACTACAGGAAATCAACTGGGCAAACTCCAAACTCTGCATCTCCAAGGCTGATGTCAAAGCAGTCTTCAGATCTCCTACTCTTTTTTTGTCTTTGTTGACTGCAAGAAATTTCTTTCTCCTGGGCTAGTTCCACTCCCTCTTAGCAACTTTCCTCAGCAGTTAGCCCACAGGGAGGCTTCAACTCTGGATGAGGAGAGCCAATCTCAGGTCCTCCACAAGAGCAGCCCGTGCACACACTTCAACCCTCAGCAGTGTCTGTAGCTTAGTAGACCTATTATTCTGGAGCTTCATACCTCAATATTGAATCTCAACAATGTCATCACTTTTATTTACATGAAGATAATTTTGAAAGGTGAAAAGGTGGTATATTCATTTTCCTTTGTAGTTCATGGTTGTAACTACATCATTTCTTCTTTGATTTAGTCTGTCATCTACATTCAGATGTTTTCCTTTATAATAAACCACTTAGTTGGAATTAAGTAAAGAGGTTTTCTTTAATTAGCGTTAACAATGTCTTTTTTTATCAAAGCAGACGTAAATAATAGATCACAAAATTATTTTCAAAAAGCCAGAAGCTTTGCTCGTTCAAGCATGAGGAAAGGAAGTTATGTTGTCAGTCACTCTATTCATTTCCTTCTAAAAACCAGAAATACTGAAATACTGCTACTGCTATTGCTACTGCTATTGCTGCTACTGTAACTATTACTATTACTACTACTACTACTACTACTATTACTACTACTACTACTACTACTGCTACTTCTATTATTACTGTTGCTATTCTTACTACTAATATTACTACTGATACTGATACTATTACTACTGTTACTACTACTATTACTACTGCTACTACTACTACCATTATTGTTTTTTTGTTTTTGTTTTTGTTTTTGTTTTTGTTTTCGGAGACAGGGTTTCTCTGTATAGCCCTGGCTATCCTAGAACTCACTCTGTAGACCAGGCTGTCCTCGAACTCAGAAATCCACCTGCCTCTGCCTCCCAAGTGCTGGGATTAAAGGCGTACGCCACCACTGCCCGGCTTACTACTACCATTATTACTGTTGTTGCTACAACTACTACTACTACTAATAATAATATTAATAAAAGACACAGACATAATTTCACACTAGAATGTGACCTGAACACTTTATCACATGATTGAGGATAATGACGCATGAAGGGCCTAGCTAAGTCCTTCCTAGCCCTCTTTTGTCTACTCCATTTTGAGAGGAAAGAAAGGATGCCTATGTGGAAGTTGAGGCTTCTTTATGCTTCTGCAGTGGAGTATCTGGCTACTGACCTAGGACCAGTGTGGTCCTCAGTGTATATGTAGAACATCAGTGAAGTTGTAGTCCTTGAAGATAAGTTGCCTAGAGCCCACCATATACCACTGCAGTTGTTCAAAGTCTTTGTCTGAGTATGCCAACACAGAATCCACAGGCTTGGCTTCATCCTGATTTCTATGTCTCATACATATTGCACTCTTGGGAATATCTAGAAGGTATCTGCATATGGGAAGGGGACCTGAGATAATAGCATTTAAAATTTAATCAAGTGCTCAAAAAGAAGTATCCCAAAGGTTTCATTTGAGCCATTCTAAATACAAAATTCTTTAGTCACTCTCCCTTAATTATATTTAGAAATTCTAGAATGAAATGAAATGAAATGTTTTGGGGCACTTCTTTAAAATTTTCTTTTCTGATATTATAATCAGCCTCAATAAACCTCACTTCATTTCTTTAATATCTCCCATATACAAAGGCATTTGGAAATGCACCACAGCCCTAAGAGACAAGATATTCACCAACCAACTTTGTGGGTTTACTTCCTGTCTCTTCCTTTATTTTCCTTTATATCTATTTTATATTACATATTAGGTTTTCTGTTTTCTCTTTGTGTAGCTAGAATAGAAGATAAATACATGATAGATAGATGATAGATAGGAAGATAGATAGATGTAATAAGCAGATACATTATGATAGATGGCATAGCTATAGATAGATGGAAGTGATAACAGATTGATGATAGATTGATGATAATAGAAGATATATAGATAATGATGATATATAAATATAGATAATGATTCAGATAGATAGATGATAGGTAGATGTTAGAAGCAGATAAAAAGAAGATAAATGATAGACAAACACACACATACTCATATATTTAAGTGCTTCATTTCTTAATAAAAATTTAGAGAACTGAAAGTTTATTTATTATAAATAGAGAAGGAATATGGAGATTTCTTTTCTTAAGCCAAATTATTAGTGGATTCCTCTCAGTTAAACTAGCAGAGATGCCAAGAGTAGACACCATTACCATACAGTTTGGCTCTTCTTATTTCAGGAGTTTGGAAACTTCCTGGGGATAAAGTACATTTGTAAAGGGCAAACACTGTTTGCTCTTCAATAAACAAGGAAGCTTATCTCCATAAAATATTCTCATACCAGCCAAGTACTCCGAAAATAGATGGGAACCTAGAGATAATCATACTGACCACCCTAAGAAATGATTACTAGATACTCATGCCACAGCAAGCTTGGCCCTCAGCTACTTTAATGGCCTCCCAGCTCCACAGTCAACTTGGTTTGAATGTCCACTTATGTTAATGTCTCCCTTCCATTTTTGCTTTGCCTAAGTACAATACTATGATTTTCCTATACAATTTTTTTTCTTGGTTGGGGTCTTTTGGGGAGTCCACTCCCAGTAGAAACAAGGGGCACCTGTCAGGGTGAAGGAAGCCTATGCTTCCAATTATTTCTGCCCTGCAGGCACTCTTTCCTAAAGGAGCTTTCTTTGCCAAGTTCTAGTTATTATTTCTTGAGGCTTTTTATCCCCTTTCCAAGATTCCTCTTGAGACCGAAACTTCTGACAGAAACTGCAACTTTTGTGACACTAGCTATTACAGAAATCTCTCATTATTTTGGCTTCTTTATTTCCTGGCTCTTTACATACTTATAATTGCATGCTTTGTACTTTCCCATTCAGATTAAAGTGGCATTCTGTAAGCAGTTTTCCCCTTTCTTTATTTCTGTAGATAAGACTAGAAAAATTCCCCCCTCAATATACTTGTTGGGACAAAGTATCAATGTACTTCCTTCATTTCTAATGCCATCTTTAATGTTCTGTACTTTCAGTTCTTGTTCTCTCTCATTGCTAGAAAGGCTTTCTAAAGACAATATGAAGAAGGAAACATGTTCACCTGCTTTGAATGTTTACACAGTGATGTTTTAGAGGACAGTTTTCAGTTTCAGAATTCTTAGCTTGCCTAAGAATTCACACGTTGCCTAACCTTTTATTTCTAACATATGTACTACAAAGCTTCACAAACACGTGTGGTCTGTGTTTGGCAGTTTTCATGACTTTGAAATGGTTTTCAGTTGTTTTAATGGACCAGGTAATTCAGAGAGTTAACCATACTCAATCAACTTATTTTAAGCCAGGGGTGGAAAGATGGAGCAGTCAGAAAACTGCTTTCTATACAAGCAAACATAAGCACCCCTAGAAAAAAATTTTGACTAAATATGCACCTGTAATCCCAGTGCTAAAACTGGAGGATCTCTGGGAATTGCAAGCCAGACAATTTAGATGAGCTGATGAACTCCATGTCCATTAATTAAGAAAGAGAGTAATTAAGGAAAATGCCCTTTATGGACCTCTTTGCCTTATAACCACATCTCTCCATACACAAAAGAAACATACACACTCCTGTATATGTGTTGCTGTCCAGCAGCAACGTAAAAACGGTAGGTTACCTGGAATATGGAGTTAGAGAGAAATAGGAAGAGATAAAAGAGATAGGAGGAGTTAGGGTGGCCAAAATTATACCTACCCACGGGAAAGGTACCTTAAAACATTAGACAGGCCAGGCGGTGGTGGCATACGCCTTTAATCCCAGCACTTGGGAGGCAGAGGCAGGTGGATTTCTGAGTTCGAGGCCAGCCTGGTCTACAGAGTGAGTTCCAGGACAGCCAGGGCTATACAGAGAAACCCTGTCTCGAAAAAAAAAAAAATTAGACAGGAGCCTTTACTCAGCCATCTTGAACCTTTAATGAATATCCTTTGTTCTCCCAACAGGTATAATAAGCCAGGCACAACCATACCCCCAAGTATGTCAGCACTTCAGTCCAATCAGCGACTTCCTTTTTTCTCTGCGGAGGTGGAGCTTCCGAATGTAACTGGAACCAGGTTGGAGGCATGGCAAATAGCAGGAGACGGGCAGAGAGGTGTGGCTATGAGAGGCAGGCCTCAAACCAGGAGGGTAACATATATGTATGAGTATGTATTTGTATATGTATATGTAACTGCTATGTCTGTTATAAATTCTCTTATAACTAGAATCTAGCTAATCTTAAAAATTATTGTGTAAGTCAGGCATATTAAATGTCAATGTAAAAACATAATTGTGTAATTTAAAATTAATGAAATGAGTCTGCTTATCGGTGTGATTTTGATTTCGTAGTAACAGATGTATGTATCTGCACTTATATGTTTGTGCAATCCAAAAAAATGAAAGTGAAAATTTAAAAAAAAATGTCCATCTTAATTATCCGTATAAAATTTCAGAGAAATTGTATTGTTTCAAGTCAAGTGAAAACACCATTGGGATTTTAATAATTAAAGCAAGGGCTTTAAAAGATTTATTCATACATATGCAATTTAAAATCTATTTTTCTTTCTACCATAAGTAAAGGTTTGGAAATCATAATATGACTCTTAAGGAACAAGTGGATCTGAGTTAGGTGAGTCATGGCAACACTTAGGGCTCTGAGTTCAAATCCAGTACTGGATACATAGTAATTCACAGGTTAGTTTTGGCTAAAGTGTGACATATTCTCACAAAGACAAAAATAAGCAGAGAATAAAAAACAAAAACAAAAACAAAAACAAAAAAACCCACAATAAGCAAAGATAACTGTAGTTGTTAACCAATGCTGTCTGTTCTGAGCCAGATCACCTTAATACAATCTATCTTGTAGGAAAATGACAAGTGAAGAACAGGGGGAGAAGTTGAGAAAAGTGCTCAAAAACAAAAAGTTGGGCCTACTGTGATATACATTTAATCCCAAGACTCAGGAGACAGAAGCAGACAGATCTGTGTGAGTTCATAGTCAGACTACTTTCCATAGCAAGTTCAAGGACAGCCAGGGTGACTCAGTAAAGCCCTGTCTGAAAACCAAATGAGGCAAAGCAGAAAAATGATTAGAACTACAAGCCTGTTTTAGATCTACACATACACTTAAGCCATCATCAACTGAGAAACACCTGTAGTATTAAATATGAGCACAGAGCTCCCTAAAGTTTCTAGGACTTGATGATTTTTTTCGCATCTACTTCTTTCTATTTTCTGTTTGGAAATTAAACAAAATTACAGGTCCAGTTAGCTTACTTTGCTAAAGATACCTAGAATGGCATTGTAAATAATCATACAAAAATATTCTAAAAATACAACATTGTTTGTCAGCATGATGTCACCAGGTTAAGACATGGTAATTGAACCTCATTGCCAGCGTTTTGCCTGGCCTAGAATGTCTGTGAAACAAAACGTACTACTAAAATGTTTTAAGCAATTAAATGAGGTCAACTAGCATCTCTATTCCCCACAGAAAATGGAATGTAGCAGCTACCAGCGTGGTCTATCTGACCACAATTGTTCAATGTTCAAAGTACTATTGCAAATTGAGTACTATGTAAAATGTTTAGAATCCTATTTATTGTAACATAACTGAGACTATAAGTAGGTTGGACATAAGCAATATAATTACTGAGAAATAACTTTGTGGCATGTATGTGGAACATAATGTTAATCTCATGAAGGAATTATTTCTTAGAGTATAAGCATAATGATTTTGTCCATGTCTGAATAAGTTGGTCAGACTGGACAGGCACTTTCTTGGCAGCTTGTCCCCTGGTCTATGGCTAAAACCGTATAGGCAATTACTGAGTGTAGGTTTAGGACATTTTTGCTCTTCATTTCAACTCTCTGCCTGAGACACTCCTACATGACCCAAGATTCACTGTGCTTCATAGAGAGCCAATTTTCAGTTTTGTGGCCAGAACTAGAATGGTTCTGTCACATTATAACATATCCCATTTTACTCCTTGATTCATGCAGTGCAAGGGCTGAACCTGTACTGCCATTTGACCGAAGTTAACTCTCATAGACACAGACCATAACTAACAACCACTCTGCCAACAAATGATTCAAGAAGGCTGTGAGAAGAGATTTTCCCCCCTTTGGTAAAATCAATAGCAACTAAGCTTCCTGCTGAATGATGTCGCTTGAGGCATTATAAATACCGTGATCAAGAAATTCACCTTCCACCTCTTCTTTCAGGATCACTAACAACTTCTCACATAGCTTGGAGCCGAAAATAACGAGAATGAGGACAGCACAGGCTTTCAGGTATTAATTTCTAAATGGAGCCTTTTCACATTCTTGTTCTGTAAGTAGCCCATCCTGTTTGATTGTATATGAACACTGAAGTGAGCAGAATTATTTCCATGTCACCCAGAAGGTGTGAGTTCCAGGTCTAAAGACCTCTAGAGTGTGTAGATAGGAGTGTGGTGTAGACAATACACAATGAGATCAGGGTTTGAATGACAAATGGAAAGCACTTTAAAGAACTTAAAGATTTATTTTATTTAAGCATCTACATAACCCTTCTCCATCCTTAGAACAACGATTTCTGCATTGCAAACTTCTACATTCAGCACAATAATGAATTTGTCTAATGAGTTTGGTTGTATATTATTTGTTTAGACCATTTTTTCCAAACAAACAATCAAAAAATCCTGACCCCTAATAAATGTCAGGCCCAGTAAAAACTTCTCAAAATAAAGCAACAGCTCATAATATTATGCAATGGAAATAAACTCGAGGATTCAGATATATATACTTTTTTCAGCCCATTGTTCTGTTTTTTTAAGGTATATGTTGATCATATGAGTGAAGAGTCCTTGGTAATGCACCTGCTACACTCTAACAATTGATACTTTATGAAATGAACCTTAAAATCGCATTTATTTCATCTTTGATTTTGTGTTTATGTCTATGTCTTTTTGTGGGTATGAGCTCATGTGAGTGCTGGGACCTGTGAAATGCAGAAGGCATTGGATGTCCCATAACTCCAGTCATAACCAGTTGTGAGCTGCTTAATATGGGTGCTGTGAATCAAACGTAGGTCTTCTGCAGGAGCAAAGAAACTCTTGAACAATGAGCTGTTTTCTACACCCAGAATAAAATTCTTGACCAATTAATCCCTGGCTTACTTCAGTATTTGAAAAAAATCACAAACTCAATGAATAAATACAATAAAATTAGTTATTTGATATTCCAATAATTATGACATGCTAATCTATTTTTCACACTGTGAGGTAGAAATGACTTTAATGACAAAGTATAGGGACATAACGATTGAGTCCATAGAGTATAGCTTCCCTAGCAGATGTGTCATACCAAACAGAGAATTCATGAGATTTCATAACTGAAGAAAGCTAATTTGTTTGATCGTTTTGATTTTAAAATGACAGCACTTGCATTATATTTCTAGATATAAGAGTTAAAAATTCCAACTTTCTGGTGATTGAGAAATATTTTAGTTTACTTGTTTAGAATAAATATGAAGAAGAAAAAGGAGGATGAGGAGGAGGAGGAGGAGGAGGACGACGACGAGGATGAGGACGAGGACAAGGACAAAGATGAAGAGGACAAGGAGGAGGTCGAGAATGAGGAGGAGGAGGAGGAAGAGGAGGACGAGGAGGACGAGGACGAGGACAAGGACCAGGACAAGGACAAAGATGAAGAGGACAAGGAGGAGGTCGAGAATGAGGAGGAGGAGGACAAGGATAAGGATATGAGGAGGAGATGGAGGCGGAGGAGGAGGAGGAACTACCACATATCCGCAAGCATCTGCGACTTTTATAAAACGACGATGCAGCACTGGGACCCAAATAAATTGAAGTAATCAGAGGAACACATTATAAACCACCACACCAAAGGAGTAAACTAATTCCCTTAAAACCGTGAATTTGGCTATAATTTTACATGTGTTTCAGTGGAAGAAGCAGCTGAAATACTATCAGAAACTCTTTAATAACTATATTAAATTAAATATTCTGTGTCAGATTGAAAGATTTATTTGGTTTTCTAGATTTAATTTTATTGGACTTTTGTTTTTTGAGAATGAAATTAAAGTTGCATGGGTAGGGAGGGGAAAAGGATCTGAAAAGATTTGGGGGAGGGGACAACTGTGATCAAATAAATTTAAATTTAGAGATGGATTTAAATAATGAAAAAGTAAAAATAAACAACTGTGATTTAAACGAAAGTAATCTTTTAAAAATACGAGATCACTAATGAGATTCAAGTGATTATTAACATAGCATTAAATAATTATGAAGTGGTCAGGTGTTAATTTTAGCTATAAACAAAATTACACAAGAAGCATGTTGATTCTCAGGAGTATATAAACAAAATAAAATATTTTGTTCTCTCTGTTTTAATGCAGCTTCACAGGCTCATTTTTAACTTGCAATATCTTAAGAGTTTATTTAGCAAAATGAATTAACTAAGGTCCTGAAAATGCTGTTTAAAATATTACTAAAATTGGAAGGAATAGAAATTTTTTATTATATGTGCCTATTTACAATCCAATTACATAGAAGCTGCAGCAAGAATTAATATCCCAGGAAAATTCTATCCAGAGAAGTTATATTTTCTATCTGAGTTCTAATTTATAGTTTACTATATACTATTACTTTTAGCCATTGCCAAGAGTGGTCTTTAAATAAATAGACTAGAAAATTGTCTGCTTAGAACTTGCAGAGTATGAAGTAATGTAAAATAGACTACAGACTGTTTTAACTCTGAGGTTTTTTTAAAGGCCTATAGAGATGACCATGCATTAGTTTGTTTATAGAGTATGCCCACAGAGAAGTGAGTTTAGTTAGGAAAAAACTGAGCTTAAAAAATATCTTAGCTAAAAATTTTTCATTATGCCTATAAAGAATTAGATTTGTTGCTAGTTTTCTATTACATATACAAATTTGTTCTTTGGAGGTGCTAATATACAGTATGTGGTTAAGATGAATAAACACTATGACTATATAAAATTTCTAAAATAATTATACTCAAAGAGAAAAACATAAAATCATGATTTCTGACTATCCTTTAAAAATATTTTATTTAGTTGAGAAACAGAAGTTCTTTAAAATGTGCTAAAATAGAATCTAGAAAAACAGATAAAAATAATAAAATGTAACAAGAAACTCTAAAAGACAAGTTCTGTATTCCAGCTTGATTTTTAGCTGTTCCCTAGAAACTCTTACCCTTCCTCAGTTCAAGTAAAACATATTGGGACCCCAGAAACAAGGGTAATATAGAAGAAGATAGTCACATCATATAGCTAACCTTGAAAACAGTAACAACTAGGTCATAAATACCATGTAGGGACTCGTAAGGTATTCACTAGCTATCAGTTCCACACTCATACAAGCACATGTGAGAATATATGAAAATAGACATTACTTTGAGTTTAGTTTAATGTTGTCTGTTTTAGTCAAACTTATAACATGACATGCCTTGAAATTCCAACTTCCAGGTGACAGAGAAATATGTTATTTTACTTTTTTAGAATAAATATGAAGAAAAAGGAGGAAGAGGAAGAGAAGAAGGAGATAGAGGTAGAGGAGGATATAAGGAGAAGATGGAGGAGGAGGAAGAGCAGGAGGACAAGGAGGAGGAGGAGGGGGAGGTGGAGGAGGATATGAGGAGGAGATGGAGGCAGAGGAGGAGGAGGAACTACCACATAGCAGCAAGAGTCTGCGACTTCCATAAAAAGACTTTCATAAAACTATCAGAATAGTTTTAAATGTGTACCTCTAAGTCATCCATATTGGCATGCAGTGCCTAGTTTTGACATTTTACTGTCACAAGAGACTAAGAAATAGAGACATGGAAGTAAAACAGAGAGCACATTGCCTTCAAAGTAATAGAATAGGGGAAAAGACAGATGTCAAACCTGTAATCCAACATAGTAGGATCTATGTTAGGTTCATGATTTATGCAAGTATGTGTCATTAGCCACCATCACCTAGTCATAGATTCCTATCATCCAGATGTTTAAATAAGGCCATAGATATTTATTAACTAGAAATTGAAGGACAATGGTCAAGTACAGTGGAGCACATAGAGTTCCCTGAAATGTTAACTTGTCCTAGTGTCAGATGCATTTGCTACAAGCATAAAGCTACAGTTACCGCTTGGCCTACTTTATGCAGTAAATTGTTGAACTTCTTCAAGTCAATCAAAATTGGTCCTATAATATAATTGTGTTTGAGGCTTAGGGGAATTATTTCCCTTTCATATGTAATTTTAAGAAAGTGCCTATTAAGATGAAAACTATTTGATTACTTAGTCCATCATTGTAGACAAAAAAAGATATCACATAAATAAATGAAAAGAGCTATGTGCTGTTGCATGAGATTGCAGATTTCTTAGTATGTAGAATCTAAATATGTAAATTATAAATAATTATAAAATAAACATTAAGTAAATATACAGGGACATGATTAGTAATTATCTCCACTTATTCCAGGAAAACATAACAGGCAATATTCTATGGAATATAGTTATTAAGAAATGTAAATAATATAGCATAAATTGATTTACAAAATATAAACCTATACTTCCATTGTGCTATATAAATATGGAAATCTTTTCCATGGTAGTCAACTGAATTGATAAAGAATGACTCTATCTCTATTCTGCCTCTAACAAAAGCTAACAACCTACTAAAAATGCTGTAGCATTATTTTAATGAAGACTCCATTTCTATTCACATCACATAGAAGGAAAAATTTTAATCCCTGTCCACCACTGTAAACTAACCAGATTATTCTGAGCCACCTACAGAGCATGGAAAAGCAATCACTAATGGGAACATGGGTGGTTAAGGCAGAACTAACAATGTCACCACAATGTGGGTGACAAATGATGGAAAGCTTCATGCTGGAGTTTCCTGTCCAACTTGCTTGGCAACCAGTCCTCTAAAGACTCTCAGTGTCAGAGACTTTCTTAATGGCCTGTGCAACTTGAGAATGGGCCTTACAAAACTAGTATGTTTGCTTATCTTGGTGAGTCATGGACTTTTCTTGTGCGGCTTCTATGCTTTTCACTACTCTGCATGAGGGAAGGATTTAATCATAAGGAAACAGCTACAGAAATTCATGAAAATGTAGAAAAATATAACTAGAGAAAATTTATACTGTTGTTGTCCAGTTGAAAAGAAGGGGAGGAGGAAAGAAGGGAGAAAGGAGAGTGAATAGGAAAATTTTAAAAACAGAGGAAATGAAAACAACATGAACTTAAGGTATCAGGCCCAAGGCATATTTGGATGTCATAACATGCAAATTGGGATGCTCTTGTTTCTCTGGAGGAAGGGAATTATATGGGCAGAACTAGCATACAGTGAAAATTCCAAACAAAACTTGATCTATGAAAAGAAGTAGGAGGTTTGGGGCTGAAGATGTATCTGAAGTTGACACAGTGACTGTATAACATGTAAGAAACTCTGGCTTCTGGCCCCAGAACTTGGATGGTGAATGCAGGTGATTTTAAATTCCATGACTGTACTATACAAAAAGTTAAAGCCAGTCAGAGAAACATGAGACTCCATCTAAAAATAAATAAACTAAATAAGTCTATGAGCAAATAATAGGAGGGATAAGATCTCAAGATCTGCATACTCAAAATATAGTAAAATATTTACATTATATATGCAAAATTTCTCTACAACATAGTTTATGACCACCTAATAAAGAGAATACCATAAAGTATAATCTTTTAAAGGAAAATGCAAATGTAGAATCCTGACAACTAAAATAGTGTATCACTGCATCTGTTTTATCCATACCCATGTGCTAAATGAATTTAGGAAGGTTTTGTTCTAAATGGGCACTGCCTGCGTGATATGTGTGAGTGTGTGTGTGTGTGTGTGTGTGTGTGTGTGTGCGTGCATGTACATGTATGTATTTCACTGTGGATTGAACACTAGGCCTCATGTATGTTATGAAAACACTCTACCAATGGAATATATCAGAATTCCTTTATTAAGGAAGAAAATTAAAACCATTGGAATAAATGGGGAAAACCTCACCATTTACAAAAGACAAAGAATCTTTGTAAAAACACACACATGTGAATAGCAAGTATTAATATGTTAATAAAAGTTCAGCAAATAAATGTAAACTGTAAGAAACAGCATAAAATGAATTTCTCAGTGGGAGAAATGTAACTGTGTGGAATCAATACAAATATCATATCGACTTCACTAGACAAACACAATTGAGTACAATGTAGACAAGCTGAATTCACTCCTCTGTTTCACATATATATTTATATACACATATATTCAATTATTTTATTTATGCCATGACTATTATTAATAAACTTGTTCCTAATCAATACAATAAAATTTTATACAATATTTTTTATCAAACTGTTTAAAACAAGTCACAATTATTTTCTAAATGTGTCTAGTGGAGAATATCTTTAAACTGATAGAAAAATCTGTTTGTTGTCTACTGGGTTTTGCCATACACTTTGACAAAATTTTACCAAAGGAGTTATATAGAAGGCTGCAAAACAAATAGGGATAAATTCAGGTCAGGAAACAGAGTGGAATCCTAACAATATTTTCAACTGTTCAAATGGCCCAGCATTTCTGTGATATGAGCATGAAATGCATGGCTCCAGAATTTCAATTTGTTTTGTCAATTTCATTGTTCTTTTAAAAGTTTATCATATAAATTTCTTTGGTTTTTTTTTTCTGCATGAACTAAACTATCAAGAGTAAATGTCAATTGTATATAGAAAAATGTAGTCAGTATATTTAAACTATTAAGATGTTACACATGAAAATTTTCCCATAAGGAAACCATACTATTCAAAAATTTGAACTGGGCAAGGTCCTGAATCTAGAGCTTTGTTCTTCAAAATACTAATAATTCAGTGAATACTTTTCAAATCCTGTTCTCTTCTGATATTTCCCTGTGATGTGAGAGTGAATAAGTCTTGGAAAGCTAATACAGAGCAGTCATCAGTCATCTTGAGTCTACTATGAAACTCAACAAAGGTTTTTTTGAAAATTTAGGGTTTACTTTGACTTACTGGAAGCTGATTGTGAGATGAGGTTTTTAAGGGCAATTTGTCAGGCAGGTTTAGCAAATTCTGGTCCTAAGTAAGATAGTAAGAAAATGATGTGGAAGAGGGACAAAACAGAAGTGTGAAGTCAGATCATCCACTGTAGAAGCTCAGTGCTAAAACTCTCAAACATGGGGAAAACAAAAACCTCAGGAGGATTTCTTCCCAAAGATAAAGGAAATCATTTGTGTAACTAGTTCTGGAACCCATTGTTTGATAACCGATCTTAGGATTTGTCAAGACTTTGAACCTTCCTTCTCACACCAGAATATGATTGAATACTTTCCAGAGTCCTATGGAACAAAGAATGAGGCACTAAAAGCAAATGCTGTGACTGACAAGTGATTCTGCTAGTTATGCAGTGTCTATTTAATGTCTGATTTGCATTTCATTCCAAAGGAAAAGTAGCATATTTGTGAAGTCATTAACAGTTCTTATTTATGTCCTGATTTGCTCATTAGCAAAATCTTGATGTATAATGTTGACAAGTACATCATGGTGCTACCTTGAAACTCAGTATATGGAAATTAAGAATGACCCAATCAGAATGACACATGTACACCCCTTGATACCTAAAAGGTTGCTTGGGAGCATCAATGGTTCAAAAATCCTAATAGAAAGGTATCTAATGTAGAGTTAGATCCACTGCCTTTTATAGCTAGTTGTCTTAATATTCAGTTGATATTATACAGGCTAATGCAGTTCCTAACAATAAACAAGATTCATGATTTGTTATTTATTCAGGAAATGGATCCTGTCATGCTGTCAGGTGTTATCTTTATTTATGTGTTGTGTTTCAAAACCTCAGAGAAATTGTTTGTATGCATGCACTAAGAGTGGAACAGTTTTGCTTACAGTCACTTATCAGAAAACCAATCTTTACCCATTGTATGTCCTTTAATAGCACTATATCACACACATTCTGTAATTCACAATATAAAATATACAATTAAAAATTTTGATGGATTCATGGTATTAGGTAACCACCAATCTGGAAGAAAACCCATCTTTATTTGCACGTATTCTTCAGTCTTTTCATTCCTAGACTCTACATAGTAAAGTTCAATTTATCCTCAGGATTGCCCTGCAATCATCCACAGTCTGCTAGGTATCAACTTATGTCTTTACAAGTTTGCCTATTCTGTAAACTTCATATAGGTAAAATTGTATATATTCCCTTTATGTCTGCATTCTTTCCCCAGGAATAAATGTTTTTAGATTTACTTACAGTCTGGTACATTATGCTAAATATTCTCTGCCATGTTTGTAAATAGATAACAAAGAGGAGGGATACCAACACTCCAATCACTACTATACAACGTATTTCCATTTGTTTCCCAACAGACATTACATTTTTCCCTATTTTGTTCATTATCAATAATATTGCTGTCAACACTTATGTAAAAGATTATGAATGATAGGCTATTGCCAACACAATTTATTGTTCTACACAACTATGGTTAGGTACTACTGCTAATTACAATACTAAAATGTCATAGAATTGAAATTAAGCTGGTACCCAACTAGAAGATTCACTCCTACTATTTATCATTCATGTGCCTTGAAGGGATTCTGAATTCTGCCAGATAAGAAACATAATCATGAAAATTACACAAATAGGAACCATGTGATCTATTAAAAAAAAATACTTGCCTAAAAAAATACTGGTGAAACAGTGATATAAATTTTATGGGAGTAACTGACACTTTTTAAAAAGTTTATTTAAGAGCCAGTCCTGGAAATAGAACCAGTTCTTGACAGCTCTAACATGACCAAGAACCTGTTGATTAGGTAGATCAAGGCCAAAGGGAAAAAACTCCTGTGCCTTGCTCTAGCATTGACATTTAATCTTAGTTTGTTCATAAATTCTATTATTGCCTGATAGCAAGACAGTGAGAACTAAAGCTGATACAAATTTCACTGAAACTAATAGAAGAGGAAGTAGTGAATAGCCTTGAATAGATGGGCACAGAGGAAAATTTCCTGAAAAGAACACCAATGGATTCTGCTCTAAGATCAATAATTGACAAATGAAGCCTCATAAAATTGCAAAGTTTCTGTAAGCCAAAGGACACTGTCAATAGGACAAAATGGCAACCCATAGATTAGAAAAAGATCTTTACCAATCCTACATCTGATAGAGGGTTAATATGTAAACTATACAAAGAACTAAAGAAGTTTGACTCCAGAGAACTAAACAACCCTGTTAATAAATGGGGTACAGAGCTAAACATAGAATTCTCAACTGAGGAATCAAACATGGCTGAGAAGCACTTAAAGAAATGTTTAACATCCTTAGTCATCAGGGAAATGCAAATCAAAACAATCCTGAGATTCCACCTCACACCAGTCAGAATGGCTAAAATCAAAAACTCAGGTGACAGCAGATGCTGGCAAGGATGTGGAGAAAGAGGAACATTCCTCCATTGCTGGTGAGATTGCAAGCTGGTACAACCACTCTGAAAATAAGTCTGGCGGTTCCTCAGAAAATTGGACATAGTAGTACCCAAGGACACAGATATACCACTCCTGGGCATATATCCAAAAGATACTCCAACATATAACAAGAACACATGCTCCACTATGTTCATAGAAGCCTTATTTCTAATAACCAGAAGCTGGAAACAACTCAGGTGCCCTTCAACAGAGGAATAGATACAGAAAATGTGGTACATGTACACAATGGAGTATACTTAGCTATTAAAAACAATGAATTCATGAAATTCTTAGGCAAATGGATGGAACTAGAAAATACCATCCTGAGTGAGGTAACCCAATCACAAAAGAACGGACATGATTTGCATTCATTGATAAGTTGATATTAGCCCAGAAGCTTGGAATACCAAGATACAATTCACAGACCACATGAAGCTCAAGAAGGAAGACCAAATTGTGGGTCCTTTGGTCTTTCTTAGGATGGGTAACAAAATACTCACAGGAGCAAATATTGAGACAAAGAGTGGAGCAGAGAGTGAAGGAAAGGCCATTCAGAGACTGCCTTACCCAGGCATCAATCCCATATACAGTCACCAAATGTAGACACTATTTTGGATGCCAAGAAGTACATGCTGACAGGAGCCTGATATAGCTGTTTCCAGAGAGGCTTTGCCAGAGCCTGGCATATATAGAGGTAGATGCTCACAGCCAACCACTGAACTGATCATGGGGTCCCAAATGGGGGGAATTAAAGAAAGGACTGAAGGAGCTGAAGGGATTTACAACCCCATAGGGAGAACAATAGTTATCAACTAACCAGAGCTCCCAGGGTCTAAACCAACAACCAAGGAGTATACATGGAGAGATCCATGGCTTCACCCATATATGTAGCAGAGGATGGTCTTGTCAGACATCAGTGGGAGTAGAGGCCAGGAAGGCTCTATGTCCCAGCATAGGGGAATGCAAGGGCAGGGAGGCAGGAGGGGGTAGGTGCATGTAGGTGTACCCTCATATAAGCAGGAGAAGGGGATTAGGGTAGGGGGTTTTCCTAGGGGAAAACAGGAAAGGGGATAATGCTTGAAATGTAAATAAAGAAAATACATAATAGTAATAATAATAATAATAACAATAATAATAATAATATAACTTCTCTATCATTCAGACCTTAGTTTATTAATTCACTGTTTTCTTAAATGCTGAAAACCTTTTTCTCTTTTTGCATAAGAACATTTTAACTATTTGTGCTTGGCTCTCCATGCATTTCTATAGAGAAAAAAAAAATCATAGTACTATCATTTACTTCTTCTATTCTTTAGTCAGGATCATATCATCTGTCAATACTCATAAATATAGAAATTTATTTGTCTGTGTCTGGGATAAAGCTAAAACCTACTGATTTGAAGAGAAATGTAAAGGATAGTCATTGTGCTACTACAGAATTCTGTTTTCTATAGTCATCATCCAAAAAAAGAAAATAATTGAGATCATTTAGATAAACATGTTTTAGTCTAGCCTTCCAATGAGGGAAAATGTTTATTTAAAAGAAACCCCAGAACTAATGAGGACTTTTTATTTTTTGCCAGGGAAATTTTGAAAATAGTACTATGTGAAATAAATGTTCAGTTTTACAAAACTCCTTATCAAAAGGCAATTTATTAATCAACAGATAAGGAGGCTTTCTCACTAGGTCCATCAACCCTAAATTACCTCCTTAAATTTGTTCCTTTCACAATCATTTCCCTTTGATGAAAATAACAAAATGTTTGTATTCAAATACACAATGGTATAGATAGTGGCTTGTAGCTTACTATAAAGTAGTTAGTTCATGTTATTGAGTTATAGTTTCTTGTCTTAGATTATATAAAATGCTAAATTTAAATTATTAAGAAGTTATTTAATGATATTTCATGAACTCTAAATTAAATAATTGATATACTATCTATAGCATACGATATTAATAGAAATCACCCAACACATAAAGATCTCATCTGAGTTCTATATAATTATGCAAGTTTTTTATTTTTCTTTGAATTGTAGTATCATATGCATCTAAACATTAGAGTACCCCAAACTATAATGTTAATGTTGGTAGGAGGGAGGTTATATTTTCTGCATGCATTGTTTAAATTGCAATTTTAAAACATGTTTTTCATGATAATATTTTTTCTACAGAAACATCATAGATATCTAATCCTCCACAGTTACTGGAAACCATGACATTAGATTCTCTCATTAGCAAAATGACATGTCTGTGAATTCAAGGGTCTCAATTGCCAAAATCTGTCTAGGAAAAATTCTAGAATGTGCGATTTAGATTTTATTTACAGATAAAATCACATATCCATTGCAAAGGTGTTAAAAGTAGTGTCATCCCTATTTGCATTCTGAATAATTGGACGGATAGAATTCTTTGGGATCCTGAATCCTTTAATTAAGACTAATAGCTGAGCTCTTAGCTATATTTAAATTTAAGCACACCATTTACTCTGCCATCAATTTCCCTTATTTAAAATTTTTTTCTGAAGTTTACCATACTGACTTGCTAATTTGAACATCCCCCAAAAGCTAGGAAGAAGAAAATTTATGCTTCTGTGTTTCTACGTGGTTTCTTGATGGAAGGTATAAATTTTTGTGTGTGTTCTTCTCTGTGTACATATGTTTGTGTCAGCACATGTACACATTTTTGGTAGTAGTTAAAATGAGATATACATTGCTGAGTGTTAGCCTCAATAATTTCTCTGCTTTAATATTTTTTTTAAATCAGTAAGCCAGTTTTAAATTTTTATATAAAATTTTAATTCACTTTATATCCTGATCACTGTCCCCATCCTCCTCACACAAAACCCTAGTCCCTCCCCTTCCCTTCTCCTCTGAGAGGGTCCCTGCCCCACCAGGTATCACCCACCCTAGGCACATCCTCTCCTCCTGAAGCTTTCCTACAAAGCAGCCCAGTTGGGGAGTGGATTCCACAGATAGGCACCACCATAAGGGATAGCTTTTGATCCTGTTTTGGGGAGACACGCACGAAGACTGGGATGTCTACATACTACATACATGATAGAGGCCTAGGCCCAGCACATGTATGTTTTTTGATTGGTGACTCAGTTTTGATAGCATCAAGGGTCCAGATTAGTTGACACTGTTGGTCTTCTGGAGGAATTCCTATCTTCTTCAAGGCCTTCAGTCCTACCCCTAACTCTTTCATAAAATTCTCTGAACTTCGTCCAATGCTTGGCTGTGCATCTCTGCATCTGTTCTAGTCAGCTGCTGGGTGGAGCCTCTCAGAGGACAGTTTTATTTGGTTACTGTCTGTAAGCATAACAGAGTAACATTAATAATGTCACAGGTTGATGCTTTCACATGAATGGGTCTCATGTTGGGCCAGTTATTGGCTGGCCATTCCTCTAGTCTCTGCTCAATCTTTGCCCATACATTTCTTTTAGACAGGACAAACTTTGGTTCAAAAGCTTTGTGGGTGGATTGATGCTTTTATCCCTCCACTGGGCTTCTTGCCTTGCTACAGAAGGTGGCCTCTTCAGGCTCCAAATCCCCGCTGCTATGCTTCAGCTAAGGTCACCCATATTGACTCCTGGGAGCCTCCCTCATCTCAAGTCTCTGGCATATTTTTGAATGCCTCCCATACTCCCACCTCCAGTAACCATAGATTTCTACTTATTCTCCTGGCCCTCTGGGTCTTTCTCCTCTCTCTTTACACCCAATCTTTACCCCACTCTTTTTCCCTCCCCATTTTCTACCCTGACAATTTCCCTTCTGCTCTTTGCCTCCTATGAATCATTTATAGTTGCTTCTAAGTGAAATTCAAGCATTTTTCCTTAGACATTGCTACTTGCTTACTTTTATTTGGGTGTGTGGAGTGTATTATAGGCATCTTGTATTTTATATTTAATATCCATTTACAAGTAAGTACATACCATACATGTCCTTTTGGGTCTGGCTTACCTCACTCAGGATGATATTTTCTAGTTCCATCCATTTGCTTGCTCATTCATGATGTAATTTTTTAAAAATAGCTGAATAGTATGCCATTGTGTAAATGAACCACAATTTCTGTATTCTTCAGTTGAGGGACATCTCTGTTGTTTCTAGTTCTGGCAATTACAAATAAAGTAGCTATGAACATAGTGAAGCATGTATCCTTGTAGTATGACAGAGCATCTTTGGGATATATGCCCAGGAGTAGCAAAGATTGGTCTTTAGGTAGAACTATTTCCAGTTTTCGGAAAAAGTTCCAGATTGATTTCCAGAGTGGTTGTACATGTTTCACTCCCACTAGCAATGAAAGAGTTTTGCTCTTTTTTCAAATCCTTGCCAACATGTGTTGTTGCTTGAGGGTTTTTTGTTGTTGTTGTTGTTTTGTTTTTTTATCTTAGCCATTTTGATGGATGTAGGATGGAATCTGAAGGTCACTGTGATTTCCATTTCCAGGATGACTAAGGACAGAACATTTCTT
The DNA here is from genome assembly GCF_008632895.1 of Mastomys coucha. Taxonomy (NCBI): domain Eukaryota; kingdom Metazoa; phylum Chordata; class Mammalia; order Rodentia; family Muridae; genus Mastomys; species Mastomys coucha. The sequence goes on from NW_022196903.1 coordinate 97,971,592, forward strand.
TAAGTGATTTTTGGCCATTCAGAATTCCTCTATTCTGCATCCTCTGTTTAGCACTGTACCCAATTTTTAATCTGGTTATTTGATTTGTTGGGGTCGAACTTCTCAAGTTCTTTATATATTTTTGACATTAGCCCTCTGTTGGATATAAGGTTAGTGAAGATCTTTTCCCAATCTTTTTGGGCTGTCATTTTGCCCTTTGCCATACTGAAGCTTTTCAGTATCAATGAGGTCCCATTTATTAATTGTTGATTTTAGTGCCTGAGCTGTTCATGTTCAGGAAGTTTTTTTGTTCTGTATCAATGTAGTCAAGGTTATTCCCCACTTTCTCTTCTGATAGATTCAGTGTATTTGGTTTTATGTTGAGGTCTTTAATCCACTTGGACATGAGTTTTGTGCAGAGTGATAAATGTGAATCTTTCCAGTTTTCTACATGCAGACTTCTAGTTAGGCCTGTACCACTTGTTGAAAGTCCTTTCTTGTACCCCACTGTATAATTTTGTCTTCTTTGTCAAAAATATAGTTTTTAGAGATGTATGTTTTTGTTTTCTCTGTTCTCCTTGTCTTCAGCACATATACATCATTCAGAATACATGATTACATAGTAAAAATTTCACCATGTGTTTATACATATATTCAAATCATAATTGAATAAGAATTTTATAATATATAATGTTTATATATGTTCTCATTAAGATTAGATATTCATTATATCTCACCAGCCTTACAGGTTCATGGAAAGTTAAAAACCATAACTAAATTATCATTGAAGTTTTATATAGGTAAACCCAGTCAAAATTTTTCTTCTTTCCTTGCACCTGCAGTAAATCATGAGTTCCTTTTTACGACTTTCGGTTGTTTTACAACCTTTGGAATGTATTTTAAGCTGTAAATACCTTCTCTCTATCTCAGAAGCAATTAACTTGTGCCACCTGGAGACTTGCAGAGTTCTCATTTCAGTTTCCATATGAGAGAGGACTTTAATAGCTATCCCATTATAAAGGGCTTAATAATTTCTAGTATAATTTTAGGATCTCTTATAAGATCACCATTAAGAATTACAAAAATATCTAAATATCTTAAGATCGGTGAATCTTCAAGAGCTAAAAGCAATATCATAATTATGCAATATAATATGAACTTTTCAAACTAAATGAATCTTACTAAATTTAGAATTTTGTATACTATTACTCAGGAATTTCCTTGCAAATTATATCAATAAACATTAATATAATAATAGTATTAAACACCTAAAAGAATTACGTGTTCTGAGCATTAAATGTGCTTCTATGAGTTGTTGCAGAAAGAGAAAATGGAGGGTGGGGAATGGCAAAGAAATATAACAGGAAAAAGAAAAATTGTCTACATAGCATCACTACAAGGCAGTGCATCTTCATTGTTCTGCAGAAATCTCGGCAAAAGGGTGGGGTAGTATCTAGTGATAGTTGCTTATATTTAATAATAACAATAAAGAAAGATATTAAGTACATAAAAATTTACTAAAATTTACTCCCTTGTGTAGAAGGGCTCATTAATCATGATTTTACAGTCCATGGTGAAACCATTTCAGGCAGATCAGCTGCTAGTTTCTAGCTTCTCCTAGATGGCTCCTTGTTTCGGTAAATCTCCAACCCAAATATGGCCAGCAATGAAAACACAACTCGTTTAATATGAATACAAGCTGTGCGCTTAGATTGGGCAGATCAACCTCTACACTACCATCTTCCCCATCTATTAGATCCCTTATAACTTGCAGTTTCTCCAGGCTTCATGCTTCTACTCTGCTTTCCTTCCGCCTCTTTCTCCATTGTCCTCTCTTTCTCCTTCTCTCCCACAACCTTCAGATCCACCTTCCCCTCCTTCTCTGCCTATTCACCAGCTCTTGCCTTTATTTTATCAATTAAGGTGGGAAGAACGTTTACAGGAAATCACCTGAATGTTGACTTATTCCTTGTTTGCAATCCCTCACAGGAGAATTGAATTAACAGCAAATATTATTTGCCCCAGGGATATCCACAACAGCTCCTGGCTTATAGTAATTGAACATTTTGTTTTGTGAAGTCTGTGCAGACATCACTGATCTCTTAGGGTCTGCAAGACATCTGTCCAGGACCATCTGACTTGTAGAGTCTCTGTTGAGAAGTCAGGTGTAATTCTGATAGGTCTGCATTTATATATTACTTTGCCTTTTTCCTTTGCAGGTTTTAATATTTTTTTCTTCTGCTTATTTAGTGTTCTGGTTGTTATGTAGCTCAAGGATTTTTTTAATTTTGGTTCAATATATTCAATGTACTGTAATCTTCTTTTACTTTTATAGTCATGTCTTTCTTTAGGTTAGGAAAGATATCTTCTATGATTTTGTTGAAGATATTTTCTGGGCCTTTGAACTGGTAATCTCTTCCTAGAATCTTAGGTTTTTTCTTTTCACAGTTTCTCAAATTTCCTGGATGTTTTATGTTAGAAGCTTTTTAGATTTGGTGTTTTCTTTGATGAGCATATCAATTTCTTCTATTGTATCTTCTAAACATGAGATGCTGATCTTAAATCTCTTGTATTCTCTTGAGGATGCTTATGTCTGTAGTGCCTGATCTCTTCCCTAGGTTTTCCATCTCCAGGGATGCCTTCCTTTGTGTTTGCTTTATTGCTTCTATTCTTAGACAGTTTTCTTCATTTATTTTTGCTCTTTGATTGTATTTTATTATGTTTCCATTAGGGATTGATTTATTTCCTATTTAAATGCATCTACTTATTAGATTATATTTTCATGTATTTCTTTAAGGGATTTATTTATTCTTCTTTAATGACCTCTATCATCTTCATAAGAGAAGAAATAAAGGTACAGTCTTGCTCTTCATATCTGTTAGGATATCCAAGGCTTGCTGTAGTAAGACAGCTGGGTTGTGATAGTGCCATATTGCACTGGCTTTCATTGATTATGTTCTAGCCTTTGCCTTTAGCCATCTGGTTGCCTCTGATGTTAGCTGGCTTTGTAGCCCATGTTAGTAGCAGGGATTTGGGACTAGTTGCTACAGATGGTAGCAGGCATCCCAAAAGAAGGGCAGAGCTATAGGCTGAGGTGTGCAGTCCTTATTTGTCATTATAGGTAGAAGTGCAGACTGGAACATGGAACTCAGAAAGGATGGGTCAGACCTCTTGGCTGCTGAGCTTGTTGAGTGCCCAGCAGGTGGTGGATTAAAGCATGGGTGTCTCAGCTGGTTCCTAGGTGGGGGTAGGCCTCCTGGGAGGTAGGCAGAGCTATGAGCTGGAGAGTGGGGAGCTGACCCACGGTTGCAGGTCTCCACTTTACTTTTATAAGGTATGTCACTGGGTCTAAAGCTCATCAGTTTTGTACAACTGGCTAGCTAGTGAGCCCCAGGTATCCTCTTATTTCACCAATTTCTGTTTTTCTAGTGATAGAATTATAGACTTGTAACATAAACCACAGGTTTTACCTGAATTCTTGGAATCCAAACACAGAAAAATTGCCCTTGTTTGACAATAACATTACCAACTAAACAGAATAGTTTTATATCACATTTAGTTTTAATTAACCAAAGTATGTGGAGTACCATAATTACTAGCAAACTACAAATTTCAGTTATTTATTTATTTATTTATTTGTGAACTTACTATTATAATTACTTACAGTTTAACAGTGCAGTTTTCTGGGAGAGGAAGATGTGTTTAAGTTCTTTCATACTGCAAGAGAATATGAAACAAAATACAAATTCTAGTCTTGATAAATCTGAAAATAGGCAATATCTATAAACCACACATAACACACTGAAGATTTTGAGACAATAGATAAGCAGAAGTAATTGCATTTATCTTAGTGATGCCATAGGAAGAGTAATAAGCTAAAAGTTGACTTACTCCACAGAAATTCAAGTGGTCCAATACCTCTGAAGTATAATTACTGAAAAAAATGTGTTTCAGAATTGTTATCAGTATTATAAAACCAAGCATTCTTTAAATGCCCACATACATCCTGGGAAAAGCACAAGCCATAGAGGCAGATAGATGGTCAAACCTTTTACTTCCCAAATGATGGACTTGTAAAAGACAATTCTTGGGGATTGGAGTCTTTTCCTTCTGACTTTGTTGGTAACCTACATAATGATTATCTTCAAAGTAGAATGTAGGCACATGGATCTCCCATTAAGCTAAATCACCTCAGAGAAAAGAGATTGGCTTATGTCATCTGGGTGAACCATGGAAAAATACAAACAGTAGCCAAATTGACATTTGAGAAATATCTGCAAAATAAGATATAAACAAATGAACAAATATGCAAATAAAACAAAATGAAGTAAAAAGAAAAAAAATGAACAGCTGGATCAAGGCTCTGGAAAGTTGGATATTTTAGAAAATGTGTAAACAATATCCTTAGAGTCTTAAATAAGATCAGGTGAATCTTCAAGAGCTAAAAACAATATCATAATTATGCAATATAATATGAACTTTTCAAACTAAATGAATCTTACTAAATTTAGAATTTTGTATTCTATTACTCAGGAATTTTCTTGCATATTATATAAATAAACATTAACATAGTATTAAACATCTAAAAGAATTACATGTTCTGAGCATTAAATATGCTTCTGTGAGTTGTTGCAGAAAGAGAAAATGGAGGGTGAGGAATGGCAAAGAAATATAACAGGAAAAAGAAATATCCTAGCTATAATAAGCAAGAGTTCACAGTGGAAGAATGCACAGTGCACTAAAGGTTAATGCAACAAGATCCAATCTGTAGTAAAATGACATCAACAGTTTTACAAAATTGTGGTTCAAAAGTAAAGTTTAATGGTTTCTATATATAATAATAGGGTACTTTTATATACAAAGAAATCAGAAATGAGTACTCAGGGTATTTCTTTATGAGCTATACTGAATTAAAGCCAAAAGAAATATTGACCTGGCAACAGCAAATTTCAGAAGTAAGTCATTTTACTATTCCTTTAGTTATTTATTTAGTTGTACACTTTACTGTGATGCACAATAGAATTGAATATAGACTTCAGTGTGGTTAGACCAGCTATAGACAGGTAAGAAGAAATTACCATAGGTACATTGCATATTGTATTCTATAGAGTTAGTTCTTAGAGGATAATAATAATAATGGGGACAGTGATAATCAGGATAGTGATAATGGCAAGGACAAGCATTAGAGAGTTCTGGTAAAACCAGTCTCCAAAACAAAACCGTCAGCATTCCTCCAAGATCCTCAAAGGCCAAAACAATGCATACATTTACATTAATCTGCTGAACCATCAGGTTTTTGTTAAAATTTACAAAAGATAGTATGATGTTACTCACCACTACAATGCATGTGATATGCAATTTTTTGTTTGTTTGTTTGTTTTTGTTTGTTTTTTGAGTCAGGGTTTTTCTGTGTAGCCCTGACTGTCCTGGAACTCACTCTGTAGACCAGACTGGCCTTGAACTCAGAAATCTTCCTGTCTCTGCCTCCCAAGTGTTGGGATTAAAGGTGTGTGCCACCACTGCACTGCATGCTATGCAATTTTATCAGAAGGTACTTCTTATTAAGAATTGAATAGCCAGGCAGTGGTGGTGCATGCCTTTAATCCCAGCACTTGGGAGGCAGAGGTACGCGGATCTCTGAGTTTGAGGCCAGCCTGTTCTACAAAGTGAGTTCCAGGACAGCCAGGGGTATACAGAGATACCCTGTCTCAAAAATACCAAAAAAAAAAAAAAAAAAAAAAAAAAAATTGAATAGTGTTATGTGTGTGTGTGTGTGTGTGTGTGTGTATCTTCTTCAGTTTCTTAACTTTGACTTTGCATTTTACTGAGCCCAGTTATTATATAATTAAGAATGGCTTTAACTGCTTCATATTTTAATATGTTTTTCTTTAACACTGAATTAGGATTATACATTATCACTAGTTCCTTATACAAGGTAGCTAAGTTCGTTTAAATATAGCCCTAAGTTCCTGAATTACTCAGGGTTCTCTAGAGAAACAGAACTTATAGAATGGATATTATAAAGGCATTTATTAGAACAGCATACAGGCCAGCTAGTCCAACAATGGCTGTCTACTAACAGAAGGTCCAAGAATGCAGGTGTTCAGTGCGTGAGGATAGATGTCTTAGCTGGTCTTTGGTAAACTGCAGAATCCTAGAGATATAGGCTCAAATGTCAGCAAAGGAATGGATTTGCCTGTGAGAGCAAGAACAAGCAAAGGAAGAGAAAACTTCCTTCTTCTATGTCCTTTATATACGCTGCCTGAAGAAGGTGTTGCACAGATTAAAGGTGGATCTTCTTACAGACAAAGATCTGGATCTAGGTAAAAGTTGTCCAGCTCAGACTTCACGTGGGTCTCCTAACAGCTGAAGCAGGGCCTATAGTTGACTCTGTTGCTTGCATTGGGATTCCTTTTCCCTACGGACTGTCTTGCCTTAGCCACAATAGGAGAAAGATGGCTCTACTCCTACTACAACTTTATATATCATCGTGGACTGATACTTCTGGGATGCCTCCATTTTTCTGGGAGAAAAGGAAGACAGAAAGATGGGGGAAGGGAAGTGACAGGGAGGGGAAGACACAAATCACGACGTAAATTAAATTAAAAATATTAGTTTGGATAAGACATTTTTAAAAAGCAAAACAACAACAACAAGAAAAAAAGATCTGGATAAAAATATTTCTTCCCAACTCAAAGACAGTAAATAGAAGTGTGTCTTCCCACATCCATAAGTCTGCCCAAACTTTTGCGTTTTAATTAATTCCAGATTTAACCATGTTGACTAGCAAAACATAGCCATTCCAAGGTCCGGTCATTTTGTAATGAGGGCCTTAGAGTAGAGCAAATAAATACCTATTACTTTCATCCTTTACACAAAATATCAGAGGAAAGGGAAAAGGTTAAAAAATAAATGTGTTCTGGCTTAGCGATGTCTTGCCCTTGTCTTTTTGAATAATGTTTTCTTAAACTGGTGGCACTATTTGCAGCCTGTGAACTCACAGGAGTAACACAGCTGGCAGTATGATGCAGCAGAATCTTTTTCTTAATTACTAATTACCCAGGAAAGTAAGAAAAACATAGTTTGCCTTTAACTTTTTGTATTATCTTTAAAAATATCATTAATTTAAAAAGTGATGATTAATTTGAAGGAGAGTGGGGAGGGGTATATGGGAGAGTTTGGTGAGAGAAAAAAAAAGGAGGGGAGAAAGGTAATTTTTTCTCATCCCCCAAATAAAATAATGATAATATTTAAAATTACTGATTTCTGAAAGAGGATCTTCTCAGTGCATTAGAACTGGAAGTGAAAGTTGATTTCCCACTCACAATTTCAATGGCTTCTTAGTGAGACGATCACCTCTGTTTGGAATGCTGGCCAGTAGAAGAGGCTCTCAGAGCATCACGATCTGCTCTCTCTGGCATACTCATTGCCTCTATGGCACTTGAGAAAATTAGATATAATTTTGTGCTAAGCTGATGTGTAATCATTCTGTGCAATAATTCCCCTTATGCCTTTGACTCCATTAGGTCTCTCCTGTGCTGACAAGTTTTCAGTGGATAGACAAAGCTCATAGCTGCAAACAGCTGTCTAAGACCATCAAATACATGAGGGGCTCCATCAGGCACTTAGAAACTTGCTGGTGTGTTCCTCCTTAACTATTAAGCAGATTCTGGAAATCTCTCTTTTCCTTTGTCTTCTATAGAAACAATTACTGATGAAAATAATTAAAATTTATCCTAGATGCCTAATGGTTTGTCCCTAATTTTTAAAAAGGTGAATAATATATTATCTGATTAATAATATCTGTTGTAATCAGTGTCTTTGCTTACTTTTTTTTAATGCATGTCATACTCTTTGTACTATAAAGATTTATTTTCAGTTGAAAAATAATATATTTGGTGACTTGAATTCTTAGACAACATAAAAATTTTAAATAATTTAAATATTGTTGAAACATAATAATATTTTAGGTATATTGCTTTTGTCTATGACTCTGAGTTTTTGTTATCATTTCTATTTCTCATATACTTTTTATAATTACCATACTGTAAATTATTCTTCAAACTGACTGAATATTCTGAACAGGAAGTTTATCAGTGACTTCAAAAGCCTCATAAGATTTTCGTGGTACTGACCAGTGGCTTCAAAAATTCAAAGATGTATTTCTAGGCACTCCCAGTTAGAGGATTACAAATGAGTTTCAGTAATACTATAGAGGGACCACAGTTGCCAAATTAGCAGGATAGTAAAGGAAAATCTGTGTGAAAAAGGAACACAGTTGACAAAGGTTCTCAGCAGATAATCAAAATGAAAAGAAAATAAATGGTGGCTGGTGTTAGTGGCATAAGACTTTAATTGCAGAAATTAGGAGTCAGAGACAGATCCCTGAGTTCCAAGCCAACCTGGTCTACAGAGTAAGTTCCACAACAGCCAAAGCTACACAAGAAGTGAATCAAGAACCTCCACATAAAATCAGATACACTGAAACTAATGGAAGAGAAAGTGGGGGAGAGCCTTGAACACATGGGCACAGGGGAAATGTTCCTGAACAGAACACCAGTGGCTTATGCTCTAAGATCAAAATCGACAAATGGGAACTCATAAAACTGAAAAGCCTCTGTAAGGCAAAGGACATTGTCAATAGGACATAACGGCAACCCACAGATTGGGAAAAGATCTTTACCAACCCTACATCTGATATAGGGCTAATATCCATAATATACAAAGAACTCAAGAAGTTAGACTACAGAAAACCAAATAATCCTATTAAAAAATGGGGTACAGAGCTAAACAGAATTCTCAACTGAGGAATCTCACATGGCTGAGAAGCACTTAAAGAAATGGTCAGCATCCTTAGTCATCAGGGAAATGCAATTCAAAACAGCCCTGAGATTCCACCTCACACCAGTCAGAATGGCTAAGATCAAAAACACAAGTGACAGCAGATACTGGTGAGGATGTGGAGAAAGAGAAACACTTCTACATTGTTGGTGGGATTGCAAGCTAGTACAACCACTCTTGAGAGAAGTCTGGAGTTGTTATGTCCTGGTTCTAAGAGAATCCCAGGAGAGCTCAGGAAGTGCAGAGTCCTCTGCAAGCATGCATAAAAGTCTTTTATTGAAATGAGTCAGACTCAGGTCTCAAGCCTCCCCTTGTCCCAGATTGGAGTGTGACCTCTAGTTCGGAGGCTTAATACTTATACTTACATATAGAGTAATTAGAAATTGTTTGAATGCTTAGGGTGAAGGGAAGGGCAGGTGGGTTAGGTATGTCATAACTCAGACAGAATATCATATGGTAGGACAGAACTGAAGCTGGGAGGGGGATTAAAGAGTGTCTTTTGTGAGGCTATGAGATCTGTGACCTCTGATTACCTCTTTTCTATAATTTAAGTATGGGACCCTAATTTCTTCGAGAATAGGATCCAGCTGCATCTGGTTATCTAGGAGAGTTCTGGCCTCCATGCCACTAAAGCTGAGGAGTTTTTGTCATTTGTCTTATTTGGGTTGGCACTTGTGGCTCCTTGAGTCCTCTCGGAGCAGTTGGGGAGGTGTGATGAACACCCCACATTTGCTGCAAGGGGAAGAAAGGGGAGCAGGGCTTCTGAGGGGCAATGCAGAGGTGGGCCACAGAAGCCAGTCTTACCATGCTTCTCATGGAAAGTTCAGAGGCTGGCCTCAGAGGCCTAGACTTACTGTGTTTGCTGTGGGAGAGATCTTAGGGGGAAGAGGGACTTCTGCAGAAGGCAGAAGCAAGCTGTCCGCACACCTCAGAAAACTGGACATAGTATTACCTAAGGACTCAGCTATACCACTCCTGATCATATATCCAAAAGATGCTCCAACATATAACAAGGACACAGGCTCCACTATGTTCATAGCAGCCTTATTTATAGTAGTCAGAATTTGGAAACAACTCAGATTTCCTTCAACAGAGGAATAGATACAGAAAATGTGGTATATTTACACAATGGAGTACTACTTAGAAATTAAAAGCAATGACTTAGTGAAATTCTTAGGCAAGTGGATGGAACTAGAAAATATCATCCTGAGTGAGGTAACCCAGACACAAAAGAACACAGATAGTATATACTCACTGATAAGTTGATATTAGTCCATAGCTCACAATGCCCAGGATACAAACAACAGACCATTTGGAGCTTTGGAGGAAGGAAGACCAGGGTATGGATGCTTCGTTTCTGCATTGAGAAGGGAACAGGATGATAATGGGAGGTAGAGGAAGCAGGTGAACTGATAGGGAGAGAGGAGAGGGAGTAAGTAGAGGGGACAGTATCAGATACTAGAGGGGACATGAGAGAAGTAGAGAGGGTCAGGAAATTGAATAAATGTGGGGAGCCGCAGCTGCCACCCTATATACATATATATTGAACACCTGGTCTCGGGCCAGAGCAGAGAGCATTGAGATAAACAAGCTTTAGTTGGAAAAGCTGTGTGCCTCTAGTTTGTGATGCAAGCTGGCATGATTTTCCTGCAGCCTATTATGTTTGCCACGTGGCTGATGCTGATTGGGACCAGGGAAAATATTTAACCCACAAGGGCTGGGGGCTGGATTGAGAGAGTAAGTAAGATATATAGAATAGTGAGTAAATATGTATAATTGGGGCTGGTAATGAAGATAGAGATAGATATAGATATGGATATAGATATAGATATAGATAGATATAGATAGAATTAGAGGTAAGATGTAAGATTTAGGAGTAAGTATGTAGAATTAGGCCTGGTGATGGGTTAGGAGAGATTTAGGAGTAAGTATGTAGAATTGGGGCTGGTAATGGGATAGGAGAGAAGATGTAAAGATAGAAGTAAGATGTAAGGATAGATGTAAGATGTAGAATTAGGAATAAGTATGTAACTAATAAGATGTAAGTAGTAATAAGTAAGACGTAAGAAGAAGATATAGAAGAATATAAAAGAAGCTAGCTAGAGAAGAAGTAAAAATGAAGGTTCCTGATTAAACTGCATGGAGAAGGGCTCCGTGTTTGCCTCCTTATTTCCACTGGATGGGTAAGGCGCCCGACAAATAAAAATATGTAGCAGGGAGGGGATAAGGAAATGGGGATAGCCACTGGACGGTACCCAACAGGGATGATTTTAGCTGAGAAGGGGAGATAGAACCTGTAGAGACAATCTCTACTAGGTAGGCACAGCCCACTGTCGAGGCATGATGTCATACACCCATCTCAAAGTTTTTAACCCAGAAATGTTCCTGACCAAAGGACAGACAGTGACAAAAAAATGGAGCAGAGACTAAAGGACGGGCCATTCGGGCAAGGACTACCTTACCTGAGGATTCATCCTGACTGCAGACACCAATCCTGACATAGTTCCTGTTGCCAAGAGGCACTTGCTGACAGGAACCTGGTGTGGCTGCTTCTTAGGAGGTTCAGCCAGGAACTGACCAATTCAGATGTGGATGTGATGGTTGACTTTGAGCCAACCATCAAACTGAGGTCAGGGAACCACGTGGGGGAGCTGGTGGAGTAACTGAAGGAACTGAGGAGGCTTGCAACCCCATAGTAAGAACAGCCTCACTTGGCCATACCACCCAGTGCTCCCAGGGACTAGACCACCAACTAAGAAGTGTTGTTGATATGTAGGGATATGAATCCATGTCTCCAGATGCATATGGAGCAGATGATGGCCTTGCCTGACATCAATGGGTGGTGAGGCCCTTGGTCCTGTTGAAGTTTGATGCCCCAGCATAAGAAGATACTGGAGGGATGGGGCAGGAGAGGGTAGATGAGTGGGCGAGCACCCTCATAGAGGCAAAGTGAAGGGGGAGGAGGAGGTTGTGGGTTGAGGGGGGAGGGTTGTGGGGGATAATCAAGAAATGGGATATCATTTGAGATGTAAACAGGTGGACTGATGTAAATATTTTTTTAATTAAAAATAAATAAATAAATAAATAAAACAAATGCAGAAATACATAAAAAATGGCCTGCTTCCTTCATTTATTATAGTTAAGGATATTGGTTGTATTTAGAGGTTATTTTTTTTAAAATTCTGCTGAAGTAAACTAAGCATTTTATAAATATTTGTTTTAATTTTAGACTTCCTCTATCCATTCCTTGTAGAGACAAAGTTATGTGTTGGAGATGCTTTTTTTTTTTTTAAATTTCCCATTACTTCATAATAAGCAGCTCAAGCTGACATACCAAATGATTCATTAATTAGTGGGCAAGGCAATGCTGACGACTAAGCATGACAAACATGAAGGCTATTGAATCACAATGACTTTGAATCAGCATAGACTCTAAAGGAAATAGGTGTGACTCAATTTTTCTTTTGTATGTAGTCCTTGACTTTTCAATTTGCAATGAGTTTAAGTGCAGAGTGAATGAACAGGGAAAAGATAATTGTTCTAGTGGAAGGCACTACACCCAGACACACATGGACAGCAGTAATAAAACTCAGTGGATTATATAAAAATAAATGAAACGGAATTGTGAAGCAGACTGGGATGGGGGTAGGGAATGAGAAGACTTGAGGGGACATGTGCTGATATGATTAAAGACATTGAGCACAGATATGAATTTCTAAAATAATAAATAAAAACACATTTTTAAAGATTGGTCCATACTTGAGGACAGAGGGGTTTTTTGTATAGATAAAACTTGGCTAACACAGAAAGTATAGTATTTTTTTTCTTCAAATACCACCATGATATTCTCATAGGCATGTCCCCAGCATCATGTAGAAAAATACAGGGCATAGAAGGAACCTAACTGGGGAAACCAGAGAACTAGCTTCTATCTCATCATTGTTTCTAAACAACATTGTGTTTGTAAGAAAGCTTTTTTATTTCTGGACTCCACTGCCCAAGATACCCTTAGGTTACTTCATGTGTGTTAGTCTATAGCAGTTAATCTCTATGAATAGGAGTTGTGGACAAGCTCTGTCTGTTGCTAGAGACCTTGGACCAAGTGCCATTGAACTGAATTTTTTCACCTATTAGTATAGTATAAAAATTTGCAATGGGTCCTTGTATGTGTGGAAACAGTATGTAACAATGAACAAGCTATGCAATCTTTGCACGTCTTGGTTTACTTGATTTTACAGTCAGGGTACCTGGGATGGATATTTAAGGAATTTAATTAGAAAACATGTATAAAGCATTTGGCTAAATGCCTAGCAAGCACACTGTCTGAGTAAATATTAGTTATTGCTATTATTAGTGTTACTCTTTTACAAGGTTCTGTTGCTTAAAATAACTTACATTAATCTCACTCTCAATATCCAGAAAGAGGTAAGAGTCATTCTTCCATGGATCAGAACTTGCCTTGTGCCACCTCTTGTCACCATTGACTCTTTACATTCCCTTAGAATCTTCCGATATAATGTATCAGAAACTAGTTCTAAATTAAAGACCTAGCCATTTTAATTGTGCTTTGAATAATTTCATATCCAGAGATGTGAAAACACAGCAATATCTAAAGTGATATAGGAAAAAGAAATGTAGGAACATAGGAATTCACACACACACACACACACACTTATACATGAGAGATGAAATATTTCCAAATACATTAAAATATTTATTTGTAAAAGTATGCAAATAATCTAGTTCCTTTATTTGCATTATAAGAGCTACTTTTAAATTAAAGAAAATTTTTGCAATCATAAGTCATGTCCTTGGTATACCATGGCATTTAGTGAGTGGAGTCAAAGCATTTCAGAAACATCCAGACAGCATATATCTATTGAATAGATATTTTTATAAATTTCATGTCCTTTATTTCTGTTTTCTTATTTTCTCAACTAAATTCATATGTTCTCATGAGCAGAAATGTCTTGAGTTAATATTAGTATAAGCATCTTAGAGCAATCCCTTTTCATCATATTGAAAACATTGCGAGACTGGATGGATGGATGGGAATTATTATTGTCACCTTTCTTTTACAGAACAGTACCATGAGTGTCATCCAGCCAGAATGTGGTCAACAGAGGGTTGTGTAAGGCAAATGATCTTATTCCTAGACAATCAAATAATACTGTTATTCTGTTTTATTTATGTATCTTGAGATTCCTTCAACAAGTTATCAATGCTACTTATGTTCAAAAGTATTTGAAGAGTAGTAGAATGAAGTTGGGCTATCTCTTAAATGAAAATCTAAGTGATAAGATGCTCTCAAGTCCAATTATCTTAGTTAAAATTGTTTGTAATAAGTAGATGTTAGTACCCAGATGGCACAATTGTCCATTCTGCTTTGTCCTGTTTCCATCACCTATTATTAATTGGGATGCAATCCCCTTAGATGTACTACTAGTAAGTTATATAAAAGCATAGATGGAATTCAAGTACTACTCTACATTAGTCACAACGTATCTCCTGTACATAGGCCTTTGTAGTCTTTAAATATCAAGTAGAACAAAATGATAAAAAGAAAAAAATTAAAGACATGTACTATAACTTTGTGAGACTTTTAACCAGTAAACGTGATTACTAAAAGGTAGCAGACTCATGCAAGAACTGCATACAGCTGGTCAGAATCATGGTGCTGCTAAGAAACCAGGAGTGGCTTTATAAATGTATTTTCCAGTTTGGGAACAGCCACTCTCAGTAACAACTTCTTTTTAATAGCAGCATCATAGCCACTTGATCCACAGAAGGAAGTAATTAAATTTAATAGAGGCAATCCTCATTTTAAGGACACCCTCGATTTAAAGTAGCAGGGGAGCATAATTAAGTCTAATGGAAACCATGGTTTGAAAATGAAGATACACTATCAAGTAAGGAAAGGCAGACCAAGTCTACACAGTAACAATTGCCTGGCTAATCAGAGCTACAAGCTGTGGTTATTTCATATTATTCAACCAAGGCAAAGCTTGAGGGGTGAGACTTGCTTATTTATTTATTTAGTTTGAATTGCATTTATAATTGGATTTGAGTAACTATAAACCACAGTATTAGATGAGCTTAAGTCTCATACAAATCCACAAAGGAAACAGAGAAACTGAAATAATTAACTGAGTTTTTCTAAACAACATAGTGTGTTTTTATATACATGGATAATTAAAAGAGAAAACACGTAATCTACATAACCAGCAAAGTCGTCATTGTTGCCATTTTAATTCTGCACAAGTTATACGTTTCCCTTCAATTGAGGAAACCAAACTATAACTCAAAGTCACTGCATAAAATAGTATCTGAAATGATGTTTGGTGTGGAAAAAGTTAGTTTAGAGCATATGTAAAAAACCCAGGTCTACAAATAGGGAGGGGTTCATGATATCTGTGTGCTTTTACTTTATTGCTGCTTCTATTTGTCAGACAGATAGTGAGCCTACAATGTTCTGGTTTTTTGTAAAGATTCAAACTGAATAAATAAATGGCATGGTCAAAAAGACACTTATATATAAAATATATATAAGTAAAATATATACTTATATATAAGTATATATAAGTATATAAGTATATATAAGTAAAATATAAACTATTATCTGAAAATAATAGTAATCAAGTAAGTGATGTAGAAAATATTTAGAGAAAGAATGAATATTAGTAAAACATGGTTAGAATTAGTTTTTAAATCTGTATCAAAATATGAAATTAATATAGAAAAAATGACAAAATATAAGGATAAGTCTTAATGCCATAGCTAGACAATAAATTAAGTAGCCACTGAACATCCCAGAATGCTTTCATATTTGATAAAAACTCACAAGTATGTCTAGCTGGAAAGAGGGCTCAATGGTAAATAGCACTTGCTGTTGTTGCAGAGGACCCAGGTTCCGTTATTAGTATCTACCTGGTGTCTATTGATTGCCCTTTTCTGACTTCTGTAGAAACTTGGCATGTACATAGTACACACTATATTTGAATATATTTTCTGCCCTTTAAAATATGATATTTAAAAGAGTTATTTGTTTTTTATACATATAAGTACACTGTAGCTGTCAAAGATTTATTTATTTATGTATATGAGTACTCTATTTGCCTTTACACTTCCAGGACAGAAGAATGCATCAGATTCCATTATAGATGGTTGTGAGCTATCACTAGATTCACTGGGAATTGAACTCAGCACCCCTTGAAGAGATCTTAACCACTCTTAACCACTGAGCCATATCTCTGGCCAAAATTTGACTATTTATAGAAATGATAAAGGTCTCAAGAAAGAACATATTTTGTCAAGTCTTCAGGACAACTAAAAGAAAAGTATGTGGAATTTAAAGGTTCACATTGTATATTAAGAAGAAATAATTAAATAGGAATATAAGGAAAAATTACCATGTACAATGGGCTCTCTAAAATCTGATGGAGTGACTTGGCATCACAGTGCATACTTCTAAGCTTTGTTCATTTGTTTAACAAATACAGTACAAGCAATTATGCTGCTTTAAATGTTAGGACACAATGCAATAACAGATGTAATTCTTTCTGTTTTAGAATTGCATGAGACAGTGAACAAACAATAGACAACAACTTTGATTATCATAAGTCAATCAAAATAGTATTGGAAAGAGTCAGGGTAGCTTAGAGACATGAAAACAAATAAGGAAAGCTGGCTTTTGAAAGAACAGGGCAACAAACTCCCGCAAAGTACTTTATAGAAGCTGATAGAAATGGTCTTTGTACACAGAATGGGAGCTAGTTTACAAAGGAAGTTAGTTGTCATGCGCACAAAAGATAATGGATACAGGCACAACAGAACCATTTTCCAAAGAAAGCCCTACCCTGCTTTGGTAGCTTCGAAGGCTTGTTCTTGTTGTAAAAGTTCACAGAGTTGATATAATATGATTTGGTATTTCATCATTTTTTGAATATATTTTCTTCCCTTTTAAAAATGACCTTGCATTCATGAATAGAATTTTGTATATAAAAGAAGATGGCTTTCATCTGAAAGGAGAAGAGAAAAAAATTAGTACTATTTTTTCCCCAAAGAAGTGTCCATGATTGTATTTAAAGTGGTTCTATAAATAAGTATCCTGCAATCTTCATAACACTTTAGGAAAAGAGCAAAGTTCAGCACTGTAGCTCATTTAAAAATATCAGTCTTCAGTTAAGATAGCCCCAGAGAGGTTTATTCTCATGGATTTATGTGCTCTCAGAAGCTACATTTAAAGTACAGGGTAGCTGAAAGATGCTTAATTACTGACTTTAGTCATTACAGCACTGACTTTAGTCTCCCATTTAAGAGAATGACAGTATGATCAAAACTAACCTGTGAAGCTTTATTGAAACTATCTTTGTGGTAATCTCTTTTAAAATGCATTGTTTTTAATTAGACCTTGGGTTTCAAAGCAAGAAGGGTCAGTGGAAGAAAACAACTGCAATGTGATCCCAGCTACAGTGCTACATCTTTACAAAATTCAATTATTTCTCTGCACTGTGGTACAGGAAGCATTTGGCAACTGATTAAAACAATTCTTAAAGCAAATTATAGCACTGTCAGAAAACAAGAAATCACAATGTCAAAACACAAGGACGTTTCTATGCAAAACGCCTTGTAAGTGTCTCTGACAGACGATTGCTGTCTGCTTGTTATATTAGTTTCATTAATTTGGTCCACATCAAGCACAAAGAGGAGGGGGTACTTCAGAACATTTGCTTTTGAAAGAAAAATGTTCAAATGCTTAATATTTTTCAAATATAACTCAAGCAGCCATGTCGGCAAATGATATGCTTTAACTTCCCCAAACTTATTCAGCATTCAAATTATGTGTATATGAGTTCATGAATATAGATTCTGAACTATCTTTTTGGTTTTTTAATGTTTTGCAATAAAGAAAAGTCTATAAAATTTTCTAACAATGAGTAGATTCTTTAGGACATCGCTTTTATTTATTGCTTTCTGGGAAAATCATAGAAAAACACTAGATAATTTGCAGTATATCTGCTGTATTCCTTAGAACCTGGAATTATGAAGTATATAAACAATGTACCAAGGAATTATATTTTTTATTTTGGCTTGAACTGTTATTTTTTTAGGAAGGAAAATAGATTTTTTAAAAAGTTTTATGGGAATTCAAATAAACTCATTTTGAAGATTGAAACTCTAGGTTTACAGTAAATTAAAATTCTTTACGAGGAATACATCTAGTGACATGTTTTCTGTCCAGTGCTGATATTCAAGCACTCGAGGTTTTTACTCCCGCCAATGAACTCCGTCTCTCATGAAGTTACTCATGGATGATAGCTGGATTCAGTGACATGGGACACCATCTCTTATAGCTACTCACAAATTTTGAAGTCTACAGAAAGAAAGCAACATGACTGTAATCAGCAGTATTTGCTCAGCCACTGTACTGTGCTTTGCAAAGAACCATATTTACACAATATTTACAAGGTCAGTACACTTAGTATTAGTAAAAGGGAGGATGGATTTGAGTCTTGAAGATTATTATAATACTAAATTGACAGATGACCTATGTTATATGATAGCTTTAATTGTAAAATAGGAAGACTTCCATTGAAAGAGATTCAAGAGAATTAACTTAGAGATAGACTTATGGTCGTGGAATGTGGGGTTAATCAATGAAATTTTACGTGTTCTGTTGGGAGATGGTTTTGTATACTGTGCATTAAGATGCTAATGTCTATGCTCATACAAGTGGTTGCCGTCATGATGACATGGTCAAGTGTGTCTGGCCTCAGTGATATGTAAAAATTGTATCCCATATCCTCTGCTTATTAAAGTGCTGATCAGCCAATTATTTGGGCAGAAGAGAATAGGACAGGACTTCTGATCCAAGTCAGGGGGTCCCCCAGGACAGTCTGGGGAGAGAAAGAGGAGAGGAAGAGAAGGGAGGTAGAGAGACCATGTGGATGGAGCACTAAGATTCACGATGAGGTCATAATGAGAGAGCAGCTGGGAGGACACACATGGAACTGAGTGAGCCAAGGCAATATTCAGATGCAGGAATAGAATCATGGTGGGGAGAAGCAGCCTACTCAGGTAAATGGCAGCGTTATCACAAGTTGAGTTCAACAAGTCTATGGAAGGTGAACCAATACATGCATGTTTTTAGGGGAGAATAACCAGGCAGAGCAAAGCAAATCAAAGCTCCCTGCTCATCTCCAAATGTCTGTGGGGTCATATTTATATTCCTTCATCAAGCATCTTTTCATGTGTTTGCTATATTAAAACATCCTTTTACCTATCTGTTTCAGGGAAGCAGACTTGAATGTGTTTGCTTTACGTGTGTGCCCCAACAAACCACCATTTGAAATAACTAACTTTCAAAGAAACTGGAAGTATCCACTTCAGGTCCCCTTTCTGGTCCTCCCTTCATGAGTTCTTCACGCTGCCATTGCTTCTGAGAGGATGCTCCCCACAACCTACTTCACCTCACCCCTCTAGTATCCTTCTTCCCTGGGGAATCAAGTTTTTACAGGATTAAGTGCATCCTTTTCCACTGAGGCCAGACAAGACCATCCTCTGCTACACATGTGCTGGGGGCCAGGGACCAGCTCTTTGGTTGGTGGCTTAACCTCTGGGAGCTCTGAGAGGTCTCTGTTGGTTGATACTGTTGTTCTTCCTATGGGGTGGCAAACCCCCTCAGCTCATTCAGTCCTTCCCCTAACTCTTCCATAAGGGTGCCCAAACTCAGTCCCATGGGACTGTAATCATCTGCATCTGTTTTAGTCAGCTTCTGGTAGAATACCTTAGAAGATAACCATGCTAGGCTCCTGTCTACAAGCACAATATGGCATCAGTAATAGTGTTGAGGTTTGGGACCTTCCCATAGAACGGATTTAATTGTGACCCAGTCTCTAGAGGGCCTTTCTCTCAGTTTCTGCTCCATTTTTGCTCCCACAATACCTTTAGATAGGAACCATTCTGGGTCAAGAATTTTGAAGATGGGTTGGTAGCTCCATGTATCAAATTTGGAGCCATGGATATCTACTGGAGGTGGTCTCTTCAGGTTCTATTTCACCACTATTGGACATTTTTGCTAAGGTCATCCTAATTTGGTCCTGGGAACCTCTCACATTCCTGGTGTCTGGGACTTTCTAGATGTTCCCCTCCTGCCCTCCCTCTGACTCTTCACTGCTGTAGAGTGAAGAGTCTCCTGGTTCTCTGGTTTTCTCTCCTGTTTTCCCTCATATTTGATCCTTTCCACGTTTTTCCTTTCTCCTCCCATCTCGCACCCAGGCCCCTCTCTTCCTCAGCCTCTCCTGATTATTTTGTACCCTCTTCTAAATATCCACACTTGGAGCCTTCTTCTTAAACTTCATATGGTATGTGACTTGTATCTTGAGTATTCTGAATTTTGGGGCTAATGTCCCCTTATCAGTGAGTACATACCATGTATGTCCTTTTGGGACTGGATTACCTCACTAACAATATTTTCTAATTCTGTCCATTTGCCAACAAAATTCATGATTTCCTCAATTTTAATAGCTGAGTAGTATTCTGTTGTATAAATGAACCATATTTTCTATATCCATTCTTCATTTGAGGGACATCTGGGTTATTTTCAGCTTCTAATTATTATAAATAAAACTGCTATGAACATAGTGGAACATATGTCCTTGTGATAATGGTGCAGCATCTTTAGGGTATATGCACAGGAGTGTTTTTTGCAAAATGAAAAATTTTTAAATTTGTTTAAATTTGAGAAAGTATTTAATTCAGTAGTTTGAATTAAAATATTATCATTTTATTTTTATTTATCAGTTTGCTAGACTTCAGGATACACAAACTCTATGAGTGTATTTGAACTTACTCGGAAAAATACACATGTACCATATACAAAAATGCATACTTAGGTGTGTGTAAAACAAATTCTGGGATCTACCTTTTAAAACTATAAAGTATAATTTCTAGAATGTTTCTATGTCATTTACAAAAGGTCACCTCATTTTAAGCCGTAGTATAACATGATATAATGCCATACAAATATATATATGCATATATGGTAATTTTCATATGCCCACCTTTCCAGATATTGGTTAATCTAATTATGTAACCATAAGCAATACTGTATATGTGTCTATTTTTAATATTATGTTTTATAAACCCTGAATTAAAAAGTAGGTTTATATTCAGAAATTCTAAAAAAAATTGTCAGTTATTTTGTATTTGATGTTTTTTCT
>NW_022196903.1:97992642-97993954 GCF_008632895.1 Mastomys coucha
GGCGTGCGCCACCACCGCCCGGCCATAAAACTCTTACTTAGCTAAAAGTACTCAATTTTTTTCTTTCTTCTTTTGGTACTTACAGTTTATTTGATAAATAGAAAGGTCTTTTCTAACCTGAGTTTAGTAAGAAAAATGTACAAATCAAATTCCTATCATTTTTATAAACATATCTTAGCAATATTTTGAATGCAGTATTAAATTCTTTCATTGTCCTTTAGCTTCCCTTTATTGACAGATCATAGGCTTCTTCATGTGTAGAGTTCCACGCTGTTTGTTATGCTTTTCCTGATCAGACACTCAATAAATATTTATTCAATAGAAAGAAATTGCAAACACCGTCCTTTTCAAATCTCTGCGGGAGTATCTTTTCCAAGTAAGATAGTCTATTTTAGATTTTTAAATAGCTGATTCTTTTATAGAATAACTTAGTAAAAAGTAATAGGTACACAGCATTTTTCTATTAAGTATTGCAAAGGATTTGAAATAATAATAATAGATCAATACACTATCAACCTTTCAAAAAAATATTTGGACAGCTTTAAGAAAGTGAGTCTTGAACAACAATATGAACTAACTAGTACCTTCAGAACTTCTAGAGACTAAACTACCAAGCAAAGAGAACACATTGTGGGACTAATGGCTCCAGCAACATATGTAGCAGAGGATGGCCAAGTCAGTCATCAATGGGAGGAGAGGCCCTTGGCCCTGTGAAGGTTCTATGCCCCAGTGTAGGGGAATGCCAGGACCAGGAAGCAGGAGAGGGTAGGTTGATGAGCAGGGAGAGCGGGGAGGGAACAGGTTTTTATTTTTTTTTTCAGAGGGGAAACTAGGAAAAGAGATTCATATGACATGTAAATAAAGAAAATATCTAATAAAAATAAAATAAAATAAAATAAAATTCATAATAGCCTAAAAAAATAAAAGAAAGAAAATGGGTCTTTATGTAGTGTGTGAGCTATAAATTCATGCAGTCATAATTCTGAAACTTACCTCTACCTATTGAACATATGGAAACAGCTTGTAAGTAATGTGGTTTTTCAAAATGTCTCTAAGAATCAGTCTCCTCACCTGTGTATTAGTGTTAGGGGACATCAATTCATTTAGTTGTTACAAAAAGAAAATGAGCGACTGAATGGAAGCCATAGAAGTTTTATTAAGATAGCATCCCTACATGCACTGATAACACACAAAAACAACCTCACTGTTCCAAAGACTCACCACACAAAATGTTGAAAGAATAAATCTTTCTCCACAACCTCTCCAGCATCTGCTGTCACCTGAGTTTTTTATCCTAGCCACTCTGACTGGT
>NW_022196903.1:97996006-98020642 GCF_008632895.1 Mastomys coucha
AAGGAAAAAAAAAAAAGAATAAATCTAACCTACACACATGGCTTAAGCATGACACCCTTGCAACATTCGAACTTTCTTGCTACTCTGTATCCTCTGCACAACAGAGCTGCACAAATGTTAAAGCTTTCTTAAAAATCAAGCACAGAAGTTGGAACAAAGGAACAAAAGAAATACAAGTCTTGTTTGAAATATGAGTGACTTTATGAAAAGTTTTGGCAGACTTTTGTCATCTCCTTTCTTCTTGAGTATATATATCTAGCACTGTATGCTACAATAAAGAAGTGTTACATAATTAGTGCTAAATTGGACCAATATCAGGTTGGAAAAGCCATATTCTAAGGTCAGTATTCTGAATTTTATTAGGTTAGTTAGAAATTAGCAAGTCTTCTATACTAATAACTTCTAAGACAACCCTATGTCCACCCTCATTGCCTTGCCTTAAGGCAGAGGTTCTTAACCTGTGGACTGAAATCCCTTGGGCAAACCCCTGTTTCTTAAAAGATTTGTATTACTTTTCATAATAGTAGCAAAATTACAGTTATGAAGAAGCAACAAAAGTAATTTTATGGTTGGAGATCACCAGAATATGAAGAACTATATTAATGATTTGCAGCAGTAGGAAGATTGATAACCACTGCCTTAAAGTAATGAAATATAGAAACAACAACAACAAAAAACCCAAACAAACAAAACAAAAATCCAAAAACCAAAAACCATTATGATAATCTTGGCAAAATTCTGCTAACTGACTTCTTTCCCATTCACTTTTAAACAAACTGTAGCAATATGTAAAATCTAAACAAGACAGTGATAATCAAAAATAGTGTGGCTGTATGCTCTTTCAAGACTCATTCCTCATTCTTTTAGTCAAAATAAGTGGTTAATTTATTAAAGAATAGCCAGTGGTTCACCTAGGAGACAGACTGACTTGAAAATGTCAACATATTTGTCAGCATCAAGAAAAGCATACATAGAACTGGACTCATACATAAAGTCAAATGATTTTAATCTATTTAGGACAAGAGGACTAAAGAGAAACAACTTGATTTAAAGCAGTCACAGAGGGAAAGACATGTAAAATGCATCTGCTCAAGTCAGGGTGATACACTAATATGGAGGTGCACACATTGATGGTTATCTGTTTTAAAGTATGTTGTGGCTAGAGATTTTCCTTTGCTGTGTAAGGTTCTGGCAGTTTCAGTTCAGCAACCTTTGTAACCTTTTTTTTTTTTTAAAAGCCAAGAAGTATGCTGTAGGGTCAGAGTGGCTCAAATCACTTTATGCTTTAACTTGAGTAACTAAGCTTGCTGTCATTACTAAAGGTGCAGGTGTTCAAGGGAGCGTTTGACTGTAAAGCCATAAGCCTCAGGAGTAGAAATAATCAAATGGGTAAGCTTTGCTTTCAGGGTATATCTGTACATGTCCTTTGCCCCATTCCCAAAGTATAATGTATCTCTTAGGCTTTCAAAGTCAGGAACAAAATCCTTAGTGTAGAATGCAGGCAATGACCCTGATCGTTACTGAAATGTTCCATTCTGTTTTGTTTCGCTGTATTAGGATGGAAGTGTCTAGCTTTAACAAGCACAGCTGGTCCTATTTGATGCTTCCATTTGACTATACCAGAGCTTCTCTCACTTAGGTTGATTTTACCCTTTTCTCCAGGGCAAGTGTAATAATGTCTTGTGACAGCTTTAATGATTTGGCACCTACAGAGTGGAGATTGGCTTTTCCTTACCACCCAAATATTACCTTGCTAATGTTCAGGAGTTCTGGTCTAGTTATTGAGTTGATCATAAGTTTAGGTAAAGATTTAACCAAACTCTTTAATTTGAAACAACCCAAAATGGGAAATGAAAGTAATGTTGACAATTTTGAAATTCTTTTGAAGGTTACTTGGATCTTAACATGTAAAAACAGGTGAACACTAGAGTCTCTACTGGATTTATTCTTATTTCTATTCTGATAAATGAATTATACCATACCAAAGAAGAATGCAAGTGGTCTCTAGAGAATTAGAAAAACCAAAATAACAAAGAAAATCGTTAGTTGTGTTAATGATAGTGAGGTTGAGAATAAAGTATAATTTCCAAGCCCCTGGGAAATGTCTTTTAGGTATTTTATTTAATTTGTAAGAAAATGAAAAATTAAAGTTATTTTTTTCTGGATAGAAAACTTTACCTTGAGCAAGTAGAAGAATGTGAAGACTCTGGTTTATAACAGAGATTAATCTGACCAAATGTTTGCCTTAGAAGAACAGTTTGTTTGTAAAAGATAATACAGTTAGATTTCTGCAAAAATATTCAAATATTTTTGGGCTGTTTAGATATCTTCATTTATTTGAGATCCCATGAATATGTATTGAAAAAATAAAAATATAACAATAGAATATGAAATAATATAATTAAATAGTATTTATTTATATATTTTGTTTTATATATTTTTATTTTACATAGCATGTTATGTTTTATAAGTATGTTGTATATCATGACATATATTATATATCATGTTATATAAAATACAATAAATTTTTTTCAAATAAAATTTATAATATTTCAACTAAAATACTTTTTCAAGCAAACACAGTCTTGGAAAGACAGATATGTCCTGTTAGTTAAACCAATCCTAATGATTATCTTTACTTCCTCTACATTGCCATTAACATATATGATTAATAAGAATGAATATACAATCTTGGGATTAGTAGGAGAGCATGTACTTGTAACCAGGGGTTAGGAAAGCATAGATAAGTAGATTCCTAGGCTCACTATACAGCCAGACTACAATAATCTGAAATACTAGGCCAGTAAAAGATCTTTTGGATGAGATCCTGAGGGAAAACACCCTAGTTGTTCTCTATCTTCCATGTGCATATGCATGTGAACAAAGACACACTAATAAATTCCTTAACTACCTCAAATATATATGCATGTATATATATGCATAGAGTATTGAGTCAATATTAAGGCCAATATTCTCATATGAAATAATGCTAAAATTAACCTATTTTTTTCTTAATAGTTCTTGGAATGCTAACACAAAGAATCTGATAAACAGAGTAGAAATACCACAAAAAGAATCACAGATATATTTCTGATAATTATTTTTTATACTTCTGGAAAACTTGTATTCATTTATTTATTCATCCATTCCCTCAGTAATTTTATAATAAACAGCTATGAGATATTAGTGTTTATGGCATACTTTTTAGCATCAGTTGTCCTAAATTATGACAGTTTTTAAGTTGGATAGGTAAGGCCCTTTCTTCTAAAATAGTAGAACAGAAATGAATAACACGAGTCAATTCAATCTACACTCTGGACAGATTATCAAAGGTGAGGCCATGAGACCACAGAGAAGCAAAAGCAGTAAAACAGTGTTTAAGAATGAAGTCATGATCCAGCTATATAAAAAAAAATAAAGAATAAAAATAGTATGTTGGGATACAGAGAGACAGAAGAATAGGCAAGCTCTTCACAAGCTACCTAGATATTTGATGCCACAGGCTGGCTTCCCTCAACCCATGGGGAATCAGGGTCCTAGTCAGGCAAGCAAGTAGTTGTTTTTGAAGAAATGACAAACAGACACAACACAAGGGAGTATTGTTTTACATGCCAGAGAGAAGTTGTAGAGCTTCCATCACTAATTATCTATGTTACAGCCAAGGAATGGTAGTATACGATCTTCAGCTACTTGCCTCAGACAGATCCAGAGAATTTATCTTGTGTAGCCCGCGTGGTCCTCTCGCCGGGAAGAAGACACGCGGACACTCTAGGTTCCTTCTGCAGCAACTGTTTTATTGTCTCCATCCATGGTGAAAAAAGGGTTGAACCCAAAATCCGCACTGCTTATATACACCACAGTGCGTGTATCTGCCCACAGCGTGGTGTGTCTGCTCATGATTGGCTGTTCGCTCATTACCCTACGTAACGCCCCGGATGGGCTGTGACATGGCGTCCTTTCACTCTACACACATGCGCCAATAGTGGTCTACGCACATGCGCAAACAGTTGTCCACTAGGAGTTAACAGCAGAAGTAGGCGCCATCTTGCCATGGCGAATGCCTCTCAAGATTCACGGCTCCCAACAATCTTGGGGCTAGCAAAATAGCCCAAGAAGAAAGATACTACTGTTCCTCTACTTTGCACCTAACTGCTTGTTCTCACTGACCTTGATGTAGCCGTCTCCTGCCTATGTGACTTCTGTCGTTTGCCCTGTTCTCTGTATATTGTATAAGCCTGATTTTCACTTTGTACAAATTGCATTCAGATACCACACTTCATTACGTTGTTTCTGTTTGTCATTCGCTGAATTCTTTGCCCACCAGGCCCGAACTTTTATCACCTCACGGAACAAGGCGACCCTGAAGCAACCCAGCCCGCGGCAACTTAAGTATATTTTGTCATTGGTAGATTTCCCTCATAATTCTCTTTTGTCTTAATAAACTCATCTTGACAGTGATGAAGAAACTATTCCTTTGTCTTTGACTCTAGAACCCAGGCAATACTGCATACAAGAACATTTGAATAACTGTTACCTACAACTATGTTAGCAATAAAGTATGTATTATTCTTCCTGACAGTTTATCTTTTGATATACATCAATTTGCAGTCAGCTACTAGGTTCCAGATAACTCACCAGTTGAAAGTCTTAGTTGGTAAGTGTTAATATAGCTAGTATAAGTGTTAAAGTGATTTGGAATTTTCTGCTAAGAATTAACAATGGCTGTCAGTCGTTTCTAGCACAAAATACAAACACACAAAATGAGAGTTCAAATTATTCTTTAAGTAAAAGAAATAAATCATATAAAAATAGTTCATAGGAAAATATGTTAATTTTTAATTATTATTTTGAGATTCATATGAATATAACTGTTACTTGTTATAAGATTATCATAAAATAATTTTCTTTTAAAAAATAATTAAATTGAAATTTGACAAGGAAGACTTGCAAACATAATATTTTATGATGATAATCTAAGATAAATGGTTCAATATAAAATTGTTGAACATTTTATACTTTGAAAGATAAATCATGAACAGAGACTCACAGTAGTACATGGAATTAATTATGTGATGGAGATGAGAATCAGTCTGTATTTAAATTAAACTTGTCGATATCTGAATAAGAAGACGTTATGGATATTCATGTCCTGTTCCATAGAATGGACTTTATAGATGTGGTTAAGTAATGTATTTAGAGACCCAGATGTTGCATGGGTTATGTGGATGATCACAAGTATTCATATATCAGCAATTATGAAAAGTAGAAGAATTAATATTAAAAGTTAGAAATATAGAATCAATATGCTAGAACAATGGAAAGAAGAGCCATGCCTAAGAGTCAAGGGATATATGAATCTAGAAAATCTAGGAAATACAATACTATACAAAGCCTGTTTAAGGATGCTCCCTGACCAGGATCTAAATTTCTGACCATCAGAATAAAAATTAATAAATTCCTGACATTTGAATTCATTGATTTTTGGTTATGTATCACAGCAGGGATAAATACATCTGTTTTTCAGTGGAATCACAGAGTTAAAATAATAAAAATGACTGATGACACTCTGGTTACACAAATTATTAATCAGAGAAGCCTTTCTTAGTAGTCAATGGTGATGAATGAAAAAGGCTCATGCGTGTTTAAAATAAATGATTAATGGTCGAATGATCACCTCTAATAATGACATCTATATGACCTCTCTAAGGCTCATGTGCAACTTCAGATAAAGAAGATGAGTAGAGAAAATATAAAAATGGATTGGGAGAACTGCAAGATATTATCTACAGGGAATGGCACAGCTTTTGTAAACCTGATCTCATAGCAGTTGCTGTGGCCTGCATTAGGCCTGGACAAGACTGTGCCTTTCAAGAGCCACACTTAGATTGGGGATGGAACTGTAGATTCCTACCATCACTCCTGCTGAACTGTCATCTGGGGAAGGTAGACATTGTTTTAGTTGTGAACCAAGCATGAGCTCCATAAGCTTAGAGATATCTCCAGACCTATGGGAACACAATTAGTCCTGATTCAAATAACTGTATCACAAAACACAACAAAAAAATATGAATTTGGGAATGTGACCTATTGGAAAGAGAGATGCAAATGGACTAAGAGAGGGTGATATATTGCAATAGAGAGAATATAGTATGTACAAAATTGTCAGAGAACAAATTTAAGATACAGAAAATGACTAGAAAGTGAAAAGACTGATGAATCACAGACTTAAAAAAACATGCATCATATACTTAGACATTGCATTGCAAAAGTAGTATTTCTTTTATTATATGACTGTGCAATTTCA
Source organism: Mastomys coucha (assembly GCF_008632895.1). Lineage (NCBI taxonomy): Eukaryota > Metazoa > Chordata > Mammalia > Rodentia > Muridae > Mastomys > Mastomys coucha. Next base: position 98,002,311 of record NW_022196903.1, read on the forward strand.
AATATTAAATTCTTGTCATAGCAGTAGAAAATGAAGCTTGGATCATGCACATGCAGATGTGCAGAGACATTTTCAGGATAATGTGGAAATATCTTCACTGTATCTTTTTACCTAGAGTCATAATTATGATATTTATTGGTGAAGAATTCCTTGTCTTATTTCCATCTCAGGTAAAAGTCAGCTCTGTAGTTTGTATCTTTATGACTGTGGAGTCAATGGTTGTTTTACATTAGTGTCTTTTTGATTCACATGGCAAGTACACAGCTCTGCAGAAGAGTCTCGTTATTTCGAGCCTCACAGGAAAGCTCATATCACTATAAGGAGATTCTACGTGTGTTTGAAAACCCTATGACGTTGCATCAGCTGCTAAAGCAGCATCAACAGCTCTCCCATTGTATGCTATTTGACAAAAGCAGTCTGTTAGAGTTTCCCAAAACTTACACTATTTTCCCCATATAGTTGGAAGTCATTGTCGTGTTTGATGACAATCTGTGTAAAAAGAGGTTTGTAGTTGAAACAATAGCACCAGTGATAGAAGAGAATGAGAAGACAAGTTTGGAAAGGGGAGAAGAACTGCCAGATAATCTTCATCCTACTCAGTGCCCAAAGTGCTGATTGAAAAAGAAAGATGTTTGTGTTGACTTAGGGGAAATCAGCCTGTGGACCTACTGCTTTAGGGGATTTTTGTTGCATTTTTAATTCCCTGACCTGGGTAGCTCCAATCAAACAAAATTTTATTCTTTTCTCTTGTGCTCCAGATGGAAGAAAATGTAAACAGCTGTCCAGGCAATGATGAAGCCTTTTCTTCCACATTCTTGCATGTCATTATGTTGGAGATTTACTTTTTCAGCAAATTGAAACCTCTAAAACCTTGTAATCAAATGTTCTCTCTCCCCTTCTCTTTATATTCCAACGCTCATCAATCGTTTACTCTCAGCAATAGTTCTCTGAAGATGAAGCTGTGATGAGTATGCATGGTCATTATCATATTTACTCTCATCAGTACCATATAGCATTATGTTGTTTACAATAATGAGCTGTTGGAAGCAATCCTGTAAACACAGCAGTGTGGCAGCCTGCATGGTGAAAAGCAAGATATTGCTTAAGGTTCCTCTAGGTACATGCTGGCCTGAATACCCTGCTGTGGCTATTGACTGCAACTGCAATGAGAGTATCTAATAAGAAGCTGAACAGTACTTCTCAGGTTGCAGAATACATGTGAAAGTAATCACGACAAAAAGGAATTTGGAAGTTTAAAAAAAAGCTAGTGGAATGATTATGTCATTGTTTTGGGCTAATTTGAAAGTCAGTGAATTATTAGATTCATTTAATAAATACAATAAAATTTCAAAGTTAATACAATAGATACTAATTTAGGGGACTTTTTTCTTCTTATACTTTATTTGTATGTTTGGTACAAATGAGGATGCTCATTCATGTTTCCTACATACATGTTTGTGTGCTGGTATGAATGCCTATGTGTACATGTAGAGACAACAAGCTGTCAGAAATTTTTCTTGATTGCTTCCCACCTTAGTCTTTCAGATGTTTTTTTCATCAAACCCAGAGCACACCAATTCACTGAGTTTCCTATCTAGTTTGTTGCAGTACAGGGAAGCAGGATGTTGGCCTGACCTTGCTGTCTTGAGAAGCATTCTTCAGAGCTTCTCAGGGTAGAGTCTATGGCTCTAGGGCCAGATGTGCCTTCTAGTTCCTGAGTAAACATATAATGCATTCCCATAGTCATTTGGATTGCTTTGTGTTTCTCTGTATGTACCCTCAGGAAACGAGGAAACATTGAAGCTTGGCAGGGCAATTGGTCTTAGATACTAATCTTGTATACCCTGTATAGCTTGCAAATGCCATTGTATCCTGCAACTACAACTGTATTGATCCTGGCAATTGTCCTTATATTCTTTTTTTCTGATAAAGGTATAAAAAATTCTAACTGCTCTAATTCCTGTGACCATTTTGTTTCACCTTCCAAGTGGGATTCAAACATCCTCACTTGGGCTTTTCTCCTTGTTTAGCTTCTTTGGGTCTGTGGGTTGTATTATGGGTTTTATGTATTTCATGACTAATATCCACTTATCAGTGAGTACATAGCATACATTTCATTTTGGGTATTGGATACTCACTCAGAATGATATTTTCTGGTTTCATCCACTTTCCTGGAAAAATGCATGATATGCTTGTTTTTAATAGCTGAATAGTGTTCTGTTGTGTAAACAAACCACATTTTCTGTACCCATTCCACATTTGAGTAACATCCTGGTTGTTTCTAGTTTCTGGCTACTTCAAATATGGCTGCTATAAACATAGTAGAACTGTGTCCTTGGGGTATGATGAAGCATCTTTTGGATATATATCCAGGAGTGGTGTAGTTGGGTCTTCAGGTAGTACTATTTCCTGTGTAAAAGAAATACAGAAACAAACATGGACCAGAAAGTGAAGGAATGGCCAATCGATAACAGGTCCAACTTGAGACTCATTCCATGGGAAAGCACCAATCCCTGAAACTATTAATTATCCTCACAATTAATGATAAACATAATGATAATGATGATAATGTTTACAGACAGGAGCCTCACATAACTGTCCTCTGAGAGGCTCTACCCAACATGTTACTGAAACAGACGCAGATACAGCCAAACATTGGATGGAGGTCAGAGACCCTTATGGAGGAGTTGGGGGAAGGAATAAATGTCCTGAATGGGATAAAACCCCACAGGAAAACAAACAGTATCAACTAATCTGGACTCCTGGGAGCTCTTAAAGACTGAGCTATCAACAAAAGAGCATATACACAGACTGGACCAAGGCTCCCAGCACATATGTAGCAGAGGGCTGCTTTGTCCTGCCTCAGTGGGAGAGGATGCCCCTAATCCTGAAGAGACTTGATGCCAGGTTGGGGACACAGCCAGGGGGTCCCCTCTCAAAGGCAATGGTTAGGAAAGATGGTGGGAGGGACTCTATGTGGTGGGGGATCATGAGGACCAGCAGTGTTTGGGATATTAATTAATTAATTAGTTAATTAATAAAAATTAATTGCTCTCAACAAAATTATCTTGCTGTGGCCCCTCCAACTGGCCTGGTTTAATTTCTCACAGCTGTATTAGGTGAACTTGGCCCAGTAAGTAAGCAAGGGCACTTATATTCCACATATTCTCTGTCGCTGTCTTCTGAGTCTAGAATAAGGAGCATCTATGTACACCCAACATTTATGTCATGGGTTCTCGGATTTGAACTCTGGCCTTCTTGTTTGTGTTATAGGTACTTTCATCACTGAACAATTTCTCTGACACTGACACAAAAAGTGTAACTTTACTCACAGGCTAATCCCCCATTTAGTGAGTATTACAAGAAAAAGATCAATGTAATCTAAAGAGACCTATGACGTATATGTAAAGGTCATTTGAGGTTCACTATCTACTGGAAGGAATAAAATTTCATCCAGTGCTCTACATGTATGTACTGATCTTTAAAAAAAAATTCCAGAGACAAATCAAGGAATATTGAGGACAATACAGGGACAAGACTAATATATAGTGAAAGGGATAGATTCAGAGGTATCAATGCAAAAAATACATACATCTGACTTCTTTTGAATTTTATTTACTTTCAGGTGATAACTTTCATTTTAAAGAATTATTGTTTCCTTTGCTGACTTTAGAATGTGACTTCCTTCTAAAATGTATCTTTGCACATATTTTTGGTTATCCTCAACACCTCAGGTACTACCCCATGGAGAAAGTGTGAGGAACCACAGAGTGCTCCTCCTTTCAGGAGCTAACAGCCTCAAGGGTTCAAAGAAATCAGTCAGAAGCAGTGATGCTATTTATTGGGAGTATCAGCTATATGTTTTGGAATTGTGCAAGAATTGTGGGTAGTGGTATAAGAGGAAAATATATTTAAAAAGATCTCTTCATTAATATGCCAGGGGATTAGACTGACTCTTTCCTTGGTCAGGAGAGATGTATGCTGCAGCTCACACTGCCTGTAATGATAGCTCTAGGGAAGATAGTGACTTCTTCTGGCCTTGGTTGGCAAATACATATATACAAGCACACACACACACACACACATGCCCATACACACATACAATAAAATGATTTTAATAAGTAGATATGACTTTAAGTAACTGTAGAGTATGCTCATTTGGCATGTTATTTACTTATCTTTCTCATGGGGAGACAGAGAGAGGGAGAGAGGGAGAGAGAGAGAGAGAAGAAAGAGAGAGAGAGAGAGAGAGAGAGAGAGAGAGAGAGAGAGAGAGAGAGAGAGAGAGAAACTGAGTTCATGTAACACATGACCAGGTTCCTCCATACACAACAGCAACTTGTATGGCTATCAGAAGAAATATCTGTGGCAGTGATTTTTTTCCTTCCTCTCTTATTCATTTACAGATATTGAACAGAGGTCTCAGACTGGAGCAGAAAACATCTTTAATTGGATGAACTGTATCTCTAGTCCTAATTTAAGATTTTAATCAAAAATTATTAATATGAGACAAATGTCTATCTATACATGATCCCTTTTGCTTTGCTCTATTTTTGTGATTGTATACAGAAAAATTAAATTCTAAAAGTTATTATATGGCCAGAAGATGAATACATGATTTATATTATGAACAATATCAATCAAACAGACCACCCAGAGCTCCCAAGGACTAAGCTATCAACCAAGGAATACATATTGGTACCAGCTACATATGTAGCAGAGGATGGCCTTACCAGGCATCAATGAGAGGAGATGTCCTTGATCCTATGAAGACTGGATAGATGCCCCAGTGTAGGAGAATCAAGGGCGGGGAAGTGGGAGTGGCTGGGTTGGTAGAGGAACACCCTCATAGAAGCAGTTGAGGAGGGATGGATAGGGAGTTTCTCAGAGGGGGGAAACCAGGAAGGGGATAACATTTGAAATATAAATAAAGAAAATGTCTAATAAAAAATTTAAAAAGCCAATTTTTAGTTGAAAACTTTGTATAACTAGAGTCAAGGTTGTTTATTTTAAGAGAAAGTATTTGCTTTTTATGTCTTCTTACTTTAAGAATTGGTTCTTGCTATATCATTTCTGTCCTTCCATTCTATTCTCAAATTATTAATCCAACACTGCATATTATGTCAAATGACTTTCTGCCATGTGACATGCTGGTATCAGCTCCAACAGTGGCTACTATGATTGGTCTCTGCAAACCCATTATTGAGGCTCATTTGTTTAACCCATGAGTTAGTGTCCTCTGGTATTTATGAGGGGTTATCTCATACAAATTGAATCTGTTGTGCTTGTGAAGGTGAGCTGTTTTTAGCAATCATAATGGCCATTTTCTTTATCCTCATAAGTCACCACCTCTGTGATGCAGCCCCATGTCCTGCAGCTTCACAGGGAAAACTGAAGTTACCTTGGAGACATTTAGTATTTTCTTCATTATCATTTAGCTTTTATGATTCCCCTTCCTCCCCTGAGAAAATGGAACACACGTGTGTGTGCACTGAACCCAAGGAATGCATTCAGAGAAAGGCATTTTGAACTGGTTTATCTTAGACTTAGTGGTATAGTTTAATCACTCCACATAGAATCCTGATATAATCGAGAGATGTAATGGAGATGCATGGAACTGCTGTGGTGTGCTCTTTCTCAGAAATTCCATGTACAATGAATACATTATAGTATATTAAACACAAATAAATAACATGGTCATTTATCATCACATTTTATATATTATATACCATTGTTTATACAATATTTTTATGTTGGTATGTTTGTTATGTGGATGTACACTTATTTGTGTGTATACTGGTTAAATGGGTGTACATGTACATATGTACATGTGTGCATGTGTGTTTGAAGTACAGAGCTGGACAACTCGTCTTTGCAGACACTCTACCTCACTTTTTGAGACAGGTTTTGCTTTAAACCCAGAGACTAAGCTAGTTGGTTTTTGACATGTATGCTGTGGATTCAAACTCAGTTTCTCATGGCTGTGTCATAAGCACTTTATGGTAACCAAAATAGTCAATTTCTGAGCTCCTGGTTATAATTTACAAAACCATAATGCATTCTTTAATAATTATCATTTCTGCATATTACTAATGCATCTTCCTACAGTATCATGATAGACATATCCAATAGAAACTTGCCCGCCATAGTGTTGACCAAAACATTGCTACATGGCATACCAAAGAAGTGTATTTGAGCCCAGGATGAACATCTCACTCATAATTTTGGGAAATATAAGCAAAGTCAATGTCTCTATATAACTAATAACAAAGCCTTAGAAGAAATGTATCACATTCATTTCTATTGAGTGGGACAGGAACAATGAGCCCATATATGGCCTTATCTACTAAGTGGTATGAGGACTGTTGTCTTCTAGGGTTTATATGCATTGATAGATCCTTCTAGCTAAGTTTTCAGTCAAGGAACAGTGTTCTGTTGCCAAGCCTTAGAGGTACCATTGTCACTCCCTTATCGGTTTTGTCTTCACTTTTATCTCCACATGAGGCAGTCAATTTGAGAAGTGATCCACTTATCTTGTACTATATCTAGCCAAGCTGCAGAAACAATGGCAATGAGAGAGACAGAGAGAGAGAGAGACACAGAGAGAGAGATTTTGAATTTAAAAGCAAACTCTTTGATATGGATATTGAAATTGATATGAAATATTGTGATTAAATAATAACCATTATTCATGCACTATTGTTATTAATTGGAAACTATACAGAAAATAGTTGTTATTTTATTTTATTTTATTTTTAGAAGACTTCAGAGAGTAAACCTTCCCCCATCTTTTTTCTCAAATACATCCAATTATCTCCCATCATTTTGACAGGGAGTTGTCTTGTTAAAGAGCTTGCAATTCCATTACAGATAAGCTCCACATATTGATTTGTACCTTTTATTTCCTTGGTCTGAGATAGGATGGTAGAACTAAAATATTCTCAAATCTGCTCTCTGTGGAAGAATGGAAACAGCCCCAGAGAAAAAGTGATCAGATGCTTAAAAAAGGATGCTCAGCGACTTTCTACTCCAGTAGATGTTGCTGTGGAGTCTAGGCCAAAGTTTGTCTGGAGGAGACTACAGAACAAGACTGAGTAATGGATTTCATTCTAGAATGCACAAGTGTTATGATATTCAGCAATTAAAATTTATACTTAAGAAATGGGTTTCAATAATTTGTAATATCTAAGTCACTTTCTTCCTTAACTGACAGATATCAACAAATAAATACAGAAGGAGACACCATACAGCCAGAAAAAGTACTGAATCATAAAGAATTAAAGATGTCTACTTTATAGGCATCCCACAGTACAGTATGAAATATTCAGTGCAAGATTTTCAAGATAAGAGACACAATGATACAAACAAAAACTGTGTTCATCCGTTTAGCCTCTTAAATCTGTACCACATTTGAATAAGTGAGAGTACTGGTCACAGAATGAATTAATGAGTCAGTGCATGAGGAACTTGTGAGAATCACACCTATTGGATGGTACATGAGTGTATCAACATTTTCCAAGTCATGCAAACCTTGGTGTATTCCTCACCCATGCTTTCTGCTTTGTGCACATTCTTCCTCGGTGGATAATTTCAACACTCGGTGGCTTCTTTTGTGCTTTAGGCTCTGTCTTGACAGTTCCCTATTTTTATCATGTTTTTACTTCCTTGTATCCTAGCCAGGTCTGTCTTATTCTTAAACCCTGCCTTTAAAACAAAAGATTGTTTACTTAGGATCATAAAAGTTTGTCTTGAGCTCTAGTCTCAGTTTGTCATTTTCTATCAGTAATTTGAACTTGACTGTAGATTTTTTTTAATGTGACAACAAATTGATTTAAATTTTCTTGTTTTAACACTAATTAAACTACATTTGAACAGATAAAATAATGAAGAAATAATTATCTAATGAATTTCAACTGTATGAACTTCTAATTTAGTCAAATATGCTAAAGTAATTTGCATTTTTCTTTCAGAACAAATTCTTTCAATTTCTGTTTAAATTTTTAAAAGGTTACTCCACTTCACTTATTATAATAAAACTAATATTGGATGTGTTCAACACCCAGATACTAAACAAAATTTTAACTCATAATACTTTTCTGAAAAGTTTTGACTATAATGGGTATCTAAAATAACTGTGCTCTTCCTGTGCAACTATAAAAATATATAGTCAGTGTGTAATCACTTCTATTATAGAGCTTAGGGTTACCAGGACTCTGTCTGAGACCAGATAAAATACTCAAATATGGTTTTATATATTACATATGTAAGCCTTTTCATATTTTTATTACTTATAAAGGTAATGGATGTGTATAAAATGTAAATTGTTGCATAAATGTGATTTATTATGGTATGCCTGCATTTCAAAACAAATATATATATTATATGATATAATATATTACATATCTTATACATATATTATATATCTTAATATAGATATATTAAAAACTGCAGTATATATCTATTATACTATATGGATATGTTATTTAAAATGTATATAGAGTTGATGTGAAAGAAAGTAAAATCAAGGGGCTAGAAAATACCTTGATGGGAGAAGAGCTCGCTGAAGAGCCCTGAGAACCCAAGTGCAAATCCTCAGCACTTACCTGGCTGTCAGCTGATGAAATGGTAAGCTCCAGGTGGAGTGAGACCCTGTCTCCAAAACATCAGAATAGGAATTAAAGAAATCTTAAGAGGAAGTGGGCAGGGGAGTGATGGGAGAGGTTGGATGGAGGAAAGAAAGAGTGGAAATAACGTAAATACATATAAATACTAATGTACAGAATTCTCAAAATTATTTTTTTCTTGTTATATTTTTATTAGATATTTTCTTTATTTACATATCATACGATATCTCCTTTCCCAGTTTCCCCTCCAAAAAACCCCCAAACCAAAGAACAACAAGAACAAACCCCTGTACCCTCCCCCTTCCCCTGCTCACCACCCCACCCTCTCCTGCTTACTGGCCCTGGCATTCCCTTACACTGGGGCATAGAACCTTCACAGGGCCAAGGGTCTCTTCCCATTGATGACCGAGTTGGTCATCCTCTACTATACATATGCTGCTGGAGCAAAAATAATTTTAAATTTAAAAAACAGTAAGATGGAGACCAATGAGAGAAGTCATCTTCCCTACACCTGCAATCACATATGCATACCCCTCCTCTCTCCCTGTCTCCCTCTCCTTCCCTTTCCTCTCCCTTACCCTCTTATAGGCACATGCAAAGAAATATGTGAATAAAATAAATTGAAATCACAGAATCTCCCATCCCAATCAACACTATGATTTGGTCATATTAAGTTCAGCTTTTGTCACATCACAGAAAGCATTCTGCAGAAACTGTTATTGTGTCCTTAGTGCCCTTTTCACATGCCACATGAACTTGATGGGAATCAAGTGGTTCCCTTCTGCTGCAGAGGAGTACTGCTGTCCATTTTCTGGCTTGGACATTTAGAGATAACACAAAGTTATAATTTTCTCCTGTCCCTGTAAACCTAAACAAAATACTGTAAGGTGGAAAGATGAGAGGTGGATACAGATTCCCAAGCTCACTAAATTACTTCCCAAGTTCTCCCAGGAAAGGTTTATGCTTCCTTATTAGTGGGGGCTATCTGCCTTTGTCTGAGACCATCATCTTTTAATGTTGAGAAACTGCCATACGGCTTGCTTTTCAACAAAAGCAACCTCTGAAACTTTTATCCACGTAACGAGCACTGACCAGGTATTCTCTTTCATGTTTGAAGTGTAAACATAAATGACATCTTCTTCAGAGCCAGGCAATTCATCACAGGATATCTAGATTTAAGAGTCACTAAAAATTGTGGTATGGTATTGGTGTGGCTTTTAAGAATGATGTTTGTTTCAGCTGGAATTTTCATAACAAAATATCATAGACTTAGGCCTTCGCAAACAATAAACCAATGTATTTCTCACAGCACTGAGAGTTAGCCACAGTAAGAGAATGTGCGCCATAGCCAGACTCTAGTGAAGGTCTGTTCTCTGTCTTACACAGCTGACTTCTGTCTATGTCCCTGAACAGCAGAGGTGAGAAGAAAGGGAGTCAAGGTAGACATGAAAAGAGGAAGAATGGGAGTCACAGGTGTCTCTTCCTCTTACTTAAAAGGTCAAAATCTTGTAGAGTTAGCATCCTGCCCTTATGATTTAATTCAGACTTAATTACCTCTTAAAAGACCTTGTCTCCGAGGTCCTGCTTTGAGAAGTATCTTTGGCAGGCTTGTTGCAAGTACGACTATCTCCTGAATGGCTTCATATTCACAAAGTGAGTACACATCACATGATGCTGGATTACAAACCTACTGATGCAAGTGGGACTTCTTTCTTGAACCTCCTTGCCCTTTGCCACCCTGCTACCAGCAGCCAGCCACCGCAGCACCTCTCCTCACCCCAGTAACTTCACTGTGTTGTCTATGAGCAAGTCCTGAGCAGAACTGTGGAAGCACTGTCAAAGGCCTCAGTTACTGGCCCTGTGTTGCTGTCGTTTCTTGAGTTCTATGACTGTTGTGATCTCCTTCTGCCAGGACACTGAATGTTACTGGAATTCTGTCTTGATGAGGAATAGTTTCGATAAGAAACAGAAGGAAAAAGACATAAGGTTCAACAGGGTATCTGAGATATTGAATTTTGATCAAGGATATGGGATGTTGGTGGTGAGAATAATCCCTACTCTAGGGAAAGAGGTTTTGAATATTCAGAGACAGATATAGTCTAAGTCTAGATGTCCACAGTTGTGTGTGTGTGTGTGTGTGTGTGTGTGTGTGTGTGTGTGTGCAACAAAGGGTAATGAAGTTCAAGTAAAAAGGCTCAATACTTCCCCACAACCCTGAGCTATCTATGTAACTTTATGGCTGTTTTCTGAAATCCTTTGACAGTAACTCCACAGGACATACATTATGGACAGCCATTATTTTCCCCAGTTCCTTGATAGCAGGTATGGGTAACAAGGCCTTTCTCTTGGATAAGTGCTATCCATTACTAGCAGAACTTTGATTACCTGCTAATGACTATATTGCCTCCCAAATGAAAAAAAAAATACCCTTTATGCATGTCACTGTGGCCATTACATCCTAGGTGGGCGATATTACTTTAGTTTGCTTTTCTTGTCCCTGTTTCTTTTAGCATGAGTTAGGTTTAAGTATGAGTCATGGCAAAATTTTATGGCCTTTTGTGAAATCTCTTGGTTCGGCATGCCTAGCTAAATGTTCTGTTTGGCTAAGTCTCATGCCTATCATAAATGTTCTTAGAAATATCTGTAATATTATTCCAAATAATGACATGGAGTTAACAAGCAATGATTTTTAAGCTACGTTTCCACTTCTCCATTTGAAATGATGACCTTTGGTTTGTTAGAATCATTTCAAGGTCATTTAGAGCTTTGATGTTACCACTAGTCCTGTCAGCAGTGCAAATTTTTGAGAGTTGGTTCTCGATCTTTTCTGAGGCTGAGAACCGTAAAAATACCTAAAAATCGGCTTATAAAAATGCAAATTAGCTGGGAAGTGGTGGCGCATGACTTTAATCCCAGCATTTGGGAGGCAGAGGCAGGTGGATTTCTGAGTTCCAGGCCAGCCTGATCTACAGAGTGAGCTCCAGGACAGCCAGGGCTATACAGATAAATCCTGTCTCGGGGTTTGTAGCCCCTTAGGATGAACAACAACATGAACTAACTAGTACCCTCGGAGCTCCCAGGGTCTCAACCACCAACCAAGGACTGCACATAGAGGGGTCTGATTGTTCAAGCAGCATGTGTATGGTAGAGGATTGCAAAATCGATCATCAATAGGAGGAGAGGACCTTGGCCCTGTGAAGGTTCTATGCCCCAGTGTAGGGGAATGCCAGGGCCAGAAAGTGGGAGAGGGCGGGGTGGCAGGCATGGGGAGGGGGGAGGCAACAGGGGTTTGTTTTTGTTTGTTTTTTTGTTTTTTGGAGGGGAAACTGGGAAAGGAGAAATTCGCATGTAAATAAAGAAAATATCTAAAATAAAAAAAAAAAATGCAAATTAAAGTAAGCTGTTATAGTACATGCCCATCACACTTTTTTGTGAAATGTATTGTCTTACAGTTTGGGTCTATAGTCTTAACACTGAACTAGAAATATTAATGTTCACCTACGTGTATATCATATGTCGCTATAATGTATTCTTCAAAGCTCTAGACTGAATAGCTACTGATTTGTCTCATGACAGAAATTATACAATTTTCATTCCTTTCTATGTTTTGAGTAACATATTTTTTTTTTTTAGATTTTTTTCACTAACAGCACAATTGCTTAAAATAATGTTTTATATGTTAGTTTTCATGAGTAATTTAGGAATAACTGTTTTCAACAAGTAAATTAGGTCTTGGTAAATGGAGTAAATATGTATAAGCATCTTCTACATGTAACTTAGTGTTGGAATGTTATATGATAGTGATAAAATGAGTCACTTCTAAGACTGCTGAAATACTGAGACATCAGTGGCTAAATATAAATTCAAGTACTCTTGGCTACAGAAATTCTATAAAAATACCTGTAATCCTAGAACTGGAGGAAGCTAAAGGAGAAAGATCAAAAATTCAAGGAAACTTGGACTAGAATACAAACAAAAGGGAGTTTTTGTAAAGTATAGGCATCAAGAAAGTAAATACCTCATCTTAAGATATAGCCCCATCAGGATTGGGGTTTCGAGATGAAAATTTGAAATAAGTGTGATTCAGTGAAGAACACTATTTTTTCAATAATTACAAATTAGGTAGTGAATTTATAATCATGAATGGTATTCATATATCTGTGGAATCAGACATGATTTTGGGACAGAAGATGGTCTCTGGGAAGAGGAAATGTTCATAAGAAACCTGAAAAACCAGTTTCAACCCCTTTAAAGAGGAAGATTCCAAATGGTCATAATTCAACCAACTGTATCTATAGAACAGAATGTTTTTCATTTTTTCAATTGGTTATTTTACTTATTTACATTTTTTAACGGTCTTTCAAGACAACGGTTCTCTGTATAGCCCTGGCTGTTCTGGAACTTACTCTGTAGACCAGGCTGGCCTCGAACTCAGAAATCTGCCTGCCTCTAGCTTTCCAAGTGCCGGGATTAAAGGCATGTGACACTACTGCTCAGCATTTATTTACATTTCAAATGTTATCCCCCTTCCTGTTTCCATTCTTCAACCGTCCTATTCCTTCTCTCCTCTTCCCTGCTTTTATGAGGGTACTTTTCCACCCACCCATCCATTCATACCTCATGTCCTTTCATCCCCATATACTGGTGCATGGAGCTTTCACCAGACCAAGTTTGTAAGGGAGGCATTACCTTAGGGATGGGTGCTACTCATCTGCCATATGTATGCCAGATATTTGACTATTCCCTAGTTAGACTTTTTGTTTTTAAATAAACTAGTAATTTCATTAGTGTTTACTAGTAATTTGTGAACTCTTCTAATAAACTATGGGCTCTGAGAGAACTACACAGGAGATGCCCTATTTTTAGCTTGTTGTTAAGAACAAAAGGGCTGGTAATTATTATCTGTTGGGGGCTGGTCTGTTGTTGTTATATATTCTTAATGCTAAATACTGACCCCCAAAATTTGGTTGCCCCTATACAAGTGAATTCCCACATACACAAGGTTTTGTTCTATAAACCTCATCCCAAATGTTAAAGTTATCAGTTAAATAAAAGTGGCTATAGCCAATTGCTGGAGAAAATAGATGTAGGTCTTTTCACTTATGATGTTAAGGGTAAAAGGTGAGGCCATTTTGCGAGAGAGAGGGGGAGGAGGAGGAGGAGGAAGAAGAGGAGGAGGAGAAGGAGGAAGAGGAGGAGGAAGGGGAGGGGGAGGGGGACAAGGAGGAATTGAGGATAGAAAAGATGGTGAGGACAGTAGGTCTCCATTAGATGTGATGGACCTGGAGCACATGACCCACTGAAATGACCCGTGGGGATGAACTGATTGAGCAGAAATAACTTAGGCAAGACTCAAACAAATACTTTGAAATACAGCTGAGAAATAAACAGTTTAGTGTATAGAAAAATAGATTAAGGGTAATCCCTCAATAATTGTGCTAAGCTAATTAGATAAATCCATAGGACTCTGCCTCGAGTATTGTGGGTGGTGGTGCTTGGGACCTATTAATAATGAATAGGGTTATTAAATAATCATTAAACCCAATTTACAAGTATCTTAAACAAAGGTAGTTTTTGGTCAGAGCTCTTAATCTGTGGAGCCTCTGATGAGTACAGAGGGTGTCAGAATCTGAATTGAAAGTGATTGATCATGTGGTGGTATTAGGAATTTAGGTTAAAGCCATCATATTCGCAATGTTTGGGGGCACAGGGAACACATTTTCATCAAGTAAATTAAATGTTAATTTACATTATGAGAGAATATATACGTGTTTAAAATAATCTAATTGAGAGGGCACAGGAGCCAGTAGTGAAGAGTTTGAACCTGGAGAATTGTCCAGTCATAGAACTTTTGTAATCTCAGAATTTAGGAAGCAGAGTCAGCTGGGTCTTTGAGTTCATGGCTAGGCTAGTCTATGTGCTAAGTTAGCCAAAGCTATGTAATATGATTTCATATTCAAAAAGTAAAATCAAGGAATTGTGTTGTAAGACTAAAAATATATGATTAGTAAAATGGTCATTCAAGCAAATGCAATATCAGTATATTACATTTTTAAAAATAAGTCAAAATACAGGCATAGGTAGGATCTATACATAAATATAAATAACACATTTCTTCAGCCCTTGAAAGACTCAAATCTGTCTAAGAACAGAAAGAATCTAAATTTAAAAGTGAGAGAAATTTTTTAAAAAATAACACACCTAGACATACCATCTAGGGTCTCAAAATACCAAAAGAAAGTGTTGAAAATTTCCCAAAAATAAAAGGATAATCAGAAGACTGATATTGCAGCTGGAGTTGTCTGTTACATCAGTAACATGAGTTTCTTGGAGAACATTTCAAATTCATTGGGGTATTATTCTCCTTGTAAATTATTTACTAACCAAACATCCATGGACAGGATAAATGTTTCTCTGGCAAGAAGACTAGGTGGATTGTCAAAAAAGAAAAAAAAAAATGGGGAACAAACCAGTATGGAAGGATTTGATATATGAGAAACAGTGAATAAAGGTGCAGTAAAAATAGGTCTCAGCATCACACCTAGAACGTATCCAATTTAGAAAGGAAGATATTTAGGAGATCCAAGTTGTAAGTCTAGAAACTTAAATGGAGGGAAAAAATGGTTTAAATCCAAAAATTGATATATTACTCTTATTTGAGAGGAGAACGTTTTTCTCCTATAAAATGATACAATAGTAAAGTTGAGGAGAAAATTATAAAAGCACAGAGCACTCAAAGTAAAATTAAAGTTTAAAGTAAAATGTGACACGATCACACACATTTGGTGAGGTGGCAAAATTTAACTTTATCTGAATATGCTTTTAGAAGTAGATTTTGTGTACTGTTTAAGAGGTGGATATTGGAAGTCAGAAAAGTAAAAGTGAATCCACAGGTTAAGAGTTTCTAGTGTCAGTATTTTAAACCAATTGATCAAAACCCACAGAAGTCTTAATCACGTTCACTGAACCAGAAAATAGCATTCACAACTGACTGAAGAGAAAACAGAATGAGACAGAAGGGGATTGGAAGAAGCAGAGAGTAATGCTATTAATGCTGATATGCTTTTCCATAGCAGACCAGATGTGTAAATACATTCTGAGAGTGAGGAAGTAATAAGGTGTTTAAGTGTTTTCAAAGTAATGGTTGACAAAATAACACAAAAATCTCAAGATTCAGGAGGATAATTAGGGGATGCATCTTTCCATTATGATGCCAGAAAATACTTTCAAAAGTCATTTAACCAAATATGGAATTAAAATTACCTGTTAAATAAACATAATCTTTTAAAAAGGAAAATAAAAATTAGACCAAAAATATTTGTTTCTGTTGGTAAATGAAATATCTGATTGAAGGTGATATGGAGAATTCATACATTAATCCACTATGAGACATACCTCTGCTAAATGGTGAGTGAATTGTGAAGCTTAAAATGTTGAAATCACATCATTAGAACTCAAGAGAAGCTAAATAAAAGATATGATGAGTTAAATTTTATCTAATTCTTCTTGGAACACTTATTTATTGTAGCGTTTCCTGAACATGATTTCAGATCCCTTCAAACTGCATGTTGTATCACTTGGGCCTCCATTGTCTGTGACCATTCACATATAATTGGCAGCAATTTTTCATCTCCTACATTGTACTTTCCATCTTCTTTCTGCTGCAGACTTTCTCTGACCCCATGGCTGGGGAACACCCACAGGTATCTAAGTGAGCACACATTCATAAAGCTGTGGTGTGAAGGAGTTAATGCAACATGTGATGGACTTTGGACCCACGAAGCTCAGGAATGCCCCTCATTACAGAACCATGTGTACAGCTAAGTGACATAACATCCTTATATCGGTTCTTCTTTATTGTGTTCCCACATTTCATGTCTGCTTCTTGAGCTCATATTCCACATATATACTCAGATGTACATCTTTATTTTAGCTCTGCCTTGTAGGAAACAAGAATATATAACTTAGCTTAAGTATAAGAGAGGAATGAATTACCAAGAGACTAGCAATATATGAGCTTTTATTCAATATTCTTTCAAAAAAATTAGGAAATGTTTCCTTGTAAAATGTTAGTGTATAGATGTTTTTTCCTGTGTGTGCAATATGTGCAGCCAATGTCCACAGAGGTAGAAGAGGGAATCAGATCTTCATAAACTAGACCAACAGATGATTGTGAACTACCAGGTAGAAGAATCACTCTCTCTTCATAGCTCACTACGTTGCCATGGCTGGCTGTTGCTACACCTGCCCTGTGCTTCCAAATTTGTGAGGCTGACTGGCATGTACTCTTGCACACCGTGCTCTGCCACCATACCATACCTTTCTTTGGAACCCAGTTGAGTCGCCACATGAAGGAAAATACCACACAATCTCAGTTTAGAATCAACAAGTAACACAACCACTGGGCGCAGAATCTAGCATCCTAGTTTTGTAAACTAATCTATGTTAAATACTCAAGTCACAGATCCTATTGGATCTGCCACTCAAATTGAGAGCCTCTGGCTTCCTACATTCTGTCTCCCTACCTTGCTCCTGCTGTTCCAACAGGGCGGTCATTTCTCCTGCCTTCCCTCTTCCTCTTCCAGACCCAGAAGTCCAGCCTACTCACCCAGTGATTTGTCACTTGTAATCTTTATTCATTACGGGAAGAAGGTTCTGCCACAAATAAAGTCTAGTCTTTGTACGAGACAAATTCCCTTGCAGAGTTCAGAGATTTACTTCATGAAGGTGGCAAAGAATATGATACTCTCACAAGGAGAGTCCTGATCTCTCTGATGTGCTCTGTGTTGTATAAACCTGGCATAAATTTGACTATCAAACTTATAAGGAGCAAATATTTCTATGATCAACATACAGTGGAATTCCAGAATGCAATAATCACATGAAGTAGCATTAAGGACATGTTAGATACAATTGCTGCAATTGAAGCAGAATTTTTCTGTAGCTGCCAAAAGCAATAACCAATACATTATGATTCCTAACCATGTGCTCTCTTTGATGGAATTCTTGGATACTCAGCTAAGAAACTTAAAGAATTAATAGTTTTAATATTAAAGAGTTTTAGTAGTGAATAGTAGGTCATTGCCAAAGACTATAATACAGAAAACACCAGGTTTTAAGCTGTAGAATTCCAGATACTAGTTATCATACATTGTGTATTGATTGAAAAGAGTGGGAAGAACTTGTAATTCTCATGATAATTGTACATGAAGAATTTACTTCCAATTTGTTCTTAGGAAAGCAAACCCCAGAAATATAAATCCAGCTTGTTGGAGTGCAACATCCTCTTGTACACTCTTGGGACACTCATATATGCATATTCCCCACTTACATACATATGTTTTAAGTAAATATTCTTTTAAAAGGAAACAGTGATCATCTATTATAATAATTGTATTTGGGAAAGGATAATGTAAGATATATCATGATTATTTTGAAAATTGTTTTTAGTAAAGTGGTAATATATATCTGTGCACCTAAAAAAAAGTTCTTTAACATGTAGGGTTCAGAATTTAGGGCAAAAGTATACAGACCTAAGTCTATGCACAAATGTATGCAATGACCAATGATGTAATTACTTACTCTGATTATACCTATAAAATTGCATTGCTTTATCTTACAGCAAGCAGAAAGAAACTCCTAATTTGGTGTCTTGTCATGAATAAAACTTGCTGTGCCATAAAGGGCCAAAAGAAGATATCTTTGCTC
>NW_022196903.1:98020656-98034706 GCF_008632895.1 Mastomys coucha
AAAAAAAAAAAAAAAAAAAAAAAGTAAGAAAGTTTCAGAAATACCTTATTTACCACAACCCAAAAACAATTTTGTAAATCACACCATGGATAGACTCAGTGTCTGGAGAGTTGGTTGTACCATCATAGGGCTGCTTAATTTGCTATCTGACCCCTGTAACAACAGCAACGCCAACAATGTAACAGGTGATGGCTTACTGACTGCAATCAAACTGAGAGTCTCCAATTCACCATCTGTGCTAAGTCCATTTTTAGGGATATGGAACACATTAATACTTCTATGCATTGGTCTTATGATTTTTTTCTCAATATTTATCATAAAATAAAGCAGGCAGCACAATAAAGGCCATTACCTATAAATGAAAATCATATGTTTCACTCTAGTCTGGACCATGTTAATTTTGTTTGATATTGTACTTTATAGAAATCTGATTATCTAGGTAATATGAAGAATATCACACTGTGTAATATAATAACTACTACTCTTATTAAAATGTTGAGCAACAAAGACGCATGCTTGATAATAGATGTCTTATTATAAAAAGAATGCACATAATATGAAAAGTGACACGACCTTAAAAGGACTGGGACTGCTATAGAAAAGCACTTTTAAGAACAAACCTATTAGACTTGGAGTATACCCTCCAATACGGATGCTCTAAAAATTACCTCACTGTCCACTGCTAATCATCAAGAAAGAGGCACATAATTTGGTAGGTAGGCTTTGGGATTTTTCAGTTAATATGTATTGCTTCTGGAAATATTAACCAAAAGAAAGAAAAGGAGTATGGTATATCAAGACCTAAGGAAAGTCTCATTAATGTTAAATCTTAATGCACCTCATAATTAATACATGTCTAATGATACTTCATCTCAGGGATGTCTTTGAGCAAATGGAATCTTTTTGGAACACAGAGCTGTGAACTCTTCATCTACTTTTCTTTCTTTTTCTTTTTTTCTTTTGGTATTTTGAGACAGGGTTTCTCTGTGGAGCCCTGGCTGTCCTGGAACTCATTCTGTAGACCAGGCTGGTCTTGAACTCAGAAATCCACCTGCCTCTGCCTCTCAAGTGTTGTGATTAAAGGCATGTGCCACCATTGCCCGCTTACTCACTCTTCTTATAGGGAGATTTCATGAACTATGACTATACATGGATCGCTTCCCCATGATGAATGGTTTATCTAGTTAGTAAAGGGTCATAGAAGGAGGAGAATGGCATTTATACTAGAGAAGTTTTTATTCATGATAATGGGCTCCTGGATATAAGCTTATTCCTCCTCTCCTAACCTCCTTTTCTTTTTCGTTTCATATCATTGTCCACAAGAGGGCAGACACTGCAAGCGACACTTGTCTCTCATACTGAAAAGAACCACTTGACTGAAGGGAATGAATGATCTTTGAATATAGATTAGCTTCTCTCCTTGACCACCTCATGGATGATTGCCACTGCTTTCTGTGAGATTTTAGTCACCATGGTGGTCAATTATGGCTCCCCAATACTGTATCATTCTTCAAGCAAGCAGTACTACCACATGTTTCTGACCCCATGACTCTAATGACATTATCAAACTGAAAAGAAAGAGGAATTTATCGTTAGGATTCAAAACTATTCATGACATAGATTTCGCTTTCCTGTTTAGAGACCCTTAGCTATCTCACAACCTGAAGACTTACAGCATGACTCATTGATCTATTTTTATTTTGCACTGTGTTTTGTTTACTGACACCAAGGGATACATTTATTGGCAAAGGATGAATAGCAGTGGGTGAATGATAGTGGTCTTCACCAGTTTTGCCCAATCCTTCATGACTAAAAGGCAGTCATTCGAAAAAATGTTGGAATAGACTATCCAAAACTCACATGAGCTTACAACTTCAAGAAAACAGCATTCATTGTGGAGATTGTACTATCTGCATTTGACTTATACATGATCTGTGGTCATGTCCATAGAGAGGAAAATATATAGACCTAGGAACTGTAGGTACAGAGTCTTCTAATTTGAGGAATATATATCTATTTCCATAGTATTTCATGTGTGTTAGAACTACAGATCCAAATGTTAAGAGAATATTTTTCACAGGAGTACATAAAAACTTTCCGTTAGTTCTGCTTGGTGTCTCTAATAAGTATATTTCATTGAATTAAAAAAAAAACTATTTGGTATTTGGGTAGAATTATCCCTAATCACCTTATACAGCTTCATGAATTCTTTTATAGTGATATCATAAAGGAATATCTATACCAGCCTGACAAGTCACTGGAAAGGTCTTCTGAGTTCATTTTTATAGTAATAATGGGAAAGGCAACAGCTGTAATGAAGTTGCTCATGAGCAAAGTACAAAAGGGTGCCATCTCTCTAGGGAAGAGAGTCTGGTTATCCAAATACTCAAGCAACCTAGAAAAGATAATGGACAGTAGGAGTGAGCAATGAGATGATAAATGTCAATTAAGGCCTCAAACAAAATATATTGAGATGGCAGATTTTCACCAAGTTATTGTTCTTTTCTATGGGAGGCTTGCTCAGTCCAGAAGCTTGCTTGGTTATAGACTGAACTTAATGGAAGCTATCAGTGGTTCTGAGAGTGCCAAGTTGGAAGTATATTTTCTGTGCAGTTTTCTGCATCATTTCAAATTTACCCAGCCTGACCATATTCAAGCTCGTGTCTCATCCACCCTATCACAGATTTACCTGGCAATGCTTCATCTGTTACAACTCTCATTTCCTGCTCAGGACTTCTTTCAATTCCAGAATAATTCATGCTCATGGAATCTTGATTTTTTTTTTTTTTAACTAATGTGTGTGTATCCTGTACGCATAAAGAGGTAAAATAAAAATCCATCATGCAATGCCTGGTCAAT
Source organism: Mastomys coucha (assembly GCF_008632895.1). NCBI lineage: Eukaryota > Metazoa > Chordata > Mammalia > Rodentia > Muridae > Mastomys > Mastomys coucha. The sequence continues at coordinate 98,023,516 of NW_022196903.1, forward strand.
ATTCAAAGTAGATAATTCATTGTTCCAGAAGAGATGTGAATTATGTCATTCTCTCTCTTCTCTCAAAATTATACTTTCTTACAAATAGCAACTTGAACTATGTGGTCATATATACCCTAAAGTATAGGGACCAGTAGATAAAACATTTTTATGCATATCATAAGTAAATGGCTTTAAGTTAACATTGAGTATACTTCTTTGATATTCTATAGTATTTAATGATCATTCATATTTTAATGAAAATTTAATAATGCATTAAAATATTAAATAATTTTTTATTGTTGTAATAAAGTACACAACCAAATCAACTCAGGGAAGAGTTTATTCATGCTCCTGGTTTGAGGATGTAACTTTTGTTTGTTTGAAAGGTGTTGATGCACTAGCACAAGGTAGAAGATAACATAGCATCTAGAATCAGAAAGAGAAGACAGACATGCTAGTATTTGATTTGCTTTCTCATTTTTATTCAGCCTTGGGCTCTGATACCATGAGATAGTATCATTCACATCATAGTACATTCTATATCCTTACTAAACCTCTTTTAGAGCACGTTTATAGACACAATCAGAGATGTCTTTTTTTTATGGTGGTTACATGAAATTGGCAAATGAAACAAAACATCATGTCTTCTTTCTTTAATTTCACAATTTAAAAGGGAATTTATTTTTATTAGTTATACGAGGGTTTTGTTTGTTTGTTTGTTTGTTTGTTTCAGTAATTCTAAGTTATGTCTTTATGAGTGCCACAGAAGCCAGAAGAGATCACTGAATCCCCTGGCGTTGAAGTTAATAAAAAATGTAAGTACACCCACATAGAAGCGTGGGTGGGGATCACTCTTGTTTTTTAAGCCATCTTTTCAGCCTTTCCCTTTTCCTCAATCCTAAAGTCAAGATCACAATTTCAAATAAATTATTCACCTGGGATAAGAGGTATGAAGCCCATGATCAACACACTGCCCCAGAATAGAGACTAGTCCAGCTTGGTTTCAGTGGGTGATAAGAATTGTTCTGACTAGTGATGGTTGCACTGAAATGTTCAAGTTTCAGTGGCTTAAAGAAGCTTTAGACCTTTTCTCTGTGTCTGTAAGAACAGAGGGTCAGAACAAGTAGGCTGGGCGTGGGTAAGAAACTCATCTTTTCACTTAGGTTTATGTACTAACCAGAATGTCTCTGCTCTAAGCATTTACTATTATTCCTTCATGTGAGCCAAACTAAGAGGAAACACATAAGATGTCCTCAAAGCCTAGGTCAAGAGGTGGTGCACTGTGCCTTCTATACACCTATAACCAGTCAAGTCGATTCACATAGTTTGGCTCAAAATCAAGGGGCAGAGGGACATTCTCCAGGCACGATGAATCTCTAGCAAGAGAGTATGCCTAAAGAACAGTGAAAATTGAGGCTAATCAATCTATCATATGATTATAAAAGAAATGCGAGTGCATTTTCTGCAAAAGAAAAGGATACAAAGTATTGCAAGTAATGATGTCATTAGGGTAATAGTTAAATTCTGTTCAAGTGAAAAGTGCTTAAACTCATATTGTGAGTGTATAGCCAACATTAAAAGTCAAGGCAATAGTTTGTATATCATAAATTGCAGACAAGAATGGAGAAGGCAGAACAGTTGTTTAAGCCACTAATATGCTAGTGAATATCCAGATTTTAGAGTTTATATGCTTTGACCTCTTCATTGTGACTAGGAAAGATGATACAGCCATAATTATTATGCATGGGAAATCGCTCAGTCTTCAGGGTTAAAAAGATTAGTAGAAGAACAGCATTAATGAAATACATTTATTTTCACTAGGGCCCAAGCAATTTACCCTGTAATTTAGAAAGAGCACAATGGGCTTCGTGTTAAATAATATTTCTAAAATAGCAAGACTCTTGCAGAGCAATTGGCATTCATTAAAATTCAGTGTTGGGAGCAGCAGGTGGCAAGCAGTTCCATGGAATGATTTTCCAGTGTCCTTCCACAGCTGAAGCAAAACAATTCATGTCAGAAGAGTCTAGACCTTACTCCCTGTTGAAAGTGATAGTGTGTAAAAATTCTTCTATTTTTACATGAATAAATTCAAGGGACCTGAACTGAATTATTGTAATAGCTTTCTAAAATGTACATTTTCCTACCATGTAGTTGAAGAAGAATATATTCATTTCACTCACTGTTTTGCTTTTGAATCGCAATATATTTCAAGGTAAAATGCTGTTGCTTTATTTGTCCATAGGGAGTGAATTTGAATATCTATAAAATTATACATATGTAGAATAAAGTGAAAAATTTACATGGGATAAAAGAAATTGCTACCATTCAATCTTTTTTGTGCTTTTACCTAAAAAGGATAAACATGGTGTGTGTAGTTGATTTCTGTTGGAATTCTAATCCTGCCTTTGCTTTTACCAACATAGAAAAGAAAATTGTAAATAGAAATATGATATAATATTCCTGGGACCATTTTATATAAAACACAGTGGAGTGATGAGACAAATAGATGCACACTATTTTCATGAACATGAAATGCCCTCTAAAAATGAAAGGGTTCAAATATCAAGTTAATTTTTGAAAGTCTGACCAGTTTTAGCTTAAAGCATTATGTTGTAGATAAACTTTTTCATTTTCCTTTAAAGAGTAGAAATAAACTCAGAAAGCCTAATTTTTGCGTTATACTGGTGCAGCCATAAATGTAGCCTAGCTCCCAGTTAAAGGTTCAACTTGCAGGTATTGAGGTTAAATAAACCTAGATTCAAATCTCTACCTGACCTTTTAAGTCTATGTGATGTTGACATACTAGTGGATGTTTTCCAACCCTCAAATACCAGTACAGAAGAGTTAACATGCTTTCTTCTGAAGATTGTAATAAGAATCAAGTGAGATATTAAAATTTGTGCCTGGTACATAGAAAACTTAGGATACTATACAAAATACTTGCCATTTTGTGACTGTTTTGTCTATAATGGACAGAGGTGAATGTCTTCTATAGAATATATTTTGAGCATAAGTAGTTTAAAAAGTTTGACACAGCAAATTATCTTAAAAAAAAAAAAAAGCAACCATCAAAAGGCAAAACAAATGAAACCAATGACACATTATTAAAATTGATACACCTTAAAATACTGATATATCAAGAAACTAGTATGATTACTCATTATTTTCAAATGTTTTAAAGAAATATATCAAATCTCCCACCCACAAAGCACATGTAGCCTCATGGGCCCAGGATAGCCATAGACAAAGTCCAAGGTAAATCAGTAAACTTCCTTTAAACATTAAGATGAATTCTCTCTCCTTTATCTCTTCTTCCTTCTTTCATTCTTTTCTTGTTTATTTACTTTCTTTTCCTTCTTTTTCTTGTTTTTTGTTTTTTTTTTTTATGAGTGAGCATCATTTTCATAATTTAATTACACAGAACTCAACATGAACGTGATAGGTGACAGTATCATCCCGCTGAAATAATCACAGGTCATTTCACCACAAGACAAATATACTTTTAAAAAGTGCTTAAAGTTGCTAGTAACAAACAAGGTTGTAGTGTTAGGAAATTTCAAGCGAATGTCGTTGGTGAGTGGTCCAACTTAGTGTTTCTTTTCTGACAAGTGAGAGGCCTCAATATTTCCTGAGAACTTTAGAAAGGAGCTAAGCACTACATTGACATTTTTCTTCCTTTTCATTTTTCTTTCTTTCTTTTTTGTTAAACTAATAAATTTATTTTAAAATATACTATTCAGTATTGACATTTTTAAGTCATCAAAATAGTTTATAAGTTAAATGACTCTTAAATATACATGATATCTTCTGAAGCTAAAGGTAATATGCACTCAAACAGTTTTAAAATCTATTTGGAACATTAAACATGATAGAAGTAGAAAAAAAATCTCTTATGAAGTCCTCTATGAAAGGAAATTGTGACAAGTTCCTGATTAGACAGAAACCATTCCAACTCCAAGGGAGAATACAAAGCATAATTGTTGCTTCCTAGAATGAATTGGGTAGTGTTCCTTCTGTTTCTCTTTGGTGGAATAGTTTGAAGACTATTGGTATTAGGTCTTCTTTGAAAGTCTGACAGAATTCTTAACTAAACCCATCAGGTCCTGGGCTTTTTGTTGTTGTAAGACTTTTTCTTTTCCTTTTCTTTCTTTCTTTTTTTTTTTTTGTCAGATTTTTTTCTTAATTTGCCTTTCTTTATTTTTTATTAGATATTTTCTTTATTTACATGTCATATGATTTCTCCTTTCCCACTTTCCCTTCCAAAAAACAAACAAACAAACAAACAAAAACAACAAGAACAAACCCCTGTTGCCTCCCCCTTCCCCATGCTGGCCAACCCACCCTCTCCTTGGGGGACTTTCAATGACTGCTTGTATTTTTTTAGGGGTTATGGAATGGTTTAGATGGTTAATCTGATCCTGATTTAACTTTGGTATTTGGTATCTGTCTAAAAAATTGTCCATTTCATCTAGATTTTCCAGGTTTCTTGAATATAGGCTTTTGTAGTAAGTTCTGATGATTTTTTTTAATTTCCTCAGTTTCTGTTGTTATACTTGGTTGATTTCAAATGTGAGTTTGATTATTTCCTATCATCTACTCCTCTTAGGTGTATTTGCTTCTTTTTGTACTAGAGATTTCAAGTGTGCTGTTAAGCTGGTAGTATATGCTTTCTCTAGTATCTTTTTGGAGGCACTCAGAGCTGAAGTTTCCTCTTAGCACTGCTCTCATTGTAAGACAAAGTTTGGGTATGTTGTGCCTTCATTTTCATTGAATTCTAAGAAGTCTTTAATTTCTTTCTTTATTTCTTCCTTGATGACATTATCATTGAGTGGGGTATTGTTCAGCTTCCATGTATATGTGGGCTTTCTGTTATTTTTGTTGCTATTGAATACTAGCTTTAGTCTGTGGTGATCTAACAGAATGCACGGGATTATTTCAGTCTTCTTGTATCTGCTAAGGCCTGTTTTGTGAATAATTATATGATCTGTTTTAGAGAAGGTACCATGAGGTGCTGAGAGGAAGGTATATTCTTTTGTTTTAAGATGAAATATAGATATCTGTTAAATCCATTTGGTTCATAACTTCTGTTACTTTCACTGTGTATCTATTTAGTTTGTGTTTCCATGATGTGTTTAGTTTGTCCATTCATTAGAGTGGGGTGTTGAGGTCTCCCACTATTATTTTGTGAGGTGCAGTATGTGCTTTGAGCTTTAGTAAAGTTTATTTTATGATTGTGGGTACCCTTGTATTTGGAGTACAGATATTCAAAATTGAGAGTGTTTCTTGGTAGATTTTCCCTTTGATGAGTATGAAGTGTCCTTCCTTATCTTTTTTGATAACTTTTGTTGAAAGTTGATTTTATTCGATATTAGAATGGGAACTACAGCTTGTTTCTTGGGACCATTTGCTTGGAAAATTGTTTACCAGCTCCTTGAAGGGAGTGTCTGTCTTTGACCCAGAAGTGTGTTCCCTGTATGCAGCAAAATTCTGGGTCCCTGTTTACATATTCGGTCTTTTATTCTATGTCTTTTTATTAGAGAATTGAGTCCATTGATGTCAAGAGATATTATGGAATAGTAATTGCTGCTTCCTGTTTTTTTTGATGTCATTTTTATGTTTGTGTTGCTATCATCTTTTGGGTTTGTTGCAACATGATTACTTTCCTGCTTTTTCTTGGGTGTACTTTTCCTTCTTGTGTTGGATCTACTTGTGTTTTTCCATCTACTATCCTTTGTAGGGCTGGATTTGTGGAAAGATACTGTATAAATTGGTTTTGTCATAGAGTATCTTGGATTCTATCTCTATGGTAATTGAGAGTTTTGCTGGATATAGTAGCCTGGGCTGGCATTTGTAGTCTCTTAGGGCATGTATAACATCTGCCCAGGATCTTCTAGCTTTCATAGTCTCTGATGAGAAGTCTGGTGTAATCCTGATAGGTCTGTCTTTACATGTTACTTGACATTTTTCCCTTACTGCTTTTAATATTCTTGCCAGGTTTTGTTCATTTGGTGTTTTGACTATTATGTAACAGGAGGAATTTCTTTTCTGGTCCAATCTATTTGGAGTTCTGTAAGTGTCTTGCATGTTTATGGGCATCTCTTTCTTTAGGTTAGGGAAGTTTTCTTCTATAATTTTGTTGAAGATAATTACTGGCCCTTTAAGTTGGGAATCATCACTCTCTTCTATACCTATTATCCTTAGGTTTGGTCTTCTCAATGTGTCCTGGATTTCCCAGATGTTTTGGGTTAGGAGCTTTTTGCATTTTGCATTTTCTTTGACTGTTGTGTCAATGTTTTCTATGGTATCTTCTGCACCTGAGATTCTCTCTTCTCTCTCTTGTATTCCGTTGGTGATGTTTGGATCTATGACTCCTGATCTCTTTCCTAGGTTTTTCTATCTGCAGGGTTGTCTCTCTTTATGATTTCTCTATTGTTTCTATTTCCATTTTTAGATCCTGGATGGTTTTGTTCAATTCCTTCACCTGTTTGGTTGTGTTGTCCTGTAATGCTTTAAGGGATTTTTGTTTTTCCCCTTTAAGGGCTTTTAGCTGTTTACCTATGTTCTCCTTTAATTCTTTAAGGGAGTTATTTATTCCTTCTTAAAGTCCTCTATCATCATCATGAGATATGATTTTGCATCAGAGTCTTGTTTTTCCGGTGTGTTGGGTATATTAAGGACTTGCTGTGGTGGGAGAACTAGGTTCTGATGATGCCAGTAGCCTTGGCTTCTGTTGCTTATGTTCTTGCTCTTGTCTCTCTACATCTGGTCATCTCTGGTGTTAGCTGGTCTTGCTGTCTCTGGCTGTGGCTTGTCCCTTTTGCAAGCCTATATGTCAGTACTCCTGGGAGGCCAGTTCTCTCCTGAAGGTATTTGGGTATTGAGACCTGTGGCACAGGGTTAGCTCCAGGTAGCAGATGGAAACCAGAAAGATCCTGTCCCTGAGTGTTCCTTGGTTCCTGTGTCCTGATGGTTCTGGGCAGGTCCCTCTTGGGCCAGGAATTTAAGCAGAAGTGGTGGTCTTACTTGTACTCACAGGTGTGTCAGCATTCCTGGGAGACTAGATCTCTCCTGACAATGTTTGGGTATGGAGCGCTCTGGCACAGGATATGCTACCAGCGAAGACAGAATCCAGAAGGATCCTGTCCCAGGCTGCTACTTAGTTTCTGTGTCCTGTTGTCTCCAGGCAGGTCTCTTGGGGCAGAAATGGTCATCTTACCTGAACTTAGAGTTATGTCTGCACTCCTGGGAGACCAGCTCTCTCTGATGATATAGGGTATGGAGTGCTGTGACACAGGATATGCTCCCAATGCAGATGGAAACCTGAAGCTACATTGCCATTTTTCTCTATTCTCAAAGCCAAAGAGACAGAGAGAGGATGGGGGAGAGAGAGAGAGAGAGAGAGAGAGAGAGAGAGAGAGAGAGAGAGACAGAGACAGAGACAGAGAGACAGAGAGACAGAGAGAGACAGAGAGAGACAGAGAGGAGAGAGAGAGAGACAGAGAGAGAGACAGAGACAGAGAGATCTGTCATCCTTTAATTTATAAAATGTGAACTTTATTAGGTTATACCTTTCATGAAATGAAGTGTACCCTCTTGTATCCTTGATAATGTTTGTCAAATTCATATATCCCTGTCACTATAGTTACAATGTAAAACAGGTCTTTTCATTAACCTAAATGTTCCCTAGTGCCCACATATAATTAATCCTCCACCTTGGTCCCAAGCAACTAGTTTCTCTTTCTTTTGATACAGATTGGCTTTATTTATTCATGAATATTTTTCACTTAGCAAGATATTTTTGGAAACTATCCAAGTCGTACTAGCGATTTTTGTCTTTTTATTTCTAACATGCATCACATTCATTAACATGCCACAATGTGTTTATCTATTCACCTATGGGTGGAATTTAGGGTTGCTCTTATTCCTTTCTTGTAGGATAAAAAACACTTTCTGTAAAAAATTCTCTGAATATTTTTATGTGTATGACTGATTTCCTTTGTATGGGAGTAGTGTATAAATGGAGGCATTTTGCAAAAGCATCTGTTTTATTTTATTTTATTTTTTTTTAGTAGTATTTACTTGGATTTTGGAGCCTACACATGTTATGGCTTCTATGGACTCAGAGAATTTCCTAGCTTTTTTTCTCTTGCTATGATAGACACTCTGACCAAAAGCAACATAGTGTGGAGACTATTTGTTTCAGCTTCTAGATTACATTCCATCATTGAGGGGAGAGAAAGCAAGATCTCATGGCAAGATGTTGGAGGCAAGAACTGAAGCAGACATGATAGAGGTAGTATTTTTATGGGCTTGTTTCTCATGGTTTTCTCAGCTTGATTTCTTATACAATATGAGACTGCCTGTTAGCAATGTTGCTGCCCACAGTGTTCTAAGCCTTCCCACATCGACTATTAAGCAAGAAAATGTTCCATAATCATGTTTTCAGGTCAACCTGATGGAAGTAATTCTTCAATTGAGTTTCCCTGTTCTGAGATGACCCTAGTTTCTGTCATTGATAAAAATTAGCCATCAGAGGAATATTTGCAGACATTAGTTATTTCCTTCTACCATATGAGTCTTGAACATTGAATTATTAAGCTTGGAGTCAAGTACATTCCTTGATGTGCTATCTTACTGATCCAGTAATACTATATCTAAAAATGACAAATTAATTATGGATTGTTTTACAACTCTTCACTCTCATAACAGCATGTTCAATGAGTCCCAGATGCCTCCTATGTGTAAAGTCTTTGTAAATTCAGTATTCCTGATGTTAGTCATTGATTTACTTATTTATATTTATGTTTTTCTCTTTATATGTATGCCACATCTATGATGGTGCCTTCAGAAGACAGAAGAAGGCATCAAATACCCTGTATCTGAAATTACAGATGTGTGTAAGCCCCTCAACATGAGTTCTGGAAACTGAACTCAGGTCATCTGGAAGTAGAACATATATTCTTAAACTCAAAGATATCTCTACAGATCCTGCCTTTATTAACAATTGGTGTGTAGTGCTATTGCATGGTTAGAGCTTCATTGTTGAGAAAAGAGAGTTGTGGCTCCATGTTATCACCCCCAGCAGCATAAATGATTCCTCTAGAATCTGGAAAGCATTTTGAAAGAACTGAAGAAATAAAAATGGAAATTTTTTATGGGAGAAATTTTAATATAGGATTAAGGACAATTGTTAAGCAAAAGAGGAGTCCTCAGAAGCAGGTAAGAATATGGAGAGAACTGACAGTAGGCAAATGTAAGATGAATATAAGATGTGATCAAGAGTGAGATTGGGATTTGCAAAGATAAATAAGCTCTTACTATTCTTAGCATTCGCCACATATGTTGTAATGCCACCATGTATGTGGTAGCCCTTTGTTATATCTAGATAGTGGAGAAGAAGTCCCCCATACACACACACTTAAACTCGTGCACACATATGCATGCATGCACACACCCAAACACACATAAACACACATTTTATTCACTTGATAAGCAAAATAACTAAGATTGCTGTAGAAAAGGAGTTGGGTGAATTTACAACCTGATACTACAGATTACTGTGATTGCACAAGGAGTTGAATTCATAAGTTTCCTTGGTTAATGAGGCTTCTGGCTGAGAATCATGGAAAAATTACAGGTTTATGGATGGGAAAGGGAAAAGGACTTAAATAGTTGTTAAATTAGGTGGGATTCTTGCAGCGTTTGTGAGGAGAGATTCTGCTACATTCTTGACTTAGGGGATATTTTTCCCAGGCTTTCAATCCTTCCTGAATAGTTTTCATTTAATGAAATTCAAATAACTTTTTAAAAATGTTCATTTATTTTTATTGTTCTTCTATGTATGTCGATGTACCAGGCACACTGCTGCTCATCACAGAGGAAGGTGTATCACTGTACCTAGAGTAACAGATGATTGCCTATGCTGGGAAGTGAACCAGGGTCCTTTGTAAGAACAGTTAACTGCTGAGACAACTTTAGAGCTCCAAACTGAATAATTTTACTGAACACCTTTTTACATGTTTAAATTTCTCTCACATACTTTTTGAAATTTCTATCCATAGTTTTGTTCATCTTCAACTCCTTTTTTATCTTCTTATTATTGAGTTGTAAGAGTTATGTCATTGTATATATAAATCTTCATCACCATCTTGGTTATTTTCTGTTGCTGTAATAAAATACCATGACCAAAAGGAATTTATAAAAGAATGTTTTTAACTGGGCTTACACTTCCTAAAGTTTAGAATCTGTGACAGCACAGTAAAAGCATAATGGCAGGACTGCTGAGGACTTAGGAGTTGGACTGCAAGCAGGAAGTACTTATAAAAGAGAGTGGCACTTGTGCAACCTCAAAGCCCATCCTCAGTGTCACACCTCCTATAAGAAACCCATCCATTCTAATGTGGGAGTCTTACCAACTGAGGATGAACCATTCAAACAGAACTTATGGGAACTATTATTATTCAAACTGCCACAGTCATTTTTAATTTTGATGAAGTTAAAATTTCTATGTTTTGCTTCTGACTTAGATCAGTTTTAAAGACATTTAAATTTTCCTCCTGTAGTAAAATATTTGTTTCTATTTTCAATTTATTTGTGGAATGTATAGAGTAAAATAAACATTTACTTCTTATAAGTGATTATGCATTAGTCCAAATACCACTTCTTGAATTATAATGTTTTTGGACTGGGTTTACTTTTTACCTGTATCTAAATTCAACTGACCATATATGTGAGGGCCATTTTGTGGAAATTGAAATTTTTTTCTGGCTAGTGCAATGCTCCTGTGATTACTTAAACTGGCTAAAAGTCAAATAGTAAACTCTCCCACTCTGGTATTTGTCATTTCAACTTAGTTATTTGTTTGTTCATTTGTTTGTTTGTTGATATACTCTTATTTTACCACTTACTAATTGCCAAAAGAAAAACTGGTTGGACTTTGAAGAATATGTACAATTTAAAGACTTATAGGGAGATGGTATATTTCCTCATGTATTTGGAATATTTTTCAGTGTCCCCAAAAAAGTTTTGATAATTTTCTTTTTTTTAAAAGATTTGTTTATTATTTATTTATTATAAGTACACTGTAGCTGTCTTCAGACACACCAGAAGACAGCATCAGATCTCATTACAGATGGTTGTGAGCTATCATGTGGTTGCTGGGATTTGAACTCATGACCTTCAGAAGAGCAATCAGTGCTCTTACCCACTG
>NW_022196903.1:98034716-98036018 GCF_008632895.1 Mastomys coucha
TCAGAAATCCGCCTGCCTCTGCCTCCCAAGTGCTGGGATTAAAGGCGTGCGCCATCACTGCCCGACGATAATTTCCTATCCTAACTTATTTTATATTGTTCATGATCTTCGGTGTTTAAATATCCACAAACTAAAGATGACAGTCGGCTTTAAGAAGGAGTGATGGATGAAAGATGAGAAGGATGGCAGACAGGAACCTAAGTAAAGACAATCTATTAAAAAAGGAGAATATGATAATCTGTGTCAATCACCGCCATTCTGTCAAGATAAACAAGGACTGAGAACTGGCTAATGAGGTGTTTAAATTTGTGATCCAGTTTTGACTTGATCAGAGGTACTTATATGGAATGTGGGGACAAAAGACCAATCAGGCTGGGTTCAAGCAAGTATTGCCAAGTACACATTGCATGTAATGAGTATAGAAAGTTTTTTTCATGGTATTTTGGAGCCCAGAAGTAGAGCTGAATCTAGAAGGCAGGGAGATATCAAAAAAAAAATTAGTACCGGACAGTGGTGGTGCACTTTGATCCCAGCACTTGGGAGGCAGTGGCAGGTGCGATTTCTGGATTTCTGAGTTCAAGACCAGTCTGGTCTACAGAGTGAGTTCTAGGACAGGTAGGGCTACCCAGAGAAACCCTGTCTTGAAAAACCAGAAAAAAAAAAAGAAAAAAGAAAAAAATTAATGATCTCAAAGATTTTTAGGACAAAAGCACACCTCCATGCCATGAACATAAACAGGAAGAAAACAGGGAAATTGGTGATTCTGTAAAAGAGAAGAGTGGCTTCAATAACCTTGTATATATTTAGAAGATAGTATGGCTGTCAAGTGTATAGTCTCTTGAGAATGCACTGTTCACCCTGAGGTACACTAGGGGAGGGAGTAACTAAAAATGAGTGACTGACACATGCTTAGATGCAGCAATAGGAAATGGATGAAATACCTTTATATTTCCTTCTTAGGAATATAAAAAAACTTAGTCAACTATCTTGGAGCTTGGTGAGGAGTTGTTGCAGGCTAGAGAAAAGGGCTATTACTTACACCATGTGTATTCCACTTCTTAAAAAAAATATGTGCTATAAAATATGCTTTTTTTCTCATATATCCATAACAAAGATGTGTTCATCAAATTGGTCCCACTATCATTTGGAGAAGAAAATTATGTATTAAGAAAGATCCATCATAATAGCATAAAATGATGGTAAGCACCTGGACTCCCAACACTTGAGAGTCTAAGGCAGGAAATTAGAGTTACAGGCTAGACTGTCACCGTGAAACCCCCTGTCTCAATTTAAAAAGTAAAA
>NW_022196903.1:98036177-98077381 GCF_008632895.1 Mastomys coucha
AAAAAAAAAAAAAAAAAAAAAAAAAGGTAAACACAAGAACAACTAAAAAGAATCATCTTCCCTATGAAGCTCTTGGCCATAGAGTTTTCTATATGGACAGATGAGCTTCTGGATAGACAAAGTCAAAGAGAAATACAATCCATGGGCATCAGAACATCCAGTTATACAGACCTTGCTTATCAGACAAATCCAAGTAAGGTCAAAAATGGAGGGATGGGTTGCCACCCCACAGTCAAAAGCTCTGACCCAGAATTGTTCTTATCTGAAGGAACTGCAGGAACAAAAAGATGGAGAAGAGCATGAGAGAAAGAGGTCCAGTGATAGGCCCAAATTGGGATCCAACTCAAGGGGAGCCCCAGGTTCTGACTGAAGCTATGGTGTGCTTGCACACAGGAGCCTACTATGGCTATCCCTGAGAGGCCCAACAAGCTGCTGAGTCAGATGCAGATACTAACACCTAACCAATGGACAGAAGCTGGGGATCCCTGGGGCTGAATTAGGGAAAAGCTGCAGGAAGCTGAGAAGGAGGGTGACCCATAGGAAGACAAGCAGTCTCAACTGACCTGGGCCCCTGAGATCTCCAGACACTGAGCCACCAACTGGGCAGCTTATGAGGCCCCAACACCTACAGCAGAGGACCTGGGTCTGGCCTCAGTGAGAAAATATGGACTTAACCCTCAAGAGACTTGAGGCCTCAGGGAGTGGGGAAATCTTGTGAGGTAGGGGTAGGGTGTGGACATCCTCTTGGAAACAAGGGGAGGTGCTATGGGATGGGGAGTGGTTAGGGGTGGGGGGCAACCAGGATGAAGATGAAGACCAGACTGTAAAAAAGGATTAACGAGTTAAAAAAAAAAAACCCTTACCTTTTGACAGAACTTCATTTGATTTGTGGTTATAGTTTTTCTAGTATCCATATCCATTTATTTAAATTTTCAGATGCTAAGAATTTGTCTTCATGTTAGGACCTGAAAATGTTCTCATGTTTTACGCATATTTGTACATGTTAGGATCTCTACGTACATGCATGCACTCTGTGTGTGTCTTAGCTTTTATTTTTCAAGCTGTTAGTCTATTCAAAAAACACACCATGACACAGTCATATTAAAAAGTTTAGTCAGAAGGCTCCATGGAAAACACAAAGAGCACTAAAAAATAAAAAAGAACAAGAAGAAGAAAAGAAAAGATAGAAAAAGCAGAGCTGTAAGACAAACACATTCAAACTCCTTCTTTAGCCAGGAAACTGTAAACAAGCTGTTTATGAGAACAACACTATTTCTCTGTACTAGTTGAGTCCACTTTATGTAACTTGCCATCTTTAAGAAGCCTAATGCACATTTGTTTTTCATTTAGAAGGGTTTTAGTAATAGCCCTTTGATTTTATGTCCTCGACACTTTAACTAGCACCAGGAGCTGCTGGCACGCTTCAGAAAGCTTACATTTGAACACAGTCTAAATCGGTGCAGACCCTTGACCGGTTTAATCTTTGCTTGTAAATGACAATGCAGAAGAAGAAAAAGAAGAAGAAAAACTACTTCCTTTCCTGTTGGATACCTAATAAGTAGTTAGTCTGACCCAGTTTTCAATAAGAGCGATTTTCTGATGACCCAACAGGAGTGACTATACCTAGTCAAAGAATGAAGGGGGTGAATTTAATCTTTTATGCCACTGGAATGGCAGCTGCTCCCAGCTGCCTGAGTCTGTGAAGGATGAGGAAGACAGAACTGCCTTTCAGTGTGGAGAGAATTTTCCCTTTGAATATTCCAAACGGGAGCTTTGCACATGTGCCTCAAGAACTAATTGTCTAGGTTCCGTCAGGAATGCAGCAGGAGAGGAGCGTATTTCATGCTTAAGACCAGAGAGGAGCCACGCAATACTCAGTGGATAAAAGGCTTGCAGTCCCAGCTGGGAAAAAGAGTCCCATTATCTCCCAGCTGCATAGACATTCCATACGGCTTGGTTCTGCCTGGATGCACAGCATGCCTGACTGAGGGCTCCAGACAGAGTTCTGCAGGAAAATTGTAAAGATCCCGAGATATTTCCCTGCTAAGATCCGTAAGTACAGAATTGCGCTGTCTGCTGCAATGAGAATTTTGCTGGGCAAGCTGCAGCTTTTCTTTGCTTTCAATCTCTTTGTATTAGTAAAAACAGGTAAACGCTGGGTTTCTGTCTTTGGGGGGGGGGGAGTGACTGCTTCATTGATGCTGTGTTTTTATGATGCTGATGCTTAAAATATGTTTATTCCCTGTGAGAGAAAAATGAATTGAGTCTGTATCGGGGGAGGCAAGATCAAACCAGGCAAAGTGAGACCACAGGTACATTTTTTAGTGTTTCACTAGTCTTTGCTGCAGTATAACTAACGGGCAAGATTGGATGACACTGCTAATTCTAGTACTTTCCGATAGCTACACACCCTTCCAGTAACGGCAGATCGGAAGATGTGTACTGCAATTTTTTTTCTCCCCAATGGCTGAGGGGTGGGGTTTGCAGTATCTACAGATAATTTAAAGGAACGGTTATAAAACTTTCTTGGGGGAGGGCTTTCATACTGAGAGAAACACTAGAGTGGAGGTCAAATGGGTGCACCAAATTTCATCTGACATTTTGGTTGCACCCAGCTTACAGATAATAGCTTGTAGAATCGCCTTTTCTCTCCAATCACAGAAGCTAAGCCTTTATGATAAGGATCTTTTAACACTTTATGAAAGTTTCAGAACTTGATGACTTGGGAGCAAAACTTTGCTGAGTTCTGAGATTATTCACTATATATGGCTCCAGTGTTAACGTGATACTATAACATTGGAGGTTTGGGGGACATTGTAATTCATAGTTCTTGTTTCTCCAAAGGAAAGCAACTAAAGTTTAAATAATCAGCATCCTGACTTTGTCCTCTGAGAAGCATTCACAGAATGGCAAATATTATGGCAAAGTTATATTGAGAAAATAAAAGCAAAGACAGCAGTGGCATTGTACAAAATCATCTTGAAAATAAGGGATACATAATGTTGTTCTACAGTGACAGTGTTTCTCAAAGATATCTATGAACCAAGGAGCCATATGTTGGCTGTTGAAACTCTTGTTCTGGGCAATATTCATTTATCTGATGGATTTGTTCATCATCTTTTAAAGTCATTTCTGTTGTAATATATCACCAATTTATGTACATAGCCACTACAATGAAATAAGATATTTGAGCACTGTATTTTTTCTACACCCCCACACATGTGAAAAATGTATATATACATTTCCACAAAACAGACATATGCCCACAAAAGTGCTGGCACAATTTGTACAGTAAACAAAAATACAGAGACATTTCATGTTTGAAGCTTCACAGATTTTTTTTTTCCTTAGCTTAATCATTGCTATGCCGTATAAGGATTTTCAATCAAGAAACTTTTATAAAAGGCCTTTCTATGAGGCTATATAAATGCATGTTATCACCTCTTAGTAAAAAGCTTATCACTTAAAATCAAATGTGCTTCTTACTTTAACTGAGCATTTCTAGTGAACTGTCATAATTTTCTTTTCAACGTATGTGTGTAACTTTCTTTGATGAAACCAAATTCCCTTGGCCACGTAGCAGATGATCTCACATTTAGTCAGAGCTTCCCCTTGCCATCCATAGAAACTAATGGTGCTGTGAAGACAGTATGAAGCATTTGGACTATAGGCTTTTATTCTTGTAGTGAATGAAATAGTATAAAAGACGATTGACACCTTTTTATTATCCTTATAGGAAGGAGGGATTATGAAATATTCACTTAATTATTTAGCTATATATGTCTACTGTCAACATGTAACGTAGAATGTGGTAGCATAAGCTTTAGTACTTTGTATCATAATCATATTACATATGAAAGCCTTGAAGAGAGAGCCCATTCCCTATTAATAACAATCCTGAGGTGTTATTTTCTAGTGCCTAAAATGCTAGTAGTAAAATGACATGAAGAGAAAGGAATTTTATAAAGAATATTTTCCTATAATATATCATTCTTTCTAAGAATAATGGATACTTAGTGAGATGGTATCACCAATGATTGACAGATAGGCAAGTGGAAGAATTATATCTCACTCTACATTTTGGGAAAAAAAAAAGAAAGTAAAATTAAGTTGCAAAAAATCTGGTATGTTTTTGTTTGTAAGAGAAGTACCGGTTTCAGAAAAATAACTCTATAATTATGAACAAAAACCATGAAAATATAATGATTTGGAGTCATTTCAATACTCACTGAATATATTAACCGATTCTCAAACTACACATCTTAATACATATTTAAATATTAGCAAGTTTTCAAATTACACATCATTGTCAACATAATCTTGCTTGCTACTCCTCTAAGATGCCTGCTCTATGTGATCTCTAGAGGAGGAATTAAAGATATGCAATTCAAGTATAGAGGAAAGATGGCATTTATTAGCAAGTATAGCAGGTACTCTCAATTGGATGATTATGGCCAGTGCCTAATTTGGTATCTGGAGAACAGAAATCTCTCATAATGTGAGAAGGAAGCAACGGTCGGGCAAATGTACACAATTTGTATTTCAGATAGATTTTATCTTATATCTAAAGTTTGTAGAACTGACAACTTTCTTTAGATGCTTCTTTTTGCCTAGATGATTGACAGACCTATTTGAATTGATGCTGGTGGGAGGGAAAATTACTCTGTGAAGTCACTTGCTATACAATAGCCTTCTAAGCTGAAGAGCCTCAGAACCAGGTTGAGATAATGATCAATTAAGGACATTCTTGGTAGTTTAGATGTCAGGTATCCTTTCAGGGCCAGAAGATCCAAATCATTTGCCTCTGAGAAGCAGAGCCTTGAAGTTCTAGTCCTGTTTTTATAAGCTGTAGAATATGAGGGAATAGTCCATCCTTGATGTTCTTAGACCTTCTAAAATCTAACTAGCTATGTAAAACTTTGTCTTCAATACTTGAGCCTCTGACATCTTGTGAAAGTTTAATATCAAGTCCTGACCATTTCTTTGCTCAAATAGGGTGTAGAAAACTTTAGTGTTCCTACTTAGGCTAATTCTCAAACCTAATATGATGATCAATAGGAATAAGATAGGACAATCCAACGGTGAACTGGTTGTAAAAGAGATAAAATTTAAAGAACACATGAGCATACCAGGTTGAGACTCATAATAATAACACTGTTGAATATTAAGACTGTTCTAACAATTATGATAATAATAGAAATCACCACACACAAACCTATATGTATATGTCAATAATATATATCTCTAAAATTATTATTATAACATATGTATATTATGGCATATATATAGTTACGATAAATTATGATAAATATATATTATGATAAATATATATTTAATTTCAGATATATTTATTATTGATATTGTGGTAAGTACCATACTTTTATTTTGGGTTCATTTCAAATTTGAAAGAATTGCCATTTTTCCAACAACCATTTTCATCCTGATTTACCATTATTTCTTGGTTGGCTGAGTCCTACTTTCAGAAATGTATCTTTACACTCTTAAACAGTCACAGGTTCATTCTGTGTTATGTGGCTGAATATTATTTTATTTTATATAGCTGAGACAATTTACCATTATCGAGTCAGTCATAATTTTGTAAATGCATACATATTTTTAAGCATTATTACTAACATCCCATATAAAGAGTTGTTACCCAGAAGTTTTAGTTAATGTTGAAGATGACTTGTATTTCTCAGATGAATGCTTACATAATATTTAGAATTCATAATTCTTTCCTAAAATATTCCCATGGTTGGCCACTCTAAAAATGTTTAAAAGGAAAGAAATGTTTTCTTGCCATTACTTTACAAATTTTTATCCTTTCTTTTTTTGATCAAAAGTATTATAATGATGCTACTACATATAAATTCAAGGGTGCAATGCAGATAATATTAAAAAGTTCTGATCCAGGCGGTTGGGTGCATGCCTTTAATCTCAGCACTTGGGAGGCAGAGGAAGGTGGATTTCTGAGTTCAAAGTCAGCCTGGTCTACAGAGTGAGTTCCAGGACAGCCAGGGCTATATAGAGAACAACAATAAATACTGATTATGTACCTAATGGTCAAGTAAAATCCCTGCACATTTTAAATATAGTTAATTAATATTAAAATCATAAAATGTATTCTAATATAAGATATTACGTGTTAATTTTATAAAAAATTAGATCAATGTATTGACCTATTCCAATCTGCAAGTTATTTAAGTATTATTTCCTGTGCAAAATGAAAAATCATTATCAGAAATTTTATGATTCTATTAGGTAGTACTTAGACTACAATGTTTTCTTAATTTTTACTGAGCATTTCAAGTAAAATTAAAGAAAATTTAAATCTTTTCCATTTTTGTTATAATGTTTTATGTATATTGTACTACAAGAGGGTGTCATGTGCCCCTATATCGAAGAAAGAAGCTAACTTTTATTATTACTGAGGTTTTGATGGATATATGAATAAGATTCTTACATTCCAGCAGGTTTTCTAAGATCCTGTCTTTAGTTTGTCCAATTGATACTCCTGACTATGAATCTACCAATTGTTAAACATTTTCTGTTTTACCTTCTTGTTTCTTTCTTTTCATTTGTGACCATGTTGGATCTTATTTGTTCATCTTTTATGTCTACAAAATATTTCAAAATTGTCATCAACTTTGCACTTTGTTTTGTTTCCCTGCATTATCTCAAGTGGTTTGTTATGATGCTATATTTTCTATTTCAGTGATCATCTCTGAAATGGTTTTATTGTTCTCTACAATGTTGATTGTCTTTATCACTTGATAACTTTCTTTTGGCTGTTGAATATAAGTTATAAATTATGTACAGAAAGATTATGGTTAGAGATATAAAAAATTCATCAGAGTGGTTTCTTACCAGTTTGCATAAACTGTAGCTACTATTCTTTAGATTTATGTTTTTCAATAATGTATTTTCATATTTATTTCCTTCCGTTTTGTGGTTTGTTTTAAAATGTGTTCATGAGAAATATATAAAAAGAACAGTAATTTTTTTAGAGTGGTATAAAAACTTATAGACTACACAACAATCCCAAGAATAAACCCTAAGTTTACCAAACTACACCTAAAGTACATGTGGGATTTACATATGTGTACATAAACTGTGGGTATTACACATGAACCAAGTTCATCCCTATTATACCTAAGGATCATAATAATGGGAAATACAATGCATACACTAGTGTAGTAGACATATCGAAGCTTTCCCTCTGAAATTTTGATGTGAAATGGTCCAAGAAAAATATATTTGTTGATATTTTAAAGTGCACTTAAGAATTTCATAGCAATTTATTTAAATATTGTTACTTTTGTGCATAAACTCATCTCTTTGCAAAGAATCAAGACATTAGGTATTTCTTGTATAATACTTACATATTTAGAACATTAATATAATGTTCTATCTTTGATATAAGCCTACTAAGTTTGTCATCTTGTTTTCCTGAGGAATGTTTATTCTCCAACTCTTTGGTTCAGTCAGTGATGTAAGCTGTAACAGAGCCTTTAAGTTCCATGTCTCCATGGTGGAAACTTGGAGTCAAATCTCTCACTCTCTCAGTATTATCTCCTGCTATCTCCCAACCCAGCAAGTTTTCAAATATTACATTATCTTAAATATAACAGAAATATCTAACAAAGACAAAATAAATAAAGTGTTGACAAATTTTCTCCAATTCCCCCTAAAAGTATGTATTTTTCATTGTTTGGATACAATCAAAATCTGCTTCACATTGTGTCTTTGGCATTATACCCAAGAACATGTCTCTGGGGTCAGAAAGATTTTTCTATTTTTGTTTGTATCTTCCCAAAACTATCACTACATATTTTCTTTCTTCTCTTTGTTTCTGCAGAACAAGACATGAATAAAAAATTCCTTGTTTTATGAGTTTCCAGTAGGGACTTTCAGTTTTGAAGGTATTTTTACATGAGACTTTTGCTCCAAAATCGTGATCCTGTGATTTATTTCAGCAGAAGCTTTTGGACCTGAGTTTGAGAGTGTGTTTGTACATATGAGTATGTTTGTATGTGTGTGTATGTATGTGTGTGTTTGTGAATTCATGCATGCTAGTGTTCAATGCAGGTTGTTGTCATCATGGTATATGCCTGTACGCCTCTAAGTTCAGCAATTGGACATGTGGAAGGCTAAGACAAAGGATCACAGGTTCTAGGTCAGCTTTAGCTTTATAGCATAAAATAAGAGCAGAATTCTTGAAGATGGGACTTAGATTTCAGGTGCCGCTTGTACCTACCTTTCTCTGTATCTGTCCAAAAAAAGCAGTGGCCTCTCTACATCTCAGTTTCTCTACTCATAACAGAAATAATAACAGTATCATCTTCCCAGTATTGTGAAGAGAATTAAATGCCTTAATTTGTGAAAATATCTTGGAAGAAAGCCCAGCAATTAATAAGCTCTCTGTGTGTTCATTGGTTCATTATAGCTATATTATTACTACTACTATTATATTTGTCCATTAGCTTTAGAATCAATTGAGTAAAAATAATGTAAAACAATGAATAGAATGAAAATTGTAATCATCATGTTATCAATTGTATTGAGTATTTAGTTGAAAATTAAATTTGGTGTGCAAATCACCAAACTGGAAATGAAAATAGTGCTTATGAAAACACTGTAAAAAGATTTAGAGACACTTATGTGTGGATGTATCCTGACTAAAAATAATGTCACTGTATATCCAAAAATCAACTGGATGAGCAAGAGAGCATATTTAATTTTCTGACAATAAAAGCAAAACAGAAACTAAAATGGGAATATACTATAACTACTTTTACCATACAAAGAAATTTGCAAACTTTTCAGCATTGTACTTTTATTGCCATTCATTTTCACTATTTTAACTTTAAAGTCATTGTGTCCTGTTGGGATTTGAATGCAAGATGCTCCCCACAAGCTTCTGTATTTGAACCCTTGGTCTCTAGGTCATGGCACTGTTGGGGAAGATAGGAAACTTTTAGGAGGTACAGCACTGCTGGAAAGAGTACATGGCTAGATGCGGGTTTGGAGGGTTTGTAGCTTAATCTCACTTCCTTCTTCTTCTTTTCTTCCTTTGTGCAAATAAAATGTGACCAGTAAACTACCTGCTCCTGTCAGTAAGCCATGCCTTTCTCAGTGTCATGGAGAGTAGTTCTCTGGATCTCTTAGTCAAAAGAAGTTCTTTCTCAAATTGGTTTTGGTCATTATTTTATCACAGTAACAGAAAATGACCAATATATGCATGGTCTCAAAGTAATCTATAAAACTGAAAACAATATATATTCCATTTCTAGTCCCTCAATATCTCTCTCTCTCTCTCTCTCTCTCACACACACACACAAACATATATATACATATGTATATATGTATGTACATACATATACATATACATATGTATATGTGTGTGTGTGTGTATGCATGATTTTTTTGCTCACTATTATAAAGTGAAACAGTACATTAGGCTTGTATTGTAGGCTATACATATATATGATCATGTATATTAAATATACGTTTTAAATTTTTCATGTTTTTCTCTATTTTCACACAATTACACAACTGTTTTGGTTGTTACATGTTTTAAGTTTTTAGCAACAATGAGCTGCCTCTATACAATGAATTTGTATGTATACTTTTTTGTTGCAGTGGGGAAATTTAAGTATTTGTGTGAATGTCATATTTGTGAATCACTATTTCTATCAATCAGATTTACAAATGCTAAATTTCAGGAACTGTGCAACATCTGCTCTATTGAAATATTGAAAAATACTAAAATAATAGTGGAATAAACATAAATATCTCAGTCCTTTCTTTCTTCATTATCAAAACTATGTGCATGTATTTAATTTGTTCATCTATATGTACATAATAAAAGGACTATTTAAAAATAAGTGAATGAAATGATAATAAAGATTCTTATTTGACCAGACCAACACATAGTACATTGATCAACTAAGAACAATTTCTATAAATATAGATCTTGGTTGATTTGGAAGTGTTAGACCTTTATTGCACATTTTTTTCCTAGAATTTATTCATGGTTTAACTATTAAAATATTCAGCTGACAGTGTGCACAGTTTGAAAATTCCTCGAAAGAATATCAACACTATGATGGTGTATCAACAACTTCCTATTTACTTTGCATAGTCCTAGAATCTTTGTCTTTTAGATGATGAACTAAATTCATCTGCATCTATTATTATTGTGAACAAAATATGATTGGATTTTTACCTCTTATTTTAAAAACAATTAAGAGAGTCCATTGATCTTAAAAGACTGCTGGCATCTAAGTCCCAGGAATTCTTTTCTTTCTGCCCCTCCACCCGTCTGCTCCTCTGGAGTTATAGGAGCAGGCAACCACGCCCTGAGTTATATATCTCCAAGGGATTAAAACTCAGGTCCACACACAAACACAGAATCACAGTACTCCCTGATCCTCTTATCTAGTCCCTATTTCAGCAATTTTTAAATTTATTTCCTAGCTTTTACAATTTTAAAGTTGTGATTGCCTGCCTTATATTTATGTGGAAGATGATGATAAATCTATGAACATAATAAAATTAATGTTCTATTAATAACTCAAGATTAAATATAATAGTATTTCTTTCCTCTTTCCTAATTGACTTAGATGTCTTCCACAAACACCTCTAAGCATTCTAATTCTACCATTAATTTTTAAACTTCCTATAAAGTCCTAACTTTATACAAACTATTTGCTTGGTTTTCTACATTTCTATTTATCATTTCTTGTTACTACCGGGGATTTCATTCTTTAGAAGCAACAAATATTCGAAAGTTGTTCTGAAACCAGTGTTGAGCTCTCTTAAAGTGAGGCAACCAAACTTTCCTTACTCACTTTCTAGAACTGTAGTACAGCTCATCAAAGCACTGTGTTGATCAATGCTCTCACCTGAATGTCTTGTTTGCATTCTAGTCTATGGTCTTTGGGTGTACAAATTAATATTGTTGATAATCACCATTTTTACAGGTAGGTGTTAAGAAATTTTATTTTTATTCCATAAGATTTACCAAGAAATATAATTATAAATCATTATTTATATATTCTATTAAGTTTTAACTACCTCCCAAGTCTGTTTTTCCTCTTTCTTGGCTATTGAAAACACTTCGCTACTGCGCATTTCAGTCTTGCAATAGGAAAACACTTTATTTTATTCTTTCAGGACTATTTTTTCAGGATTTCATTATCTATTTTTCTGTCTTAGGTTTTCTCACAAACTTTTAACACTTTCCTTTCTCTGATGCTGCATTCCTCCTGAGTATATTTTAAACCTATCTCTCATAGTGCATTATATTTTTCTGCTTCTTTGAAATTTTCACTATGACAAATGTACCTGCCATAGAAATTTTCCCTGAAAGAAAGCTTTGTCTAAGTCCAGTACACATCTCTATAACTCGCTTCACTTTTGCTTACAGAGAAACACACATTTTCTTCTCTTTTTGTTTTCTTTCTCCATAAATTTTAACTTTAAACACTCTACTGTACTTGAAATAACTACACACTATAGATGTAGTGAAGTTGAGTCTTAGAAAAAACTTAGAAGACTTATTATCTGCAGGTAACAGAGGTCTCCTAAAGCTTCACAAAGGGCATTTGTTCTTGGGTAATTTTCACATCAGCACCTCCAGAACTTAGAGTCTATGGGCGTCTCAGGCCTGGAGATGATGAAGTAAAACCTTCAGTGGAAAGGCTTTCCTGAAGAATATTAGACACTTCCCTTTGTTTCTCCATACTTGCATGATGATTATAATTTCCCCCACAATGTTTCCTTCTAGGAAGTCTTTAAACTTCATAGTTTTCTCATATTAAAATTTTTAATGGCATTCCAATGACCTTCTATATTTCTTATGGTGAATTTTATGTTTGCTTGGTGAATTTTTGAAGAGGAACAATTGTGTTTATGTCAACAATTTGTATCATTTGTTTATATAGAAACTGTGAGGATTTCCCCACTCCCTAGAATTAAAGGTGATTTTTCTGTCTTGTGTGTGTGTATATGTGTGTGTGTGTGTGTGTGTGTGTGTTTGGGTGGGTGTGTGTTGGAGGTGTGTGTATTTGTGTGTTACATGCATATGTGTGTACATGTTTGTCCATGCAGATGGTCTTATTTTATGTGTGGAGGGCACAAGTCAACATGAAGTAATTTCTACCATTGTCCACCTTAGTATTTGAGGCAGGGTCTTTGTGAACCTAGGGCCCTTCAGTTCAGCTAAGTTAAATAGCCACCTCTCTCTACCTTCTTCCATCACCCTGTTTAAAAAGAGACATTGCCACACTTGGCTTTTTAGTGTGTGCTGGGGTTCCAATCTCAGGTGCTTATCCTTGCCAGACAGGCACTTAACTGAATGAGCCATCTTGGCAGCATTCAATTGTTTTTCTCAATATTTTTACACTTTCCTATGATTATGCTCCCTGACATGTTTGGAAACAATGCCAAACCTTTTGAAAACAATGCAATTAAAAATGGACAGAGATACTGTGTACCATAGGCTATATTCCCATTAGTTGTAGAAATACCATAAATGATAGGAAATTATAATTTAATACAAAAAGAATAATCATTTGCTGAGGTACATGTTAGAACATATTCAAGAATTTAGTTAGGTAAATTATATGTTATTAATTTAGGTATTTGGGGGACTTTACTTCATTAATTCTTTAAGTCTAATGCTGCTCATAAAATATGTAACCACTTATCCAGAAACTTTGTTAGCACAGCAGTTTTCATGACACAGTTGAGCTGAGGACAAACAGGTCAGTCTTGCTTTAGATTCTTTTTAACAATGAGGCAATTAGATAGAATTTTTAGTACCTAACCTAAAACCAATCTTTGTTTATACCAAAACCCATGAAGTTTAAGACACTTATTGAAGTCAGCAGTAATTCTTCACTCATGTAAATAAAATGCCAATATATGAATGTGTTGTCTGATAATTTAGGCATTTTCTATTCAAAGTATCTATATACATATGGCATTTAATTTAAAAAAGGTCATGAATGTGAAAGAGAGCAAGAAATGGTATATGAGAAGACTTCAAGGGAACAAATGGAAGGGCAAAATTGTGATTATAATATAATTATAATCTCTAAAGCTGAAATATTTTCTAAACAATACATGAAAATGTGTATTTAAAGAAGCTATCTTAAGATAGAATTGAAAGATATATGTACTATACAGACATACTGCCTCTTTTCTCATTGCCATTGCTTCATGTAGAATATCTCTTTACAGTTTGTGCATGAAACACTGAGGAAAGTGCTTCTTGATAAGTCTTAGGAAACTTATCAGCACTGGGTATATTAATGGTCCAGCCTATGTCCTGCTGACACATAGAATGCTTATACTGTGACAGCTCTCTATGTCCCTCCCTCCCTATTCTCTCTCCCTCCCTCCCCCCCTCTGTCTCTTTGTCTCTCTCTCTCTCTGTCTCTCTCAAACACACACAAACACACGCACAGTCACACACTCACACTCACACACACACACACACACACTCATACACAATCAGCAGTAAAGAGGAAAGTATCAATTGGAGAGTTGGGCGACATGGGAGGTGAAGGAGGTAGAAAAGGAATGTAAGTACATTTCACGTAAAACATATCATAAGAAAATAAATAAATCAATGAATAGCCTTCTTTTCAAGAAGCTTTTGGGGTTTAAAATAAAAATGACTTTGTTGCCATGAATTGCACAGAAAAACCCAAATAAGAGTTTTTCTGGTATGTATACTTGAACTACCAGAAATAATTGTTTTTGCCATCAACACATTCTTTCACTTAATACAGAAAGTTATTGTTTTCCAAAAATAAATGTAAAACAGCTCCAAAAGGCCAGTCAGTGGCAGTAAATTTTCAGGAACCATTGGTATATATTTGAATGTCTCAAACTTATTATTTTATTCACAGACTTTTTAAAAATCTGGATATGATCCTCTTCCGTTAATTTCTTTTCATATGAAAATATCCTCCTGTAAACACTGGGGTTAACATAGGTAACAATATAGCGTACCAAATAACCAACAATGATATTCAGTCGAGTAAAACAGTCACAATAGAGTACAGGGTCCCCAGTGAAGGAGCTAGAGAAAGGACCCAAGGAGATGAAGGGTTTGCAGCCCCTTAGGACGAACAACAATATGAACTAACTAGTACCCTCAGAGCTCCCAGGGACTAAAACTCCAACCAAAGACTGCACATGGAGGGACTCATGGCTCCAGCAGCATGTGTATAGCAGAGGATGGCCAAATCAGTCATCAATGGGAGGAGAGACCCTTGGCTCTGTGGGGGTTCTATGCCCCAGTGTAATGGAATGCCAGGTTCAGGAAGTGGGAGAAGGTGGGGTGGTGAGCAGGGGGAAGAGGGGAGGGAGCAAGTTTAGTTTTTATTTTATTTTTTCTTATTTTATTTTCTTTTTCTTTTTTCTTTTGGAGGGGAACCTGGGAATGGAGATATTGTAAATAAAGAAAACATCTAATAATAAAAAAATCACAATAAATCAATAGTACATCAAAGGTTTAACCTCAAACTGAGTGACTTAATATGGTAATGACATTTTCTCCTGAAACTTGTTAGTATCATTTATTAATTAATAGTTAATTTAAATAGCCAAGTAAAAAATGCTAAAAATGTTATGATATATATGTACATATATATTAATGTGTGTATGTGTTAGATATCTACAAATATAGTTATATACATATATATTTAATATTTTCTTATGATCACTTTTTATAGATTTTTTCTATATTTTTTGTGGAAGTTTGACTTATATATTAACTTCTTTTATTAACAATGTCTTTGATTTATGTCTCAATTCTAAATAATTAATTGGTATGGGCCTTGATTCACTCTCTTTTGTGTATTGTCTAATTGATACTAGAAGCTTTTTAGTGATGTATTAATTTAGTGAATCTTGACAGATCTATTATCATTTGACAGTTGCTGATGTGAGCATTGGTGATGTTATTCTGAGCAAGACATTTGTCAGTTATTTGTACTTGAAATATGTAATATGATCATTAGGGTTTAGCATGCATGGCTAAATTAAGGGGCTAATCTTTTTGTTTTAGATATTCTCTGAGAAGTGGTGATAAGCATTGTCTCCTTCACATGTGTTGACTCTTGTATGTAATATTTACAGGTACATTTGTAGACAGATATACATATATATACAGTATAATATGTACAAAGGAGAACAAGATAGGAGAATGCTACATGATTGTTAGTGCTCTTCTTATTTAAATAAAATAATTCCATTAGTAGGAAAAACTAAAACGATACAATAGGAAGAAATGTTTGCAGACAATGATATTCTACCCGGTAGTTTGAAAGTAAAGTAT
Source organism: Mastomys coucha (assembly GCF_008632895.1). Classification (NCBI taxonomy): domain Eukaryota; kingdom Metazoa; phylum Chordata; class Mammalia; order Rodentia; family Muridae; genus Mastomys; species Mastomys coucha. Next base: position 98,051,533 of record NW_022196903.1, read on the forward strand.
TTAATAACAGCTTATCCAAAGGTTTCAGAATCCATCAGACATTACAAAATTAGTCATATCTCATTGGATATCGCATAATGTTCTTACTAAGTGACCCATGTCTCATGTCTTAAGATGTTTCCAACAAGCAATTAGAACCTTCTCTTGACAAGTCAATATTTCCAATCTATAATCTTTAATGCCCATATAATATATGTATGATTCAAGAATGGAAAACAGTATATCTGATTTTTACAACTATTTTCTCCTTGTAAGCATCATGTGTATTTATTCAATTAAATTTGGAAATTAAGGCATTAATGTATAAATGACATATTTTTCCCAGCATTTAATTTCCATCATGTATATAGTTTTTTCAAATTTTTAATTTGTGTGTGTGTGTGCATGTGTATGTGTAGATGTATGTGTTTATAAAATAAAACATGGGGATGAATTTATGTTGTCTGACTTGCACCTTGCTTTTATTAAAATTAACAGATTGTGAACAGATTTTAAAAAACATTAGAGTTTCTTAAAGATTTGTGTTCCATAGTTCACTGAAACCAGTACCTAACTTCATTTATTGGCTTTCTTGAATTTATGAACAGTACTGGGAATGCTCTTGTTCCTGAGTCTATACACATATAAACACACATGTGTGCACATTCACGTGCACATAAATATTTATGTATGTATATTTCTTAAAAACAACCCTAGGAGAAAAAGTTCAGCCTCAAATGATGTTTGCCTTTTTAAGGGTTTTACAGTGTACTACTTACAAGTGAGTATACAGTGACATTACCAAGAGTTGTTGTTTATAACCCAATCATATAATACAAAGAGGAATAAATAGAGGATGAGATCTCTGAGCAACTCTCTTTCTGGTAGGTGAAATGAGTCCATTACTAGAGACAGGGAGGTGGCAACACCATTTCTACTTTCAACCTTAGAAGTATACACTGTCTTTATTATTTTAGACACTAAAATTTAATTTAAATGTTCAGATTGAACTAACAGAGTCAAATAAGTCACATTTCAACATTATTATAAACCACCTCTTTTCTTTTCTCTCCATAAAATCAAAGGTGAATGTGCCATAAGCCATTAACATTTGTTCCTTTGAGTAAGGCCAGCTATGTCCTTTGTGACTTTTTGGGGTGGAACAATTCACATAATTTCCTAACCCGAAGAAGATGGTCGTGTATCAAGGTTAATCCCATAATATTTGAGACACAAATGTCATTCAGAACTTAAAATATATTTGTCTTTCAAAGTTTAAAATATGAAATCTTATGTGACATGTCACCATTTCTTTTTTTTTTTCACACACACACGCACACACACACACACACACACTAAATCTTATAGCTCTCCAGGTAGATGTCATCACTTGCCACTTTTTTTTCTTTTGCTGCCATGTTTCATTGTGCTAAGGCTCATATTTCAGACAGTGTAGTACTCCAAATCTTCTGTGCTATTCATATCTCTATTCTTAGATATCTGAGACAAATCAACTTATAAGGACAAAGGGTTCATTTGGACTTACACTACTGGAATCTTGGGCTTTCATTGTGTGACCTCCTCACTTGGGGCTCATGGGAAGCAGCACATCATGACTAAGACATGGCACAGAGTAAAATCATTCAGTTTATGTCTAGGAGAAAGCAAGAACTTGTTAGTGTTCTATGTATTGTACCATTCCTTCAGGGTGGCATACATAGAAGTATTGGAGTACTACTCTGTCACCATTTCTTTTAGTCCTGATTTCCAGATACATATCACAGAGCCTGTAGCACCTTGTGTGGTTTCTTATCTCTCCCAGGGCTTCGTGAAAAAAAAAAGAAAAGATAAGTGATAGACAATTATTGCCTATCTTGTTATTAAAACTAAGTAAATGTTGACCAGCAATATCTCCTAGGTCACAAAATTCTAAATAAGTCTTCCATTTATGAAAGATATTTCCAATGATTATTTTAGCTACATCACATACCATAGTGAAGGGCCTGTGGTAGATGCTCAATAAATGCTTGCTTAATGAATGAAATTTTCTAATGTAGTAGTGAAACATAGTTTTAAACATGACTTTGCTCACTCCAAGTATGCTATTACAGTGTAATCTAAATCTATGTACACAAAAATAAAATAGGCTGACATAATAGTTAACGTTGAACTTATATATATGTCTCACTCTTGGTCACCATGGTAATTCACTTTATAGTGAAATAATCAACAAAGTTAAATATTTATTATGTCAGTCCTAACTGCATTTCAGAATTAATTATTGATATATATGCAATGAATTTAGTATATGAATTATATATATTTATGAATTTAGTATAGGAGAAAATTAGAAGTACATATAGATAATACACTGACATATACACTGAAGAAAGATTAAATATTTTTGAAATGTCTAAAATTTTACTCTTCAGTCCCCCCCTTAAGAAATACAAAGTATTGGAGCCAGTTCTTCAGAACAGGACAGAGTTTCAATTTATTTTATTTAACTTGTATTTAAGTTATTATAACATATTGTATTTGTATATGGTACTATTTTAATTCAGAATAAAATAATGAAATTTGATATCTAACTTGGCAAACAGAGTTTAAGGAATAATTTTGTTTGATTTAGATCCAAATATATTCACAGTTTTTCTGGCACATTTAGCTTTTAAAAATTTTTTTAAAACAAAAGACTCCATCAAATAAGTATATTTTATATATAGTTTAGAATAATAACATTTAATTATAACATTATAGTAATATATCAGTGAGCTTTCTGCTCATGTTTTTTAAAGTACCTGAGATAAGTATCCCATAATATGTAGAGACACTCCTGGTTTCAGGAGTTTGATCCTTGGTTTGTTGGCTTCATCGTCTTTGGGCCTATGACGAGGTAGCATATCATGGCCAGAAATACATACTTGAGCAAGCTGCTCACTTTGTGGTTGCTAGGAAGCAATGAGAAAAGAAGAAGTGTGGCCAGCATCCTAATATTATCTCCAAAGACACAGCCTCATATTCTCAGTTTCTTCCCTAAGAATTTACTTCCCAAAGTTTCCATCTCTCAGTGGCACCGTGGGGAAGAGGTAGCCTTTACTACATGAGGTTTTAAAGGGCACTTATTCAAGCTACAGAGAACTTGTCTATATTGCACAAACTCAATCATCAAGCTTCTTTGCAATCATGTCTGAGACAGCAGCCTTCAAGAGATACATTTTTCACTTTCACATACATTTGAGTTTCTGCAATATTCCTAGAGAGAACTCTGGAGACCTACAATAGCAATTAAATATTTCCTCCCTGCTGTGATCTAGATTCCCTAAATTCTTACTGCATTAGCTCATCTGTATCACTCAATAACACAAAGTGAAATATTCTACTAATTCAGGAGAAGAGAATGAGAAGAACTGATGAATGACAGCAGCATCCACCACCTCAGCTTTCATAACTAACAGTACTTGGCTCATTAGGCCTACGTCCATCGACACATGCTCTATGGTGGGCATTTGGGTTTCTGTGGACCCCTATAGAAACAGGTTAGTTTGTTCTGAATGCTTTCTAGAGGTATTCTTGATCTTTGTGGCTCCTTCAATCCTTTGTCACCCTAGTCCATTACCCAACCTCTGCCTAATATTTGACTGCGGGTCTCTGCATCTGTTTTCATCAGTTGCTGGGTGAAGCCTCTCAGATGACAGTTATACGAGGCACCTGTCTGGAAGTACATCAGAATATCATTATAGTATCAGGGGTGGGATCTTTCCAAAACTGAGCCAGTCTTTGGTTGGTGAGTCCCTCAATTTCTGCTCCAAATTTACCACTGCACAACTTGTTGGTAGGAGAAACTGAGGGTCTAAGGTTTTGTGGCTGGTCTGCTATCCCAGTCCCTCCATTGGATTTCATTTCTGGTTACAGGACATGGGTGTATCCGTCTCCATATTCTGCTTTGCTAGTAACCTTAGGGAGGGCCACTCTCTTGGATTCCTAAAAGTTACCACTATGGTTGTTTTCTATCTCATCCTGTGGATGCCCCCATGCCTATGGCTTTCAGCTCTCTCTTCACTTACTTTTTCTCCATTGTTCTACCCCCATTTGATCCATCCTGCTCCCTTTCCACCCCCTCCTCCACCCAATTCCCTCCCTTCCTCCCCTCAAAGTCTATTCTATTTAACTTTCTCAGAGAGATTCCTGCATCCTACTTTTGGGATGTCCCTATTACATAGCTTCATTGGGTCTGTGGATTGTAGCATGCTTTTCCTGTTATGTTATGACTAAAATCCACTTAAAATCACTTAAGTCCATTCCATGCATGCCCTCTTGGGTCTGGGTTACCTCACTCAGAATGATATCCTCAAGTTCCATCTATCTGCCTACAGAATATATAATGTCTTTGTTTTTACCAGTGGAATAGTATTGCATTGTGTAGATGTACCACATTTTCTTATCCATTCTTCAATTGACGGACATCTAGGTTGTTTTAAGTTTCTGCCTATTATGAGTAAAGCTGCAATAAACATAGTTGAGCATGTGTCTTTGTGGGATTGTGGAGCATCTTTGGGGTATCTGTCCAGAAGTAGTATAGCTGGGTCTTGAGGTAGAAGTATTACCATTTTTCTGACAAACTAACAAATTGATTTCCAAAGTAGTTATACAATTTTGCACTCCCACCAGCAATGGGGCTTTGTTCCCCTTGCTCCACATCCTCCCCAGCATATCCTGTTGTTTGAGTATTTTATGTTTGCTAGTCTGATGCATACAAGATGAAATCTCCTCCTCATTTAGATTTGCATTTATTTGACGACTAAGGATGTTGAACATTTCTGTAAATGCTTCTCAGCCATTAAACATTCATCTGTTGGGAAGTCTCTATTTAGCTATGACCCCATTTTATGTTAATTGGGTTATTTGGTTGGTTGATGTCTAGGTTTCTTGAGTTCTTGATATATTTTGGATATCATCTCTCTGATAGATATAGGGTTGGAGATCTTTTCCCATTCTATAAGCTGTTGTTTTGTCCTTTTGATATTGTCCTTCAAATTTCAGAAATGCTTCAGTTCTGAAAGGTTCCATTAATAAATTCTTCATCTTAATGCCTGAGTTATTGGTGTTCGTTCATGAAGTTGTCTCCTGTGATAATGTATTCAAGTTTATCCCCCATTTTCTCTTCTATCAGATTTATTGAACATGGTTTGATATTAAGGTTTTTGATCCACTAGTACTTGAGTTTTGTGATAGATATGGACCTATTTGCATTCTTCTACATGCAGACATGCTGAAATAGACCAGCAACATTTGTTGACGATGCTTTTTTATTCTTCAATTATATAGTGTCCATAGGTCTTCGGATTTGCTTCTTGGTCTTCAACTCAATTCTTTGATTAACCTTACTATTTTTAGGCCAATACCATGCAGTTTTTTTTTTCACTATTGCTCTGTAGAACAACTTGAAACCAGGAATGATGATACCTCCAGAAGATTGTTTTAACTGTCCTTATATATTGTTTCTTTTCTTTTGTTTTGTTTCCATATGAAGTTGAGTATTGTTCTTTCAAGCTCTGTGAAGAGTGTGTTGAAATTTTGAGGGAATTGTATTGAATCTATAGATTGTTTTTGGTAAGATGGCCATTTAATCCTAGGGATCCATGAGAATAGGAGATCTTTTCATTTTCTGATATCTTCTTCAGTTTCTTTCTTCAAAGACTTGATATTCTTATCATACATGTCTTTCACTTGCTTGGTTAGAGTGACACCAAGATATTTTATATTCTTAGTCACCATTGTGAAGGGTTGTTTCCCTTATTTTCCTCTCATTTCTTATCATTTGTATAGAGGAGAGCTACTGACTGTTTTTTGTTTGTTTGTTTGTTTTGTTTTGTTGTTTTTTGTTATTTAGGTTTGTTGTTGTTATTTGTGGTTTGGTTGTTAATTTTATAGCCAGGTACTTTGCTGAAGGTGTTTATGAGCTGCATGTTTTCCTGGTAGCGTTTTGGGGGCTGCTATTATCATATCATCTGCAAATAGAGATTTGTTGATTTCTCTCTTTCCAACTTTTATCCCCTTGATCTCTTTTATTTTTCTTAGTGTTTTAGATAAAATTTGAAGTTCTACATTAAATAGATTTGGAGAGAATGTCGTTTCCTTGATTTTAAGTTTTTCTCCATTTAATTTAATGTTGGCTATCAGCTTTCTGTATATTCTCTTTATTGTGTTTTAATATGTATCTTATATCCCTGGTTTCTCTTAGACTGTTATAATGAAGGGGTGTTAGATTTTGTCAAAGTTTTTCAGCATCTAATGAGTTTTTCAGTATCTAATATTTTCTTTTAGTTTGTTTATATGGTGGATTGCTTTGATGAATTTTTATATGTTGAAATACCCCTGTATCTCTGATATAAAGTCTACTTGATCATGATTAATTATGTTTTTGATGTTTTCTTGGATTTAGTTTTTGAGATTTTTTTTTTTTTTGTATTGAGTACCTTTGCATCAATGTTCATTAGCAAGATTGGCCTAAAATTCTTTTTCTTAGCTGAGACTTTGTGTTATTTAGATATCAGGGTGATTGTGGCCTCATAAAAATGAATTTGGCAGTGTTCTTTCTGGTTCTGTTTTGTGGAATATTTTGAGGTTGTTAGAATTATGTATTAAAAACAATCTACCCCTGGTGGGTTATTTATTTGTTTTTGTTTTTGTTTGGGAGATTTTTAATGGCATCTTCTACTGCTTTAGGAGTTATAGGCCTATTTAAATCATTCATCTGTCCTTGGTAAAGGGTCTCCATCAATAAAATCATTCATTTTATTTTGATTTTCCAATCTTGTGGAGTACAGTTTTTTTTTTTTTTTTGATGATTATTTGGATTGTCTCAGTGTGTGCTGTAATGGCTTCCTTTTCATTTCTCATTTGCTTAATTGGCTATCCTTTCTCTGATCTTTAGTTAGCCAAGGGTTTGTCTGTCTTGTCGATTTTCTCAAAAGACCAACTCTTGGTTTAATTGACTCTCTGTATTGTTCTTCTTATTTCTAATTTATTGACTTCAACCAAGAATTTGATCAGTTCCTGCTGTTTTCCTTTTGTGGGTGTGTGTGCTTCTTTTTGTTACAAAGCTTTTAGGTGTTCTCTTAAGTTGCTGGTACAAAAATCTCACTAATTTCTTTATGAAGGCCCTTAGTTTTATGAACATTTCTCTTAGCACTGCTTTCATTGTATCCCATAAGTTTGTATATGTTGTGCTTTAATATTCATTGAATTCTAGAAAGTTTTGAATTTCTTTATTTCTCCCTTGATCCAGTGTTCATTGAGTAAAGAATTGTTTAGTTTCTATGGGTTTATAGGATTCCTGTTGTTTCTGTCATTGATGAAGTCCTGCTTTAAGCCATGGCAGTCTTATAAGATATAGGAAGTTATTTCAATTTTCTTAAATATGTTGAAACATGCTTTGTGTCAAATTATATGGTCAATTTTAAAGAACACTGCTGTATGAGGTGTTAATAAAATATATATTCTGTTATGTTTGGGTGAAATGTTCTATAGATGTTGGTTAAATGTAGGGGACACTAGGGCAGTGAGGTGGGGGTGGGTGTGTATGGGGGAAGCACCCTCATAGAAGCAGGGCTAGGGAGGATGGGATAGGGGATTTGAGAAGGAGAAACTGGAAAAGCGGGTATTAGTTAAAATGAAAATAAATAAAATATCCAATATATTTTTTTTTAAATTTAAAAAATTTAGAAAAAAAGAAAATGTATGTTCTTTTGTATTTGGGTAAAATGTTCTATAATTGTTGGTTAGGTTTATTCGATTCATAATATCTATTAACTTCATTATTTCTCTGTTTAATTTCTCTCTGGCTCTCCTGCACATTGGTAGAATGGGTGTTGAAGTTTCCCAATATTAGTGTTTGTGGGTTGTTGTGTGATTTAAGATTTAGTAGTGATTCTTTTACAAATGTAGATGCCTTTGCATCTGGGCATAGATATTCAGAATTGTTATGTTGTCTTGGTGGATTTTTCATTTGATGACTATGAAGTCTTTCTGAGCTCTTTTGTTAATTTTAGGCAAAATTATATTTTATGAGCTATAACAGTAGCTACTCCAGCTTTCTTCTTGTGTCTGTTTGCTTGGAAAACCTTTTTTCAGTCTTTTACTCTGAGGTAATGTCTTTTTTTTTTCTGCTGAAGTGTTATTCCTTTATGCACCAGATTGATAGATCTTGTTTTAACATCCATTTTGTTAACGTGTATCTGTTTATTGAAGAATTGAGTCCACTGATACTGAGAGATATATCATTGGTAATTCCTGTTATTCTGATTTGTGTGTATGTGTGTTTGTGTGTGTGTGTGTATACATGTGTTTCCCTTCATCTGTTCTTGCTGGTGTGGAATTATTTTCCTATGGCTTTGGTATTATAAAGCTTGTTGGTTTGGATTTATCCTTCATCTTCTGTAGGTCTAGATTTGTGGATAGATATTATTTAAATTTGGTTTTGTAATGGGATATCTTGGGTTTTTACATCTATATTTCTTGAAAGTTTGCTGAGTATAGTAGTCTGAGCTGTCATCTATTGTCTCTTAGAGGCTGTACAACATCTTCCCAGGGTGTTTTGGCTTTTTATCTAGTTTTAAAAGAATTTCCACTCCTTGTTTTGTTGACATAGTGATACATTATTAGAGTTGATTTTTTTCATGCTATACAATAAATGTCTACTTATCTGGTTTTAATAATTGTTTGACTGATTAACTATGTACCTGATTAACTATGTATGGGCTCATCATGGTTTAAATTTAAATCAGGGTAATAGAGAGCTTTGTTTTAGTTTTAGTTTTAGTTTTTGTTCTTTGTTTTGTCTTATTTGTTTGTTTGTTTTGTTTTGTTTTATATGTCCAATGTGCATGTGGCAGAGGAAACACAAGAGCAGCTATGACAGAATAAGAAACTGACTTAAAATATGATGAGGGTTATTGATGGTATTCTGTAAATCAGTTGAGTCATCTTCAATTATCAGCTTTTTAGATGAAAGCTTTGTGTCAGAATACAATAGGCTGGATACGACTGTAAGAAAATTGATTTGTTCTCATGAATTCTATAGAAATTTGAAGATATCTCTTTCAATTATATTGGCTGAGAAAACATTAAGCAAGCCCATCAATGACTAGCCATCTGCTGTTCTGGAAAGGTAAAATCATTAGGTACGGAAACAACTTGCAGACTTCCATGGAATAGTGACATACACACACAACAATTTTCATGGTGGCATGAGTGAGGAATAGACTGTAGTGAGAAGGGGAAGGAGAGGTGAAGGGTTGCAAAACCAGAGGTTGAGAGCAGAGCCACTTACACACAGATCCACAGTAGACTGAATAAGTAATAGGCTCTGAAATGTATCTTTCATAAATTTTGAAACACCTTCCTTTGTTTTTTTTTTTTCACACTACTCATTGAATAACTGGAGGAAATTAAGATAATGCTAACTTTTTAAGAATAATTACTATGTGAAGTATTTTAAAATAAAGACTCTTTTAGGAAAGGGTAAAGTTAATAGAAAAATAGAGAGAGCCTTCAAAAATGCTGCTCAGTGCTTTCCTAAATTCTTCAGTTTTAAAAATAATCAAACATTTACATCCCAAGATGATGATTTGCTGAAGGATGGACTTGAAAGATTCTCACTGACATCAATAATCTAGTAGGATGATCACTGACAACTCATGTATCCTTCTCTGTGAATGGCACTCCTTCCTCCAAGAACTATTATCACTGTCTTTCTAGTCCTTTAATTTGATATCATAAGTTGTTTTAATGATCAGAAGTGATAGAAATCAGTTGTATCAATTATAATCCCAGAAGAGGTCATTCAGCATTTATTTTGTTCTCTTTGAATCTAGGTCCCTTCCTAAAAACAGTTATAAAGTCCTAAAAGTTAGGAGAGACCATGAAGATTTGGATTATGTGAGAAAATAGTTTCACAAGCTTAGAGTCTGTCCTGTAATGTTCCTGGATCTACTGAGCCATTTTTGAAAGGAGTTAATCAAGATGATATATTATAATTCTGAAGATGTCAAATATGCACATCACATTTTGAAAAACAATTGTGTTTATGTTAATAATCAGTGTTTGGAATGCTTTGTTACATAGCATGACGTAATGAAAATCAACCATTTAGTTATTTTAAGGAAACTAAATTACTAAGGAATGTCCAATGTCCTTTTAATTAAATTTTAGATACCCTAACTTACACATTAGTGGATAGAATTCCAATGTCATATGAAGCAATCCCTTCAATGCAAGATGGTAAAATTTTGACTTTTAAAAAATAATAATTTATGGTTATTTTTTTAAATTGTTTTGATATTTCAAAAAGAGTTTTCCTATGTCATCCTCGCTGACCAGGAACTTTCGGTATAGGTCAGGTCGGTCTCATACTCACAGTGACTTGCCTGGTTCTGCTTCCAGAATGCTGAGATTAAAAGTAGCGGTTGGTGTGTCTGGCTGAACTTAAAGACTTATGACATGACTTTGGCCTTTGAGGAAAAAGGAAGAGTAAATCTGGTTCACAGATACCCATAGATTCAGAGTCAAGAATATCAATGAATCCATTCATTCTTGAATGCCTTTATAAATTGTTTAAGTGATTTGTCAGAACACTGTATACTTGAGTGTCATTTTTACATCATGTTATTATGTATATTGTGGTTATAAATCTATCCAATCAAGTTCTTACTTCTTTTCATAGATCTTCAGTGTACTTGAGGTTAGCAAGAACATATTAGGTATATAGTATTACATAATTATATCTATTTTACATGTATGGTATAGCTTTGTAATTAAAAATACAAGTTATCACATGAGTATTTTTCTATGCTAGTTTAATTATGATTTGTTGACATGCATGCTTCAAGTCAATGGTTATAATCAGTAATTTTAAGAATTTTGACTTCCTTGAATAATTCTTGATTAATATCCTTGAGTAATCCTTGAATAATATCATTCTTCAGAGATGAAGGACTACTAATGGCATGTATTCAGAGGTTTGCTAAACTGGGTCAATACAGAAGGTTATATGAGTTGAAAGCTCCAGATTGTTCTTTGCCTCCTGGAGCCCAGAACACGACTCATGTTCTGAAGTTTTCAGAAGCAGGTAGCCTGTGGCATAACTTCCACTCCAAAGAAAAGACAGGACTGAAGCAGTCAGGCAGGAAGGAAGAGGACAAATTCTAGCTTTCTTTTTAACTTATTCTATTCAGGTTTCAACAGATTTAATTATTTTTAATGACATTAAAGAGGATGGTATATATTAGTTCAAAAGGTGAACTCGCTCTAAAGAAAATTCAGAGATATATTTAGAAATCATGAATCATAATTAATTTACGCACCATGTAGTTCAATGTATTTGATATAAAATGACCTTCAATAATAATATTAGTACATTGAAAAAATTAAGCATACCATATTTAAAAACAAGGTCTTTCTAACATGAAAGTTAGATAGAACTATATAATAGGTGATATTGTTTACACTTATAATTAAAGAGTGCCAATTTTCCTAAAGCTTTTCTATTCATTGGAGAACTGAATTTTAAATTAATTTAACTCTATATGGCTTGTGACATGATGGCATATTGACTTAGCAAATTGAAGAACACTAATTTGCAGTTGTCAGTTGGCCAGTGTCAAAATTGCCACTTTTTATTTTGTGTATTATAAAAAGTCACTAAGACAACCTTCTCTGTTTAAAATTAAATTGGTCTTTAAAGGTGTCATTAATCATATTTTAGGCTGCAAAGATCAAAATAAAATTGGCCCAGAAGTTTAATGTTTCCAGGGTGATGAAAGAGAACAGTTTAGGAATATTTATCCATGCTCTAGATGTATTGGCTAATTTCTGAAGGTACTTGTTTTGATACCTTGTAGCTTTCATGCTAGGTGTTAATGTGTGTAATTTGTATTGTTTCTGAGCACTGGCCTCAAAGAAAGATGTCTATTAGAGCTAAGGCTGAGCCAGAAAATAATCACATGAGTTAGTTGTGCAATGAATTGAGTTGCAGAATCTGCTGAAAAAAATAGATAAAATTTAGGTCAAGAGACTCAAATAGGTCACTCAAAGTTTTTTAAGGGGGGACCTCCTCCCAATATCTGAAGAACTTAGGTATATGATATCCAATTCTAACAAGTATAATTATCATTAATATTAAGAATGTCTGTATATTGTATGAAAAACTACTCTGGCCATAAATTCCTCTTAGTATTTACATTTGTTTCTTAAACTTCTATCGAACTGATTTAAGGTGGAAACTTCTTAGGGCTAACTCTAAATAATTATAGAATATAGAGCTATTATATGATAATAACATCTCTGAGTTTAATTTAACATTGTACAAAGTGATTGGCACTGTTTCTATATGTTTAGTGTAAAAAGCACTTGTACTTATGACTGCATGAGCCTCTGCAGATTAGGCTTATCCACAAGTCTGAGTTCTAATTTTGAATTAAATAATTGATGTTAAACACTCAAATGTAATTTTATTATTATTCTTTAATCTTTTTTACAGTCCAGTCATTATCACCCTCTGGGTCTCCCTCCTACTGTTAGTGGGGGGATGGCAACCATTCTGCAGTCAAAACTCTGACTCAGAGTTGTTTCTGTATAAAAGAACTGCAGGGACAAATCTGCAGAACGAGTGAGGGAAAAGAGGTTAAGCATAATTTTTCCGATGGTTAATCCTTATTGATAATTTGGGAGGATTTAGAATCATTATGGAAGAGCAACATTAGGTGTGTCTATGAGTGTCTCAAAAGATGGTACACCTGATCGAGAAGGCCTTAGCTAAAAGCAAGTGCCTTATACAGAACACAAAGGCCTTAGCTAAATGCAAGTGCCTTATACAGAACACAAAGGCCTTATCTAAAAGCAAGTGCCTTATACAGAACACAAAGGCCTTAGATAAAAGCAAGTGCCCTATACAGAACAGGCAAACTATGTCCCAGGTTCTCTCTCTCTCTCTCTCTCTCTCTCTCTCTTTCTCCCTCTTGAATGCAGATAACTGATGTCTTCTTGCTATCATGGGTCCTTCCCCACCATGATGGATTATGCACTCAAACAGTGAAACACAATAGACTATTCCTTCCTTAATTACCTTTGTTAAGTATTTCATTAAGTACAACAAGGAAAGTAACTACTACAAGCTGAAACTTATATATAAATTCTCAATTATTGAAAGTTTTGTAATGCATACAAGAATTAATGTCTGAATATTCACGGGAGTGGCCAATTAGATTTAAATATTTGAAAATTTCCCTTGGCTTCTTTCTTATTCAGATTATCTTAAAACAAAGAAGAAAGCAGAAAGTTCAACTTGAAAATGGCACCCACTATATTTAAACTAATTGTAATGATATTTATTGTTAAGTGGGCCTCGTTGAAATTTGATTCTTTCCAACCCTAAATAATAGAGTACTAATTTTGGTAAATGTGAACATTTTTCTTTTTTATTCTTTGTTTACATATATACCCATGGATATGGTTCGATATGTGTGCAATCTGTACTTACAAAGTGGGGGCCGGGGGTAGCTATGTGTGCCCAAGCACATATTAGCAGAGACCATACGAAGGTATCAATTTTCCTTCCTATTCTACCTTATTTCTTGAGGCTGAGGTTCTCACTGCTCTTGAAGCGTACAGCCCCTATTAATAAGCCCTAGACTGGCTGGCCAGTAATCTCTAGTTGTCTTCCTGTCTCTACCTCCACAGTAGTAGAGAATAGGCATTTGACGAGACAGCTTGCTTTTATATGGGTGCTGGGAATGAGAACTTAGGTCCTATGACTCGCTGGCAAGCATTCCTACCCATCCAGACATCCCTCCAGCATGGGATTAGTTTCTTATTTCAAAATGAATTGTGGACATATATATCAAGCCTCATGTTTTTTATTATTCATTTTACATTTCGATATCAACCTCGCTCTCCTCCCAGTATCCCTCATGCAGCTCCTCCCTGATTCCTCTCTCCCCTTCTACTTTGAGAAGAGCGAACCCCCCTCTTGATATCAAACACTCAGTCGCTCTCCTCCTGCACATCAAGTCACTGTAGGAGCAGAAACATCTTCTCCAACAGAGGTCAGACAAGGCAATCCAGTTAGGGGAGCTAGATCTACTAACAAGCAGGCAACGGAGTCAGGGACAGCCTCTGCACCAGGTGCTGGGAGAGCTCCATAAAAATCAAGCTGAGCCCAATGGAATACTACTGAGCTGTTTGAAACAAGGACATCATGAATTTTGCCTGCAAATGCATGGGACTAGAAAATATCATCCTGCTGGGCAGTGGTGGCGCATGCCTTTAATCCCCAGCACTTGGGAGGCAGAAGCAGGAGGATTTCTGAGTTCGAGACCAGCTTGGTCTAAAGAGTGAGTTCCAGGACAGCCAGGGGGCTACACAGAGAAATCCTGTCTCAAAAGAAAGAAAGAAAGAAAGAAGAAAGAAAGAAAGAAAGAAAGAAAGAAAGAAAGAAAGAAAGAAAGAAAGAAAGAAAGAAAGAAAGAAAAAGAGTTATCCTAACTGGGCTGTGTTGTCTGGCCACAGTGGGAGAAGATGCATCTCATCCTGCAGTAACTGGACGTGCTGGGGAGAGGGCTGATACCTAAAAGGGGGCTCCTTCTTTTCCAAGGAGAAGGGTAGGGAATACTGCAGGAAGATCTGCAAGAGGGGAGGAGAGGGCAGGATGATATTAGGATGTAAAGTGAATAAATAACTTTAATAAAAATTAAAAAACAATCAAGCTGGACATCTGTTACATATGTGCAGGGGGTTTAGGTCTAGCCTGTGCTTGCTCTTTGTGAACCTCCGATTTTAAAGAAAGAACACCACTCATATGAGAAACTACAGTATGTTAGATATTAGATCTGATTCATCTGATTAGCATTAGAGCCTAATTATTAGAGAAGGAGACGCTTATCAAAGAAAACACAGCAGGAACTTGTAAAGATTTCCGAAACCAATTCCACTGACTCTGGCTTTCTTACTCACTCTTGAAGCAACAGGATCCTTTTTGTGAGAGTCATGCAAAATTTTGGAGTAAAGGATACTATTCTGAAGATAGTCTCTTATCTTTTGTTGTTAATTTTATTAGATAAAACCTTACAAAAGAAAAAAAGAGTAAAAAGAAACAAATGCTATTGTACATTTATTAAGTTGTCTAATGGACAATTTTAAATCATCTAAAAACTAATGGAAGTAAGATATTATCTACCAGAATTCTCTAATTCTTGTTTGAAATTAAGTTTATCTTGTGGCAATAAGTTTTAATTATCAGTAGAGCCACTAGTTTTTCTCCTGCTGCTGATTTTTAAAAGGAGTATAGTTATTTTAGTCTGTATTCACACATATTCTTATTTAGAACACATAATTTGTTTTACATTACTTCCTAACAACTTTGAAAAGAACTGCTTATATGGCTGGAAAATATTTTTTTTTCCTAATTTTTACTAATTTTATGATGCTTGTCTAATAGTTGAGTAGACAACAAAAGTGTATAGGAACTTGATCATCTCTCTGTTGCTCTGCTCAAGATAATTGCCTTGAGGCAGGTTCCCTACCCGAACTATGACTTAGTTATTTCTGCTAGGCTCACTGAATATCAAGCTCTCAGAATGTACATGCTTTTGCTTCCAAGTACTATTGTGATATGGATATATCAGGCTTTCTATGTTAGAAATGCAATCTCAGTTCTTCATGCACTCCTAGCCACTAAGTCATTTCCTCAGCAATCATAAGTATATATTTATTCATATATATGCACTATTTGTGTTTATACAATTTGTCAGCTTGTAGTTATTGTCATGTGAACAAATCTTTAGTGACTTATTCTGTTTTATTATTTAGTATAATTTTTAATAGCTTAATAATTGTTATAAGTTTTTCCTGCACAGGTCTTAATAGCTATGTCTTTTCTAGCAGATAAGTTTCATGCTGCCTGCAGATGACGCTTTAAGATCAAAATGTCATATTGAAGGATTAATTTATAAATTTCCATGCTATGTTTAATGGTGATTTCTGTACTAGAATATGTCCTGTGACTGATCTTCAAGGATAGAGTTGTGTTATGTCTGTAAACAAGTTTTATGACTAGAACTAGAAGAGCTATGTTTAAGTAATAATGTCAGAAAAATAAGATTGCTTTTTTGATTTAAGATATGTAAATATTCACTCTTATTAAAAGATTGACTTTTTAAAAAATGTTGACCTGCAAAAATCACAGAAAAACTGGTGTTTCCCCTCTGTTTTCCATTAAAGAAGTCACATAAAGCAGATGTGCTATCATGGAAAAAAGTAGACACTTTCTCCATCATTGTCACAAAGCAAAAATTGCTTCTTGATTTAGGAGGCCATAAATGTGTAGGGAGTTATGAGTGGCTGGAGAAAATCAATATCATCTATTGTTGCTGGGATGTGGACTATGTATATATTCTAACCTCGGAATGTTTTGAAAATAGTCACTTTCAAAGAAGAAAAAATTTAAAAGCATGTTTCTTTTAGGTAAAAACTACAGAAAACATGTCTTTTTCACGTGTTCATTAAGCTTTCCCCTTAATATTCAGAAGTACTGAAAAATCCCATTCACCTTCTCTATTTCTGTACTTCAGGAAAAAGTGATAAGCAGATTTGACAATGATACAGGAGGCTGCCTGCGTAGACTAGAATGGAAAGTGCTTTGTGATTTGAGATTGTTCAGGTTGACCCAGTCCTGATTTTACCCCATGTGCTGCACCCTTTATTCTGAAAGATATCTGAACATCTTAGTGTGGTCAGAACTGGCTGTGTAAGGTTTTCTGTAAAGGGATATGACATGCAGGTTTCAGTTCAGATAGGCATCACTATGAAATGTAGAAATTGTTAAGTGATGTTCAGTTAGCAATATTGCTGAAAATATAAATAATAAAAATATATACATGTTGTAGAGACACTAGTAACCTCTGATGAGATAAAGTAAACATATATTATATCTTGCTCATCTCTAACACAAAATATATTGTGTGGAGTTTAAATTAATAGTAACAAGGGGCTGAAGAGATGTTCTGGTGATTAAGAGCTTTGTTCATGCAGATGATCTGGATTCAATTCACAGCAACTATATTTTAGTGCACAACGCTGAATTCTAGTTCACTCTTCTGACCATAGTGGGTATTAGACATGCCTGTGATGCACACAAGATATAAGCAAGTAAATCTAAAAGAATAGTAACACCAAAAGAATAATTATATTTATATAATTGAATACATAATCATAAATATTGTACAAAAACTAATAAATCCAGTCATAACTAAATTCCTAAAACATGTTTGGTCTAAGAGATGTGGCTCTTTTCATTCTTTTTGTTTTATCTTGTTTATTATTAGTAGTAGTAATAGTGGTATTAGTATTCGTATTATTAGCATGATTTCTGCTTGTTTTCTAAAAAGAAAGGTAGAGTGTAGACTCAGGTAAATAGGGTCCTGGGGATGTTCTAAGAATATTTCAGGGAGGAGAAGCCATAATTAGAATACACTGTAGGAGAATAAAACTATTTTCAGTAAAAGATGTGGGTCCAAGAAAAAGAGGTTTCACATAAATAAAATGGGTTGTAGCAGAGTACAATACTGAAAGTCAAAAACATTCACCAGTTAGGATAGCCAGATTATCCAGGTCATTTACCAGAGTCAGCATGGTTAACCACCATAGCCTCTATTCCAAAACTGATGGCAAATGTACTTCAATATTACTTCAGTGGGGAGAGGCACAGTAGGATGTAATTAAATGTCCCAGCACAGCAGAGATGCACAGCATCTGTCATCTGATGCAGAAACTGCTGGTGTGAAGTAGTTTCATTTCAGCCTCACCTTTTGTCACATCCCACTTGATATCCTGTCTTTTTGAAGCCAGGATCCCAGCAGATACTACAATTAAAACCACAAAACAAATTAAAATAGGGACAGGCAATGCAAAAATCCAATGAAACCCTATTGAGGCTAAGAAACCCTATTCTAAGCTTTGAGAATTGTTCTATGCCAATTAAAAGGTTGCATGTAAGGAATAAAAGAAGTTCTTTAAGAATTTTAAAAATATTGTGGGTCAGAGTTTTGACTGTGAGATGGCAAACCCCTACCTCACTTGATGCCCTGTCTTCCTGCTGGAGGTGGGCTCTATAAGTACCTTCTCCCTAATGTCAGGTATTTCATGTAAAGTCTCTCACCTCCCAGGTCTCTGGTGTATTCTGGAAGGTCACCCCAACCTCCTATCTCCCAAGGTGGCCTGTTTACATTCTTTCTGGTAGTCCTCAGGGATTCAGTCATTTTTCCTCACCCAGTACCAGATCTTGTTCCCCACTTCACCGCCTCCTGTTCACTTTCCCTCCTAGGTCCCTCCCTCCCTCCCCACTTGTGATTTCTTTCCTCTCCTCTCCCAAGTGGAACTCCCAAGGCAACCTCATTTGGGTACTCCAGCTTGTTGACTTTTTTGAGTTCTGTGAACTGTATCTTGGGTATTCTCTATTTTTTTTTCTGCTTGGCTAATATCCACTTATTAGTGAGTATATACCATGCATGTCCTTTCAGGTCTGAGTTACCTCACTCAGGATGATCAAGTGTGGGAAGGGGTTACCATCTCCTAGTAAAAACTCTGACCCATAATTGTTCATGTCTGAAAGAATTGCAGGGATGGAATTGGAAAGGAGACTGAAGAAAAAAAAGATCCACTTACAAGCCCAAAGTGGGATTCAGCTCAAGACGAGGTCCCAAGGCCTGACACTATTACTGAGGCTATGGAGCACTCACAAATAAGAACCTATCATGACTGCCGTCTGAAAGACCCAACAAGCAGCTGATAGAGTCAGATGTAGATATTTTCACCCTACCAATGGACCTGTGTCATTAAATTAGGGAAAGGGTGGGAAAAGCTGAGGAGAAGGGTGACCCTGTAGGAGGACCAGCAGTCTCAATTAACCTGGACTCCCAAGATTTCTCAAACACTGGACCACTAAACAGACAGCATACACCAGCTGATATGAGGCTCCCAATGTGTATATAGAAGAAGAGTGCCATGTTTTCAAGAGACTGGAGGCCCCAGATAGTTTAGAGGTCTGGTAGGGTGGGAGGTGGAGCTGAGGGTAGGGACATCCTCGTGGAGACAAGGCTGTGGGGAGGATTGTGTTATATGGAACAATCAGATTGTGGACCACAGTGGGGGGGAATAAAATCTGGAGTGTAAAATAAATAAATAAATAAATAAATAAAATGCCATGTTAATAAAACACATATAATATTTAATATATGTATAAAATAAATTATAAAACAATATAATATTTATATGTATAAAATAAACTATATAAAAGATACATATATGTTTGAAACATACAGATAATTAGAACATAATTAGTTTGAATAAACTAATTGATATATAAAACCATTACATATATATTTTGGTTTGGGAATGACATTCAAAACTTTTAGTTTGACTCCAAGTTCATCAGTAAAAGACTTAGAAACCTCAATATCTCATCTTTTATCCTCCTAGGGAAAGCAGCATTTGGACTTTCGGAGTCAGCTCATCAGACATCATTAAACACTTGAGGTATATAAGGAATTCTTCCTCAATGTGTTCCCAACATAACATGGGGGAGGTAGATATCTATGTTACAACAGAGTACTACTATATGTGGGCCAAATATGGAAGAGGCTGGACCTTTACATATGCAAAGGCCCTTGCATTGAGAGATGAGGCAGAGAATTATACTAAACAGATACTCTATCTGGAAACAACCTAGGCAAAACTGTAGGTCACTTTGTTAAATGAAGTGAAGCAAATCGGAAACACAAGAAATTCCTACTGACAATAGTTGCAGAGCTCTAAATCCAGAATATTTCTGTTAGAGGTAGAAGGATCAGAAGTTCAACGTCATCCACAGTCACATAATGAGTTGAAGGCCAGCCTGGGCTATATGAGAGTTTGTATCATAAATAAAGATACATTTTAAGCACATGAGAAGAAGGAAATATTGGAAAAGAAGGATAATGTGAAGTAGTAGGGTGATTGTAATCTTTAAAGAGGCCACAGACTTTTCGAAGATAAAACATCTGATCCAATTACTTTGGATTAACTGGTAACCACATTCACTCACAAATATTGATATTCAAATTAGCTTCATCTTCCTGAAAAAGCTGCTGAAGTCATATTTCCTCCTTCTAAATAAATGACAGCCATGTCTATTTATTTTTCAGAATCATGACTTATTCAGTTTATAGTCTAATTATTCATTTGGAAGGTAAGTAAATATGAAATTATCACATGAAAGATGTGAGCCTGGGAATAATTAATGCAATAAAATAGATTTCTTAGTATGTGAACAAATTCATTGTAAATTCTAAGAAAAGGGCTTGATTTCTGAAGAAAGATAAAAACATCCAAAATAATGAACTATTAAATTAAGCCATAAACAGAAAACACTTGCTAAGATATTGTTGAAACTCAGTGAATCTCCATCAGATAGTAGAATCTGTATTGTACTGTTAATTTGGGGAGATGGCTCACTTTGTTAGATTCCTCTAGAAACTATGTCAGGACTTCTATGCAGCCAAGGACAGCATTGTGGTACTAAATGACAATTGCTATTGAGTTTCAAATGGTAACATATTTCATGTGGCAATGCATGAATAATTATATAGAGGCACTAATACTACTTCAATCTAAATTCTCTCATCTACTTAACATGCTATGAATATCTAAAAACTCTTCTCATGATGATAATGTCATGAAATATCTAAAACAAACCTGCTTGTTAACCATAAATTCAAACTATAAGGAGTTGATCAATATTTGAGTAATTTAGAGACATCTTCGGGAAGTGGGTGGCTACAGTAAAGAAAGGCAAGGAAAGCAAAGAGCCTACCTGACCATGAACTGATAAATGAATGTGGAAAGACATACATGTATTCCACTTACTGGAATATGATATAACATTAGAAGTGATTTTTAAATATGATGTCATTCATAACAACATAGACAGCATTGGAAATAATTGTTTTTAAAATATGACAAGTCAAATATAGACTGTCAAGTACTTCATGATCTCTCTGCAGTGTGGAATCTAAACAACTTGAGCTCACCTCATTGAAAAGTGTAAGAGAGATTACCAGACTCTGGGATTAACCTCTCATGGGAAAATACAGGAGAAGGAATTTTTGTGCCCATATTCTGAACACCAAATGACCACCAAAGATTTGATTTTGATGCAATAGCACTAGGATCTCTTTATTACAAGGTGGAGATGCTTTATTTCATGGCTTACTTACCACTGATCCTGATGGATTGGTGAGACAGCCTCGAGTCCTCAATGGAACAAGATTTAATAGGAAATGACAAGCAAATGAGGAGATTTCTAGTCTGGCAACCAACTAATTGAATTACGATTGTAAACCACCAGGTGGGTGTTCTGAAGCAAAACCATGAACAACCATAAATAGTATAAAAGTACATCTGAAACAACCAGACTAATATTTGATTGACTGCTGCTAGGTAGTATCTAGGGAGTAACTGTTGGGTACGGGCCAAGGACAAGCTATGGGGTCCTTCCTGGTACTTGGGTGCAGCTTAGGTTCATCTATAGGTCACAGTTTCCTTAGGATGAGGGCCACTCCCAAGATGGAGTTGGTTTGGCCCCTCAGGTTGATTAACAGCTATTGAGTTACAGTTAAACAGGAGAAGCAGGTTCTGCTGTTCTCTTACCCAATAGGATGACTGCAGGCAATGACAATATTGTATACATATATAATATTTGTGTATATACCTTCAAACTACAAGAAATGATTGTAAAGCTTAAACCAAAGGACCTGAGAAGCATTGGAGAAAACAGATATTCAAAACCTAGTTTGAGAGATGAATAAATTTAAACATACTGAAGCATCATACGGTGCCACTGAAACAAGTACAATTATCTTGTATAATGTAAAACTTTAACAGCAACCAATTAGTGATCCTATAACTGTGGTTCACTTCATCATTAGCTTGTTTTATTTATTCTATGCATGAGGCTTTGAATATGCAGTATCCTGTTTCTGCATGCAGCAGGAGTGCAGAGAGAGAGAGAGAGAGAGAGAGAGAGAGAGAGAGAGAGAGAGAGAGAGAGAGAGATGTATTGAAGTAATGACATGAGTAACAACCTCAGCCTTTCTCCATTAACAACTTCTTTCAGCCACTTTCCACTTTTTATGTGTTAGGCTCTATGTGAAATTTTACGCACACAAACTTAATACCTTGCTTTCTGCCTTGGGGAACCAACCATAGTTCCGCGAGAACACATACACCTTGTGTGGTAGAGTGTACCTGTAGTCCCAGATTCTTCAGACCATAAAGCAGGAGGATAGCTTGATTCTATACAGTTTAAAGCAACTGATGCAGCAGAGCAAATCCTTCTTTTAAAAATAGAATCCAAGGCTGTAGGTAACATACCTATAAAATATAAATTAATGAATAAAGCATATAATAATGATGGAGGTGGCTGCTTCAAAGCAGTGAAAAACAGGTGTTGATTGTGATAAAGACTTAGCAAGAACAGTATTTTATTTCCATATGTTTGGTACGGACATTTCTTGCTCTCTGTCTTGTCTTAAATGACTCATCAATAATGAGAACAAGAACCAGAATATAAAGTTCCACTTTTCCTATGGCATAGAGGAGAAATGTCACACCAAAATGCTTTTGTAGGGAAGAAAATGAAAAGAATGTGAGATAAGTGACTTTCATAGCAAACTACTCTAAAGAGATCAGAGCTAGAACCCTGCATCGTGAGGAGCAGTGGGAGGCATGATGAGTCTCAAAATTGCAGCATTATTGGTGAGTCACTTCAGCACCCTGCCCTCACAGCCCATGGAGTGGAGGGCTACTTTTAGATAAATGTAGTTGGAAGCACTTCAGACTTCATGAATTAAGACAGAGAAGAAAAGAGAATGGACATTGGGGCATAAAACACCTCTATCATCCTTCTCAACAAACTTGGAAGGCCCATAATATAAACACATTTATTATAAACTGTGTGTGTGTGTGCACATGTGTGTGTATTTGTGGGTACCTTTTCTTGAGATGTATGAACAAGTCTGGAGAAGTTAAGAATAAAGACTAGTTAGTAATCAATAAAACAACTCTGATCATAGACATACAATTGGGCTGGTGGGATTTCCACACTTAATAAAGTCCTCAGAACAAGAGACTGTCCAAATAAAGCACACCATTATGCGAAGGTAACAAATGAGTTGAAATTATGGACAAATCACTAACTTTTTAAAACAAGAAAAGTTGTTCAAGATCTTCAGGGACAATGTATGGAAGCAAAAATCAAGAAAACACTGGACTATTAGTGCTATAAAAGAAGTTGAGAGTTTCATACAGAATATATGCATGAGGCAAGTTAGTCTTTATCCATCAGGATTGGTCATTTTCATATGTTCTTTGATATTGTGTATCATGATATTGGTTTTTTATTAGATATTTTCTTTATTTACATTTCAAATATTCTCCCCTTTCCTGGTTTCCCCTCCGAAATACCCTCTATTCCCTCTGGAAGTCTCTGGATTGTCCTTCCTTCAGTCTCCATTCCACACTTTGTCTCTGTAACTCCTTCCATGGTTATTTTGTATCTCTTTCTATAAAGGATTGAAGGAAGTATCCACACTTTGGTCTTCCTTCTTCTTGAGTTTTAAGTGGTTTGTAGATTGTATCTTGGGTATTCTGGCTTCTGGGCTAATATCCACTTAACAGTGAGTACATACATACCATGGTTGTTCTTTTGTGATTGGCTCACTCAGGATGATATCCTCCAGATCCATCCATTTGTCTAAGAATTTCATAAATTCATTGTTTTTAATAGCTGTGTAGTACTCCATTGTGTAGATGTACCACATTTTCTGTATCCATTATTCTAGTGAGTGGTATCTGGGTTCTTCCCAGTTCTGGCTATTCTAAATAAGGCTGCTATGAACATAGGGAGCATGTGTCCTTATTACATGTTGGAGCATCTTCTGGGTATATGCCTAGGAGTGGTATAGCTGGGTCGTCAGGTAGTCCAATATTCTGAGGAACTACCAAACTGATGTCCAGAGTGGTTGTACCAGCTTGCAATCCCACCAGTAATAAAAGAGTGTTCCTCTTTCTCCACCACCCAGCATCTCCTCTCATCTGAGTTTTCAATTTTAGCCATTCTGACTGGAGTAAGGTGGAATCTCAAGGTTGTTTTGATTTTCATTTCCGTGATGACTAAACATGTTGAACATTTGTTTAGGTGCTTCTCAGCCATTTGTATTTGTCAGTTGAGAATTTTTTGTTTAGTTCTAAAAATCCCACTTTTTAGTAGGGTTATTTGGTTATCTGGAGTCTAACTACTTGAGTTCTTTGTATATATTGGATATGAGCCCTCTATCAGATATAGGATTGCTAAAGATCTTTTTTCTCAATCTATTGGTTGCCATTTTGTCTTATTGACAGTGTCCTTTGCCTTTCAGAAGCTTAGCAGTTTTATGAGTTCACATTTGCCAATTCTTGATCTTAGAGCATAAGATATTGTTTTTCTGTTCAGGAAATTTTCCCTTGCACCCATGTAGTTGAGATTTCCTCACTTCCTTTTCCATTAGTTTAAGTGTATCTGGTTTTATGTGGAGGTCTTTGATCCACTTGGATTTGAGCTTTGTACAAGGGGATAGGAGATTTGCATTCTTCTACATGCTAACTGCCAGTTGAGCCAGCACCATTTGTTGAAAATGCTGTCTTTTTTCCACTCGATGGTTTTAGCTCCTTTGTCAAAAATCAAGTGACCATAGGTGTGTGGGTTCATTTCTGGGTCTTCAATTCTATTCCATTGATCTACCTGCCTGTCACTGTACCAATACCATGCAGTTTTTATCACAATTGCTTTATAGTATAGCTTAAGGTCTTTGAGAGTGATTCCACCAGAGGTTCTTTAATTGTTGAGAATAGCATTTGCTATCTTAGGTGTTTTCTTATTCCAGATGAGCTTGCAAATGGCTCTTTCTAACTCTGTGAAGAATTGAGTTGGAATTCAATGCAATAGGGATTGCATTGAATCTATAGATTGCTTTTGGCAAGATGGCTATTTTTATTATATTATTCCTAACAATCCATGAGTATGGAAGATCTTTCTATCTTCTGAGAGATATTTTTACAACATGAATATTATTCAGACTTATTAAATTTAAAGAAAATGGAAAATGAAGTGAAGGCAGTGATAGAAAGTGGGTAAAGTAAGAGAATGATGTTGTCTTTGTAATTTGATGTTTTGGGCACTAGCTAAAAGCTATCTCACTTTAATATAACAAAAATATATTTAAAGTAAAAAGAAGAATTGTGTCAAGATTTGTGATGCTATTTATGTCTGCCATTCAAGTAGAATGGGAAGTGGAGGCAGAGGCAGGCAGATTTCTGAGTTCGAGGCCAGCCTGGTCTACAAAGTGAGTTCCAGGACAGACAGGGCTATACAGAGAAACCCTGTCATGAAAAACCAAAAACAAACAAACAAACAAAAACAAATAAAAAACAAAACAAAAAAACAAAAATACAAGTAAAAAGGGAAGGATTATGCAATATTAAAAGACCAGATTAGAAACAACATATTCTATTTCAGTCCCTGATCATAGCTCCATGCAGTTTAATGCTTAAAACAAAAGAAAAACAACAAACAAAATGAGCAAAACAGAACAATCTGCTGGAGTTGTAGTGTAGCCCGCGCAGTCGTCTCGCCGGGAAGAAGACACTCGGACTCTCTAGGTTCCTTCTGCAGCGACTACATTTACTGCCCTCTCCCAGAGGGAAAAGAGGTCGAGCCCAAAATCCACACTGCTTATATACA
>NW_022196903.1:98081172-98120103 GCF_008632895.1 Mastomys coucha
GCATGCCTCTCAGAGCTCACCTTGTCCTGCAGTTCTGAAACCTACCAGCTGTTGTAAGGTTCTCCCGGAGTCCCGGTTTCGGCACCAGCTGTAGCCCACGCAGTCGTCTTGCCAGGAAGAAGACACGCGGACTCTCTAGGTTCCTTCTGCAGTGACTACATTTACTGCCCTCTCCCAGAGGGAAAAGAGGTCGAGCCCAAAATCCACACTGCTTATATACACCACAGTGCGGCATGTCCGCCCACAGCATGGCGTGTCTGCCCATGATTGGCTGTTCGCTCATTACCCTACGTAACGCCCCAGAATGGGCCGTGACATGGCGTCTTTTCACTCTATGCACATGTGCAAACAGTTCTCTACGCACATGCGCAAACAGGTGTTTACTCGACATCGGAAGTAGGCGCCATCTTGTCATGGCGAATGCCTCTCAAGCTTCACGGCTCCCCACATTGTAGGAGAGCTCAGGCCTGGAATTTGTACTTCTTGGTTACTCATTGTTTCTATGATGTATAGCATTTGCTGTTAGACCACATTTTGTCATAAGCTTCAAAGTTCACCAATACTGAAGGCCATGTGCCTTCTTTCATGTCCCTCCATTATTCTCTATTATATTGTCCCATGATCCTCAATAATTGCTTATTGTATTTCTAACCTGAGATGCTGAAGTTTGAGTGTCTTCAGAACTGTCACTGAAGTGGTAAAATCATAGAAAATGAATGCAGGGATTACTTTATTCTACTATATAATTCATTTATATTACTTTGTGTGAGTTGTCTGTAGTTCTTCAGTCAGCAGAGGGAATGAGCTGCAGGTACATGTGGTATGGTCCATGACATCTCATAGACTTAAATGAATTTGCTCTCCCCTAATGCAGTGTTGCCACACCCTTACTTTTGTCTCTTGTACGTTCTTCTCAAAACAATAAGCAACTTGAAGATATGAACTTAAATATCATCTATCTCTCAAATTTTCAAGTGGATTAAATTCAGCACTGTGATATACACAACACTTCTTCAAGCACAGAGCAATAACTGAATTTTAGTGATGCAGTGCGGAGAAGTCAAAGCTCTGTGGGTAGTGGGCATTCAATGGATTATATCAGTCTTATATGACTAATGGGATGTGATGGCTAACAAACAAAGAGAAATGGAGGGTTTGCTGTTTAAGTTCGAGGAAGATGGCTTCTTCAAATGAAGTAAAGGTTTTAGAAGGTGCTAGTAAAGAATTTCTCAAGGTACGGTCACATGCATTTAGTAAAGGTTTCATTGGAGAAAGAGAGTGTTTAGTCAAGGGATTGCATAGCAAACCCAAGGGAAAAATAACCTCAGATACAAAGCAGCAGGAGCTTTATTTTCCTTTAAGTCAGCTTTATAAATGAAGAAAGCACAACCTGAAAGGACAGAGTTTCACAATCTTCCGATCAAAGGTGCTCAAGAGTGTGCTTGTTCATCCTTTCTCTTCAATTCATCTTCATGCTTACCTGATGAGCTTGTGGCAGGTGCACAGGTGACCAAGGTGGCTTAAACAATTGTGCCAAGGATAAACAGAGTTTTATTACCCAGGACCATTCACTTAAGGTGTGTTGTTCAGTTCAAGTACTGGTCAATTTGGTATTTCATACAGCTAAGTATCTCTGTATCTATAATTTGATGGGAATGATTTTGGCAGATACTAATAGAAATCTGAATTGAATTTAACATTTGGGTTGTTAATGAATGATTTCTGCCAAGTAGGTAACCCTGGTGTTAATAAGATGGCCACTGTTCAGTTCCTCTATAGAAAACATCCTTCCTCTCTCTGCTTGTCTACAAACGTAATCCCCCCTCTTCAAGTTCATAAGGTATAAATGGTGAAGAGCTAGATTTTTATAGGATTATACACAGGGCTGGACTTGATTCTTCATATATCTTTCCACTCACTTAGAGACAGAATTAAACAAATCCTTGTGCCATAAACAAAGGAAGGATTTATTGGATTGGACCCCACAGTCTTTTAAAACTATTAATCAAGTTAATATAATATTTTTTTCTTAAAGTTAATAAGCTGAGAAGATATAAGACTAGTACTTTGTTTTCAGATTAACTCATTTTAAAGTTTTGTTATCCTAAACAAGTATTTTTATTAGTTCTTTGATAACTCCATACAATCTATTTCTATTATATTCACATCCTTTGCCCCCAACTCTCCCCTAATTTGCCCCCATCATTAACCAAATTTTGTTCCTGTCGTTTTTAAATCTCACAAGACCAATTATGCCCCAGATTGTTGAATATTTTTGTTTTCTACCAGAGATTGGCAAAGTTACCAGGGGATACACTCATAGAGAAAATAGTCCCTCCAACTTTCCTAGAAGCTAACAATTACCAATAACTTGTATTTGTGTGAGATTTTTGTGATCAATTCCAATTTACTTACTGTTGTTTGGTATTGCTTGGGCTTATATAGGTTTTATACATCCAATTGCAACCACTTGTGTATTCACATGTGCACCTGTCCCACTGAATCCAGAGATAATGCTTTCCTTGTATCAACTGCTTCAAGCTCTTATGCGTTCTCTGTCCTCTCTTCCTCAATGATTTTTAAAACTGGAGAGGGCATTGCCGGGTATATGTTTATATATGTTCCTTTAGGGTTAGGAATTCTACAGCCTTATGCTTTTCACTTTGCTGTGTTTACCACAACCTACTGCATGGGTGATGCATTGGTCTAAGGGTAAAGCAATAATTCATCAGGACAATAATAGTAGCCTACCCATAGTGTCTATGATCTGTATATCCATAGGTTCTTAGCTCAATAATGGTACCATGTGTGTTTTTCATCCTATAGGGTGGGACTTATTTCCAATCAGAAATTGTCTGGATACTTCCCTTTTGTTAGATGTATTACTCTATCTGGGGGTATATCTTTCCTGACCAGTGATTATTGTAGCTGGAAGAGTTCATGTATAAGGGTGACAACTATATTTGAAGAGGCTATACAAAATTACTCAATAAAAATAAAGCTTCCAAGTATATACTACATTCATGCTGCCATGTTCTATGACTGAAGTATATGGCATATTCTGCAATAGGTTCTGGATAGTAACCAAGAGCAATTGTAGTAGCTTGTAATGTTTGAGGGTCTATAGAAATCCACTGTAAAAACTACAGAACAAGTAATATAACTGATATGGGGATTTCATTTATTAGCCCCTAGGATATTGTATCAATTAGATGTGCTGTTGCTCTATCTTTCTATGATGCCATTTTAATATTTTAAATCTCTATTTATGTATGTGTGTGTGTGTGTGTGTGTGTGTGTGTGTGAGTGTATCTCTCTGTGTGTGCATGTACGTATGTGTGTTTTGGTTTTCTTGGTTCTTGGTGTGATTTTGGACCTTACAACATTATTGTTCAACACACTTGACAAAGAGTAATGTAAATTAATCTTTGTATATACATACACATGTATCTATATGTGTGTGTGTATGCATGCATGCATGAGTACATATTAGTGTGTTGCTCAAAGCTATAATGAAACATCTAGAGCTGGTTATTTCATACAGGAAAGAGAGTCAACAATTCTGGAAGCTGAAAGTTTAAAACAAGGTAACTTCACTGCTTCAGATTCTTAAGTGTGATCCTCTTTAGCCAGGAAACATCATAGAAGAAGGCATTGTAGCAGAATGATATGTGCGAAGGAAGTATCTCCCAGTTTGGACTTTTAGTGAGATGGGCAGTTGTCTTTTCTGTTTCCTGATGCATTATAAATACCAATGTCTTAATTGCTTTGAACAAGTATCCCCACATGATACATGATACCATCACTTTTTTGGTACAGCAAAGTAGTGCATATTGCACAGTGCCTTCTGCTAGGCCTGATAACTTGGGTATGATCCCCAGAACTTACATGGTGATACAGGAGAATGGAGTCTTGAAAACTGTCCACTCTCCTTCAAATATGAACCACAACAAGTATGCATTCCCCCAACTAACTACTAAATATCTCTATGAATGTACAAAATGTAAAAGAAAATACTTTTGTAACTTTAAACCTCATCACCATTTATATTCAAGCCTATAACACATGAACCTGAATAGATGACCCATATCTAAGCCATAGCAAATCCTAAAACTTCCTGGGGAATATCTAAGTGGCAGAATAAACTCTCTGAGCTCTTAAGTCCCCAAATGAAATAATTGTATGTTTACTTTTTCATATTTCAGAGTTGACAGTATTTCTGAAAATTCCTGAGATTTATCAAAATTGAATTGTCACCTTAGCAGGTTTAGAACATGTTTGAAAGATAATGTCAGTGGAAGACACTATGCTTAAGAAAATCATGCGAGTGGCAAAGAAACCAGACTAGAGAACAAGCTAGAAATGCAAATAAGCAGAACTGATTAGTACATTGGGCTGGTCTTCTAATTTCACACTTTTTTGTTGATTTTTTTAAATTATTATTCATTATTATTATTATTATTATTATTATTATTATTATTATTATTTATTTTTTTCTTATTTCCCTCCAGAATAGTAAACATTGTTGAGATTTACTCCATATACTCAGTATCTAATGAAAATTCCACATGTAAGACTCATTTCCACTCAATACTCTCAGAACAGGAAATATTTTTATCATGAGTACAAGTAATTTTATGCATTGTAAAAATTAATCATGAAAATTATTACTAAAACCACGAAGATAATTCTGTTGTTTGTGTGTGATTGAAATTAAAAAATTTTAAAAAATGATAATCTGTGTGTGTGACTTGTTTTTGAGATGGGGGTGGAATAACCTAGAGTAGACTGGCTGCAGATTTTGATCCATGTTCCTGAGCCTTCTATGGGTGGGTATACAACTATGTCATCGATTGTCGTTTTGGTAACCTTCTATATCTAATTGTTCAATTGTTTTGCTTTTCATTCCCTTTATGTATTTACATGTAATACAGGCTTTGTTTTTTGTTATTACTCAATAGTATTCTATAGTGCACACTTCTTTATTTATAATCCAGTCATTGCTCCTAGATTCCCTCCTCCCACAGTTCTTTATCCCATTCTTCCACCCCCCATGTCTCCAAAAGGATGCTCCCCCACCCCCAGGCCTTCCACCTCTTTGGGGCCTCAAGTCTCTAGAGGATTAGGAATATCTTCTTCCACTGAACCTAGACCAGGCAGTTCTCTGCTATATGTATGTTAGGGGTCCTTGGACTAGCTCCAGTATGCTCTCTATTTAGTTGCTCAGTGTCTGGGTGCTCCTAGGGGTCTGGGTTAATTGAGACTGCTGGTCTTCCTATAGAGTGACTCTTCTCTTCTGTTTCTTCCATCCTTCCCCTAATTCAACCATAGGGATCCCAGACTTCAGTCTGATGGCTGGGTATAAGTATCTGCATCTGTCCCAGTCAGCTGTTGGTTGGGCCTCTCAGATGACAGCTATGCTAGGCTCCTCTCTGCAATCAAACCATAGCATCGGTGGTAGTTTCAGACCTTCTTGTCTCCCCATGAGATGGATCCCCAGTTGTATAGAAAGGACATCCTTTCATTCAGTCTCTTCTCCATTTTTGTCCCTGCAGTTATTTTAGAAAAGAAGACTTCTGGAACAGAAATTTTGACTGTGGGTTGGTAACACCATCCATCCACTTGAGGCCAGTCTATCTATTCGAAGTGAACTCTTTTATTTCCCTCTCTCCACTGTTTGGCACTTCACCTAAGGTCACTCCCATTGAGTCCTAAGAGTCTCTCACCATCCTGGTCTCTGATACTTTCTATAGGTACCTCCTGCCTTCTGAGAGTGCATAATTCCATCCATTCTGTTGGTCCACTGGGCTTCTCTTCTGTCCTCCCCCAGCTGCAGATCCTGTTTCCTTTATTCTTCCCATGCCTCTCTCCCACTCCAAGTCTTTCTCTCCCTCTGCCTCCCATTATTACCCCCCCTTTTAAATGGAATTGAAATATCATCACTTGGCCTTTCTGCTTGTTAAACTTTTTAAAATTCTGTGAGTTGTATCCTATGCATTCTGCATCATTTGGATAAAATCCACTTATTAGTGTGTATATCTCATTAATGTCCTTTTGTGTCTGAATTCCCTGACTCAGGGTGATATTTTCTACTTCCATCATTTACCTGTATAGCTCATAATGGCCTGGTTCTTAATAGCTGAATAGTATTCCATTCCGTAAATGAACTACATTATCTGTATCCATTTTTCGGTTGAGGAACATCTGGGTTGTTTCCAGCTTTTAGCTATCACAAATAAGGCTGCTATGAATATCATGGAGCACCTGTTCCTATGATATGGTGGGGCTTCTTTTGGGCCCAAGAATGGTATAGTTAGTTTTTCAGGTAGGTCTATTTCCAGTTTTCTTAGGTTCTGCAAGTTTGATTTCCAGAGTGGTTGTACCAGTTTGCAATTCCACCAGCAATGGAGAAGTGATTTTCTTTCTCCAAATCCTTGCAAGTCTCTGCTGTCACCTGAGTTTTTTATCTTAACCATTCTGATTGGTGTAAGGTGGAATCTCTGGGTCATTTTGATTTGCATTTCACTGATGACTAAGGACTTTTGAACATTTCTTTAAGTGCTTCTCGACAATTCGAGATCGTTCAGTTGTGAATTCTGTTTAGCTCTGTACCCCATGTTTAAATTGGGTTATTTAGGTTTTTGGAGGTTAACTTCTTGAGTTCTTAATATATTTTGGATATTAGCTCTCGGTTTGATGTAGGGTTAGTAAATATTTTTTTTTCCCAATCTGTAGGTTGATGTCTTGGTCTATTGACTGTATCTTTTGCCTTACAGAAGCTTTTCAGTTTCATAAGGTCCCATTTATCAATTGTTGATCTTAGAGCCTGAGCCATTGGATTTCTGTTTAAGACATTTCTCCCTGTGCCAATGAGTTCCGGGCTCTTTTCCACTTTCTCTTCTATTTGATTAGGTATATCTGGCTCTATATTGAAGTCCTTGATCCATTTGGACTTAAGCTTTGTGCAAGGTGATAAATATGGATTTATTTTTATGTTTCTATATACAGACTGCCAGTTAGACCAGCACAATTTATTGAAGATACTTTCTTTTTTCCATCATGTGTTTGGCTTCTTTGTCAAGATCGCATGTCTATAAATGTGTGGAATTTCTCCTGGGTCTTCAGTTCTATTCCATTTATCGACCTATCTGCCGTGTCTCTGCCAATAACATGCTTTATCCACATGCCTATTAAAAGTTCTCTTCCCTCAGTTTTAGGATATTTTGAATAAGGTTTCTAATAGTTGTGGGCATTTTGTATGGTAGATATTTATCCTGGGTTAAGTGTAAGAATAGAGTGATGATATAAGTCATGTTCAACTTAATTTCTTTTCTTTTTCAAACATGATTTGCTTTATAGTCTCAAAAGTAACAAGTGAGATACCTGGATATTCTCTCATCTTGTCAACTTTTACATTGTTTTAAGGGTTTTGTTTTGTTTTTGTTTTTGTTTTTGTTTTGTTTTGTTTTTTATCATTCTAATGATTGGGTGTTATGCTTCTAACTTACAATTCCCAAATGAGTAACTTATATTGTCCCTGGTGTTAAGCTTCTTCTATTTTCTCATTGACCACTTGCTAGCATTGCATTCAGGTTTTCCTCTTAGGATTAGATTGTTTCTTCTTGCTGTTGCATTATACGATATCTTAACATTGTAGATACACATTTACTGTCAAATATGTTACATTTCTCATAGCCTCTGTTGAAAGTTATATTTTCATTTTAATGATGGCACATTCATCTATTTTTTCATTTATGGTGAGTGAGTTCTTTTGTTCTGCCTAAGGAATCTTTGCCTATGCCAAGGTCATAAAATTCTTTTCCTGTTTTGTTTTGTAGAATTTTATAAATTTAACTTTTATATTCAGTTTATGACCCATTTAAAATTGATCTTGGTGTATACTATGACATTTTATCTAGGTTATATTATTTTTTCTGAGGTTATTTTTGGAAGTAGCATATAGCTGCTTGAATTATTTAGTTTTATTATAAATATAGAGATTTTCTATAGCCTCTGCCAATCATTTTATTGCAGGCACATGAAATAGTCTAGTATTTACTTGGAAACCAGTATGATTACTTTGAATAGATTTTCTTTATAATTGAGCCTACCAGCACTCACTACGCAGTACTTACATGTTACATGTTCTTTTAATAGTGCAGTAGCTAAGTCAATACAGAAAAGACACTGAACTGGGAAGATGGGTAGATTCACTATCTTTTGTTCTTTCTTATGTGATGACTTTCTCTTCCTGTGTCTTCATAACATATGGATATTTCTTTAGTGGGACATGGTATGACACTATTAAATGTAAGCAGAGTTGAACATTTGACATGCTGCCATAAATATCTGGGGAAACAGCTAGAACTAAGAATTCTAAGGCTTTAAAAATGAATTTGTTATGAAAACCACAGCTACCCAAGCAACAAATATGTTCTATATAATATGTCTTTGTCATGAACCTATAGTTTTCAGATAAATACTAAGGAATTAGTCATACTTCTTATTATCAGTATTGAACTGAAAAAAAGGCTTCATCCTATGAAAATAAGCAAGTTGGACATAGCTGAATCAGAGTCATAATAGTCTCTTCTCAATCTCCTCTTCTTCACTCACTGAGTCTCCTGATGCCTATAAGAAAGTATTCTGTCACAGCACTGAGACAGACTGAAAGCACAAACACACGCACACACAGTGCCACTACCACCAATACCAATGCCGTCCATAAACAAAAGCTAAGTCCAAGCTGTCACTACTGCTCCTGCTGACTAACTGAGCTACATCTGTACTCCATGCTACCATTCCTCCGCTCTGGAGCACCTTCATCTGTATGACTTATAACTCTGACCTGCTTCCACTCAGTCTTGTCAACACAACTTGCTTTACTTCTCTTTTGAAAGCTCTGGCTGAACTAAGAATCAGAGTTTTCTTTCTGCTGCTTCCTTCTGCTTCTTATCCTCTACAGGTAGAGCTGCCACCCCCCACCTAGTGCTTTGCTTAGAATTCCCACTCCTCTACTCAAGTCCCAAGCATCAACTTCAGGTTTTATAGTTCTTAGGAGTCACTTCTTTCAAGTAGATTCACTCAATTTTCTTAATCTAAGAATGGTGCTACTCACTTTATTTCTCCTATATTAGCTCCATGAAGAACATGTTTTATTAAAATCAAGTATTAATTTCCTATGAATGCCTCTAGCATCCAGGTGCAACCCCATCTGCTCACTGTTGTATCTTCAGGACCTGGGTCAGTGACACTAATAGCAACTTTATAAAATCTTGTGATTAAATATAAGCAGAAATAAACGAGGTATCCTGAGGCACTTAGAAGACAATTTGGATAGGATATATAGAATATATTGAATTTAATCTTTATTTGCATACATTTCAAGTATGCTTAAAAACAGAAATAAATTTAAAATTCATTATGGTTATCTAAATAGTTATATTTATGTTAGACATAATTGCCTTGAATGGCATTTGAATTTTAGAACGTATTTAGATTGTTCATGTGGTATTTGCACAAGGACTGAAGTATAGACCCAAGGTTTGGTAGTGTGAATTTTAGACTTGAGTGTTGAATAAATTATCAGATATTCAGGCAATGTTTGAAAGTAGAATTTGGGGCAAACGAAAGCAGTTCACTTTAAACTTTTATATTAGTAAGCTTGGAACATAGTTTCCTGCAAATTGCTGCTTTTTCCAGGCAGTGACCAATTTCTAGAGAAAGAAGAAAAAAAAATGCAAAATGCAATCTGCACACAGTCAAATGCCAGAGGCAACATGAATACTGTGCAGGGTCAGGCCAGGTCAGTATAAAAATGACTACTAACCAGCTAACCATCATGTAAAATGACATAGGAACTACTTATCACTTATTGTCTTTACAAATATTAAAAATAAGTCACAGAATCAGCTCCCAAATACATGAGATTTCACTATGGCTATATGGACTAGAAGTGTTTTGAATGAAAATTGACTATAATGAAAATTCTGTAAACCAAAGTTTACATTTTCTCTTAATCTAATCATTATGCTAATTTTTCCTAATGTTGATTTGTCAGCACTTAATTCTTGGAGATGGTATAACCTTGGTAACAAAAGCGCCAGATGATGCCGTGTTATTTTGACATATTAGATATTCTTTGTCTTTGGGGTATTACAGTTTTTAGGTGATTATTATTATTCAATGTGTTTTTAGTTTGCTTTTGTATTTAATAGTACTTTTTTAATTTCATTATCCTCTTCCACTGTAACTTTATTCTGAAACTCCTAGAATATTCTCATTATTTTCTGTCCTCGTGTCTCCTATTACTATTATGTTCCCTAGCATATTTTCTATATCTTCTTTATGAATATTTTAAAACATTTAAGTTGATTGTTTCTGTGGGGAACTTTTAGGGTTTTTATTATTTTGACTAATTCCTCATTTGGACAAAAAAGAGTGGTGAAGAAGTTAATCAGTTCTTGCTTGTTTAAAGCCAAGGCATAAAGTTGTCCTGAATGTTTGAAAATTATATGTACTTATAGGTATGGATCTTCTTCTAGAGGTTAAAATCAATCTGCTGCATGAAATGACCCAAAGTCTGCTTTGCCATATAGGAGAAAGGCAAGCAGGTTTACAAAGATTTCATCTTATAATGAAACTATCAGGAAAGGCAACCATGATTGGCATTTGATTAATCCATGGGCAACTGTCATACCTTTAGTTTTCTTACTTTTACACACCAATTGCTGTATTTATTGTGACATTGCCTGATTTCCTGTTATAAACACTTCATCTGAGTAAGAGTCCCACATTGTCAGGGTCCACAGTACCCTTTAACACTTTCATTCACTGGAGTAAAAAATATCAGTGATCACAAATCAGTACTCGGTAAGTGGGATTTTGTGATTGCAAACACCACATTTGTCATTAAAAGAAATCCTTGCACTGGGCCTGAAGAGCAGAAGATGTTCTCAGAGATCATGTAATCTCTACCTTTAGAATTTCTTGCTATATCTATGTAACCCTCTCTTTCCTTATAACAGCAATAAGGAATTTTCCATACAACAAAACATTTGAAAGAAGGAGAAAGTCTCCTGTGCCTGTCTTGATGGTGTTGTCTCAGAAACCACAGATAGAGACAGTAGGACCATGATTTTAGTGGCAGTCTTAGCTATTTAAACAAAGGGAATCATCTGGTCACCTTGAGAGTTAACACAATTCCTATGCATCTTGGGTATTTTTTATGTCTCTAGAATCAGCAGAGATAAGGAACACATCCATGGATTCAGCTCTATAAATCTGGTATTGATTTGTTTCGATCATGTACATATATACTTATTTTCCATAATATGTGTTATAATGTACAAACATAAAAATAGTCTAAGGCACCATATTCCTCTGTAGAATATCTGCTACTTACAAGCAAAATGGAAAAAAAGTCAAGTTACTGTCTTTACCAAAGATAATTGAAAGGAGAGTATTTAAAATGATATACACTTGTATAGTAGAATAAGAAATTTACAATAACTGCAAACAAAAAAGAACAATTTATTTGTGTATGTGTATTTGTGTGTGTGTAAGAAATAGAGACAGGGAGAAGAGAGAGAGAGAGAGAGAGAGAGAGAGAGAGAGAGAGAGAGAGAGAGAGAGAGAGTAGGTGGGAGAAAGGGAAGGAGGGAAAGAGAGCACTATGCTTGCCCATGTTGCTTATGTGTTAATATTCATATATGATTACCTCAGGTGGAAAAATTCCATGCGGTCTTAAAAATCATATCTCTTTTCATTTTGTGAGAGAATAACTTCATTTCTAAAATTTATGAGTTAAACAATCAATAATGATAATAGCTTTCAGAATTATATGTAAACACATATGACTCTGGAAGAAATCATACTTTATTTCCTCAATGTGAGATTAAATTAAGGACATAATTAAATACCATTGATAATTTGACTCAGCCAACATAACCAGAGGACATCATCTGTGAAGCCAATAAACTGATTGAGCATCCTATATACAAAAGTGATAGCTGATTAAGTTTTTCACATTCTAATCTCTTACTCTGATATCAAGAATTCCAGGCATTAAATATATTTTGTTGATTGAACTCTTCTGTACTGGGAAAAAAAATCGAAGCTATAGCTGGAGGGTCTTTTCTATTTTTTCTTCAAATGCTTTGAGCCTTCCATTAGGTTAATGTAGTAGGCAAAGTGATATTCCCCAATGTCTAAAGCAACAATTGAGTTTTGTGTGGGCGTGCATATACATTAAAAATAATTGTTCAAGGAAACAAATTAAATCTTATGAGAGACAGAAAACATATTGTATGTTCTCACAATTGAGTAAGTAAATCTGTCACATCTAGATTTTTACAGAAGAGAATTGTCTGCAATAATTATCCTAAATTGAGACAGCTTTATATAGCTGATTTGTTACAGCTATTCCAAAGAAATACCTTGAACTAATTTCATCATGTTCTAGTCAGGTTTCTGTTGCTATGATAAACATCATGACCAAAAGCAACTTCAAGGAGAAAGATGTCCATTTGGCTTGTAGGCTTATAGTATATCATACAGGGGAACCAAGGGAGGAAAATGCAGTGGCTTGAGGTAGGAGATGAGGAGGAACAATGCTGACTGCATTGCTTCCCATTTCTTGCTTAGTTACTTTTTAAAATATAGCTCAGACATACCAGCCCAGGGACAGCACTGCCCCCAGTGGACTCTGGCCTTCCCACATCAAAGATTAATTAAGAAAATACCCCCACAGGCCTGAGCATGAGCCAGTCTTATGACAGCAATTCCTCAAAAGAAATCACTTCTTTCACAGGTGATTTTAGTTTGTAATAAGTGACAAGAACTTAACAGCACACACACACACACACACACACACACACACACACACAAGTCAAATTTTAATGTTATAAGAAAGTGAGTCTGGTCCCAATAGCTCAAGATTGGAAATTTCTGTTTTTTTTTTCTTTCATTACATGAGCAAACATTTAGCAAATAGAAATTTCAACATTACTCTGTACCATAAACATGCCTTTAAGCTTCAATATTATACTGTTTTCTTGTCTTGGTACTCTCTTCCAAGGACACTCTGAAATGACCAGAGTCACCGGTGAATTAGATAAACTGGTGACTCAACCCAAACCTGCCTACTCCATTGACCTAGGGATAGATTCAATGTTATTTGTCATGAGATCAACATCTATTCAAAATTATTCGGCGGATCCATCTAGTACAGTGGTTCTCAACATGTGGGTTATGATAAATTTGGGGGTCTTGTATCAAATACCCTGAATATATGGCTCCCATTACAATTCATAATAGTAGCACAGTTACAGTTACAAAGTAGCAACAAAATAATTTTATGGTTGAGGTGATCATGAGAAACTGTATTGGGGCACACAGAGTTAGAAATGTTGGTGAACAACTTTCTTGTAATAACAAGTCAGGTAAAAACATGGTGTTTAAACAAAGAATATTCCTAATGCCATATAAAAAACTAGAGACAGGACCTTCCACAAAAATATAGTTGTATAGATTAATGATAACCACAAAGAAAGCTTGATGATTAAACCAATGAGCTATGCATTAAAAGCAAAGAT
Organism: Mastomys coucha; assembly: GCF_008632895.1. Classification (NCBI taxonomy): domain Eukaryota; kingdom Metazoa; phylum Chordata; class Mammalia; order Rodentia; family Muridae; genus Mastomys; species Mastomys coucha. The sequence goes on from NW_022196903.1 coordinate 98,094,768, forward strand.
GCTTTCAGAGTGATAAAAGTCACTGAGCACTCATGATTTTAAAAGCTGAAGACACGCATTTCCTACTGAGCACCATGCTTGTATTAGCTCTTTGTTTCTAAAGTGTTGTATCAAATTAATAACACTAGAACTTTGAATTTCACCTTTAGCAATTCAAATATGTTCATAGTATACATGGAAATAGATTTGACTTCTAATAAATCAAGGTTTTTATTAAGTTCCACAAGGTTGCTTGGGTATCCAACTTCTCATTTCTTCTCTAATCTTCATTTTATTTTTGGAACAAGTAGGTGTCTGTGTTTAGTTCATTATATACATTGTACATTATACATTATATACATTAGTATTTATGTAAATATGTGTATGTGGGTAAGTGATTAGCATATATTTCTAAAAGAATATTAGCATAGTTTTGTAGCAAATACTATTCTTGGGAACCACTTCATAGAAAATGGATTTGCTTTAAATAAAAGCCATATAATATCATCAGTCCCAGGAGAGATTAACAGTCAGCTATTTTAAAGCTGCAACTTTAGGTACCACGTGCATAACAAAGTGTTTATGAAGGAATCCAGCAAATGTGCCTAAAATTTTCATCACTGTTTATCTTTCAGTTGGTGTCCTGCTTTCTGTCCTTTATCATTTTGTAGATTAAAACAAACTATCTCATCAGGGAAACTCCTCATTTTCTGACAGATGAAAAAACACAGTCCTATTTGTCTGATCAAATGTTGTATGCAAAGCTGAGCGGATTCCTGAACCTATAATGCTAGAACTAAGGAAGCTAAACGTGAGGTTCCTTACCCATCTCTTCCAAGCCACCCTTACTTATATAGTAAGTTCTAGGTCGGAAGAAGGATTCACAAAGAATGTTGTCCTGAAGATAGTCTCAGATTAAAAAAGAGTGGGAACTACATTTCATTTTGTGACATAATTCAAATAACCTATTAATGTGGTCACTGAACACTTTTAAATAGAGATAGCTAATAATCACATTGTTATAAATACTTTAAAAATTCATAAAATAATCAAATGTGGAAACCTAGTACCCTATATAATTTTCTAAAATATGTCACCATTGATCTCAATAAGTTTACAGTGACACTTTCCCATAGGACAATTGCTAAGGATTTAAGAGTTAAATTTACATGCATTAGTGCTAGATAGAGGGTTTTTTGTTTTTGTTTTTGTATTGTTTTTGTGTGTGTGTAGTTTTTTTGTTTTGTTTTGTTTTGTTTTGTTTTTTCCGAGACAGGGTTTCTCTGTGTAGCCCTGGCTGTCCTGGAACTCACTCTGTAGACCATGCTGGCCTCAAACTCAGAAATCTGCCTCTCTCTGCCTCCTAAGTGCTGGGATTAAAGGCATGAGCCACCACTGCCTAGCTAGATAGAGATTTCTATGGAGATATCAGTGACAGTAGATTTAATGTATTAGGCCACTTTTGTGCAAAAAAAAAAAAAATCACATGATTACATAGACTAATTTTTGTTTTTCTTTAAGCTGCTTACCAAAGTATTCATAAACTAATTTATTATTGAATATACACACACATATATATGCATATACTTTTCATTATTTATATGCAGTGAAATCGAATTTATGCTCCTGTGTATGTGCACATATGTGTGGACATGTGTGTGGAGGCCAGGGATCTGTTTCAGGTGTCTTTGTCAGTTACTCTTGCTGTTTTTGTTTGGAAAAGTATCACTCAATGGATCTTGATCTCACCAGTTGGTTAGACTGGCTGGCCGACAAGCCACAGTGATCTGCTTGTTTCTGCTGCCCCAATACAGGGACTACTACCATAAGCCACTATTTATGTGATTTTTTGGAAATCCAAACTCATGTCTTCAAGTTTGCTTGCTGATCAATATCCCTTTCTCTTTCAGACGTACATTTTACAATATAGAACTTTTTAAAAAGTTTTAAAATGTATCTTCAGTAGATGGTGATTTTTATATTTGAAATCTTAACCTTCTATATTGTATTCAATTAATTTAACAAATATAGTGAAGCAATTATAAAACTAGAAGATTGATAAGCAGCAATTAGTTGGTCATTGAGTTTTGTGCAAGGGCAATGTTTATATGGAAGTTACTACTGTATTTTGAGATCTATGTGTAAATCTATAACCAATATGGCAGATGGCTGATATAGAGTTGTTCTTGTCCCCAGCAAATCTCTTACTACATTCACTCCTTTAGCTAGTACTCTTTATTGCAAATCTTGAAAGCCAATAGTATGAAAACTTTTTCTAACTCCATGCTATTGTCTGGCCTTGGAGGTATGCTTTTGTATATACAAAATAAACAAAATTACCAACCTTTTTATATATCCCTAGCAGCCGTCAATCAATATTGTACTGAGAAGTGATGAATATTCTCCTTCCAAGCCCCTCTACAGAGAGAGCTGTTTCAATCCCTGTCCCTGAGTAGTCCCATATGGGACCTAGAGCTATACCACTCCCCTAAAGAACTGTTTCAATCCCTGTCTCTCAGGGGTCCCCTAAGGGACCTAGAGCTGCTATCCCACTCCATGATTGGATGTGACCACCAAACCTTTGTGAGTTCATTCTCTGAGTCAACTGCTAATCCACCCTGCTAGAGGTCTTATGGGCAAATATTTTAATCTAAGCCTATGTGGGCAAGGGAGTTACATTAACAACAATGATGTTTCATGCCTGCATTTATCCAACTCATGTGCCAGCATATGTATAGTTCAATCTCTGTTTTTATGCTTCCACAAAAGAATCACTTCATTTTCCTCTAAGCTACCCTGTAACTTACTATTACCAATAGAGTTCAGCTAACAGTTGGGGAAATGAATTACTTTAAAAATAGAACTTATTACTTTATTTCCAGAAATTCTTTGAATATAAATACTAAAGTAAAAAATTGGAATAAAGACTAGAAATGGAACTAAAAACTCTCTCAGCTCAAAGCTTGGCCCCTTGACTTAAAAGGTCAAATGTGAGGTTGTCCATGGAGATTGCTCTTCCTACAGTTAGTACTGATATCTCCTTTGTAATTGAATTTTCTGCCATTGTTGGTGTCATTGTATTCCCCTGCAAATGGTAGGTCTTAAGGGCACAGTGAACATTTTGATATATGGTCTAGAAATGCAGCCCATGAGCTCAGAAATAGATAGGATGTTAATTATCCATGTGTAGCCACATGAAGTCATGTCTTATCCCCTAGTATACACAAAGGGAGGTTCTCATTGATGCTGGCAGGCTCCACGTGCAAGCTTCCCAAAGAACAATTAGTTGTTCGGTATCTAATTCAAAGGCTGTTTAGGGGATTGTTCTCCTTGAGTAAATGGGAACATGAGTATTCAATGAAGGGAGATTAGCCCCAGAAGACAAGGGAACCCATTAAACCCTTATTTTGATTTGAATTGGGAGTGAATAAAGTACTCAATGTTCAGGGAAGGTAGTAAAGTTAACATGCAAGAATGAATGGAGACTGACTAATCTGTGTGACCAGGGAGACTCTGCAGCAGTTAGCACTGGAGAACCTCCAGGGACAGAGCAGAGAGAGAGATGGTCATTTATCATACTCTAGAGATTATGGGGTTTTTTAGTCAATGCTATATCAATGTAGTTAAATCTTCCCAGAACCAATAAAAATGCCCTTTGCCTTTCTCGCCGCTATTACAAGTAATTGCTATTCATCTTGTTATGGATATCTTCAAAGTATTCACTGGGTACTTGGAGTGCCTGGGGGAGGAAAAGTTCGAAGGAAAGAATGAAGCCGTATATCATCAGCATTCATGAGAAAGTTCACAATAGATATTTGAAAGGCAGGTCCCCAGTAGGCAATAGAGAAATCAGGAACAATGTTGTGCCAAAAATACCACTCTGACCTGGACCTCAGGGAATGTATGTCAGGTAGAGTGAAGGAAAGCGATTTAGAAAGAAGAGATATATGTGCTTTTCTATATGCATTTAGTTTATTTATATGCACGCATCCTCTGAAAAACTAGTATGCTCTGGGCACTGACAAGCAAGTTGAGCCTCACGTTTCTGAATGATGTAGCTGCCATTACACTTCCACACTAAAACAGAAATAGCATCTTGCAGCGTGATCAATATATTTTCAAATTTATATTTTTCATGCTCACAACTGAGACACTTATACATGGGCCAGGTGGTGCAAGGAATGGACCGTCTAGTGACAAAATGGTCTGTAGCCAAGTGTGACTTTTAGATCTGCGAGTCCATGTTTATCATACTGGAGCTTTACATACAGATATACAAATCACGGCAGGAAAATTACAGATTAGTTGGTACTGTACCAGGCGTGCAGGCTAAGCCATATCCACGATTACATACTGCCCTGCAATGATGACATGTTCTGAAAAATGTGTCATTTGGAGGTTGTCATTATGCAAACATTATGGAGTTCTCTCATATAAAACATACGATGCAGTTCAACCACTCTATAAACTCTTTGTTTAATGAAGGAATGCAATAAACATAGGATGTGTGAGGCTATAAGAAGTATACTCTGAAATAATAATCAGATATGCAGAACAGAAAATGCAGAAGTAGTCATCTATCACCCCTGTTAAATAGCATGTAGTATACATAATGATACATGCTCTACTCTTATTAAAAGTGAAACAAAGTAGTTTATTCACATCAGAATTGCCACAAACACATGGGGAATTCATTCTGTAATGAAATTGTGATCTATATGGTGTTAATCCATGATTAAAATACTTACCTTTATCATAAACTCTATAGGACTTCTGATACATAAGCAAATAGTCCTTGACTGAAAGACATTCTGCAACACATACAGACATATGTGTACACATATGAATGTTGATGCATAGGGGTGACATTCCTATTTGAGGTCATTTTAGTGTAAAGAGAGTTCTTCTGTTCTTCATTTATATACTTTTCTATTCTATACCATTTGAATTATAGATGCTTGATGATTGTTAGCCCTGGTTAACTATCATTATTTCCCTTCTTTTTTTAAGACAAAAGTCTCTGACATTACATTTTCCAGGACTCTGTGTTAATTTTATATCCAGAAAATAAGAACAAAAGTTCAAAACTTTTCTAATCACCCATCCATTAACTGAATTCTTATAGCTTAATATCTACTGTGTACAGAAGACATGGATGTAGAAGGTCATGAAAATGGCTGTAAAATATATTGTGAAAAAATATACATCACATGAATATTCTACTCATTCCATTATTAAAATTAGCATAATTAAATGGAGGTATAATGTACATCTTTCTGGAACAACATTACTATCTATGGGAGATGCCACAGTTAGAGAATACCTGAAAGAGGGACCAAAATAAGCCAAATCAAAGCATCTTCAATAAAGCCTTTTCCTTATGATTATTTAATATTAAATATCATAGATAATAGCAGTATAGGAGTAAAGTCTATAAAGTCCTCTGTCTCTTAAGAGGTAAAGACTGGATTTAAGTGAAGCCAGTGGGAGATCTCAAGATGGCCAAATAAAGCCATTCTCTCCACTCTGCGCAGACCCCACTTGATTTTACACTGATAAAATCCAGGGCAACAGGGATCAAGCTACATGATTTTGTACAATTATTATGTTACTAGAAAAACTAGAAAGGATTTCTAAAGAGATAAATAAGCATTGACAGCTTGGAGATGACCCCTATTCATGGTATGGCCCCAGAGTCAGTGAGTCACTAACTCTTGCCCCTCTCCATTTCCCTCTGATAGAGTTGGACTGACAGTGTCAAAACCTTATTCACACGAGCTTAGGGTCACAGGATGCTTTTTACCTGTTGCACCGTGAGCTGTGAGAGTAAAGTGGTGACTGTGCCAAAGAATCAGACCCTTTTGTATACATACAGAACCACCCAAACTCTCTCGAGAATGACTGCTATGCAACCACAGATATTTCCTCAATTTTCTTTCCACAGCACCCTTGCCTCTACGAGACTGAAAGGAAAACCCATTTTAGTGTGACAGTCTGATATCAATTGCCCTTTGCTCCTTCCTTCCAAAGTGACTTTTCAGAACTTTCTTCCTATTCAATCAGCCACCAATTCTATCAGCCAATCAAGGCTATCCCAGGACTGATTCCGTATCATTCGACTAGCTGGCAACTCAGCAGCAAATTCCCAGGTTTTTACAGCATCATTGCTGATTGGCAACTACATTTTCCTCCTGAAACAACTCCACTTTGGTATGGTCAGGGCTACTATGGTGCACTTCATAATGTACAGACTGGTAGAATAAAAAGTAAAGGTTCAATTGTCCAAGGACTGGTAAGCAGGAACTTCAGGCAAGAGGAACAGGATGGAATTACTGCACATTTTCCTATGTATAATCTGTGGCTTATTTTTTTCTTTCAATAATGTACAGCTTTAGAAAAACCGTGTGTGTGTGTGTGTGTGTGTGTGTGTGTGTGTGAGTGTGTGTGTGTGTGCGTGTGTATATGTATGTGTTTGTATCTGTCTGTATGTGCTCCCACACGCATGCACACATGTATGTGTGTTTCACAATGAATGCAGTGAATGTCTTACAGTTATATAGCTTCATATACTTATAAATATTTATTTTGTTTCATGTTTATGTAAATCATAGAATTTATCTATTTGCTTCTAAAAGCCATGAAATATTAAGAAAAAGGAAAGAAGGGAAAAAAGAGAAAGGAAAAGAAGAAATAAAAACACCTGTGAATAACAGTTTTTCAATACATAGAAACATTGAAAGGGCAGTGAAAAACTCCCCCGGAGTTTTATTTAAGGTTGTGTTTGTATAATGTCACACTACATCATTCAGTTTCCAAAAGCAGCTGTGGTAATCTTGCTGAGTGCCATCTGTAATAGTTTTGTATCCATCTAGGCTATTTTCAACAAAGGAAGTTAGAATTCACAACATTATTAGGAGGATCTGTGTCATCTTAAATTCCATAGAGTATGTTTTGGGTAAAATTACACAATCTGTCTTATTGTAAAAGCAATCACTGGATTGGGTGATATTGTTCAATGTGATTTTTTTTGTCCTTACTTGTTTTACAGGTTACTAAGCACCTCCCATTTTGTCTCTTCATCCATAAAATTATAATAATAATTGTAAGCCTTGTATTGTACTGTAACAAATATAATCTATGTATATCTCAGCATCTTCACTAAGATGCATTGTAATTCTTAGCCTATTACTTTAGTTTAAATTTTCCTTCTTGCTCCCAGTATCTTAGTTTTCTCTCCCTTAATGTACTGCTAATGTCATCAGTGTATAGAATTTTTATCCAACTGATACACCTCAGAGATGGTCAGTAGAGTGGGTTCTGGGGCAGGATAAGAAATAAAATGAAGAATAAAATGGGCTATCTGTTAGACTGTAGGTTGTTCTTTTAGTCTATGCATAGCAATGATGTGGAAGAACTGATTAATCCATTAATTGATTATTTGTTTTCTAGGTCTAGTTATACAGGCTGACTACATCAATTTGGACTAACCAGTTGATGTATGTGTTTGGGCTTTACCGTTATGCATATTTGGACCCAGTGATACTGTATTAAGAGATGGATAAGTAAAGTTGCTATATTCACATTTATGTGGAGTTTTCTAAATTTTAAACACGTGTTGATGAATATGACACTGCAAATAGTAGTGAATGACTCATGGTGATAAGATTTTTCAGCTTGCTGCCTTTATATGTAAACATAAAACATTCCTGGTTTAGAAAGACAAATGTGGTCATCTGGTTTAAATTTCTACTGGATTAGAAAGAAACTCAAATGTATCCTAGAAAGGGTTACAACTATCCAGTACATGCTTCTTATCATTAATATTACACTCTATCAGGATATATTACAGAGAGATTTTTCTTTGTACTGTCTTTTGCATGTACTCAATTGATGTTTCTAAATCCTATGCATAGATTCTCTTCTTCACATTATATTCAACATAACACCCAAATACATTTCTCTAAAATACCAGATGAACTAAGTATGTATGTGGCCCAGAATGTCTAGGTTTCACAGCTGGTTCACTTGACCACTGGCTAAGTATCCTACTTGTTAAAATGCTGAGGGCTGCTATTAAGCTGAGATTTGCTGCTCTGAAGTGTCCACCCTTTGGTCTCAGTCCTGCTCTCCTGAGACACAAATAATAAGTTTAATCCTTCTTCCACAAGACAGCACTTCAAATATTTGAAGATGGCTCTCCTCTGTCTGTGAAATCCTCACTTCCCCAGGCTAAACATACTCATTTCTTTCCACTGACCCTCATAACTCATGGCTCCAAGCTACTTCATCATCCTGGCTCTACCTCCCAAGAGAGTGTTTCAATTTGTCAAAGTTTTAAAGCATATGTTCAAAACAGAATACAAGCCCATACCTGATCACAAAGTTATGGATAAAAGTGACAAGCTAACCTCCCTTGTTCTGGCCACCATTTTTCATTAATGGACATAATGACATGAGTAATTATTTCAAAAGGCAAAAAAGTTCTGAATATTGAGCTAACACTCTATGGCAATTTGAGGTTTTTACCTTATAAAAAATGTTTTTTTTGTTTGTTTGTTTGTTTTTTTACACAACACTGATGTCCAACCTACTTGCACTATAAGTATGTTCAAACATGACAGTTTCTTAGGTCTAATGACAAGATTTTCTAGTACTTTACCTAAATGCCATGAAGTTAGATTTATTAGTTATTTTACTGTCTACAACTCTGCTTTTTTAAAATTTCATTTAGTTTTGAATACTATGGAAAGATAAGAAATATAAAAAAAATTAATATGCTCCTTTAACGTTTCTTAAACATATAAAATGTGAAGTCTTTTCTTTATATCTTGAATATTATAACCAATATAACTCTATTTATATCTTCAACCAAGGAAAATAAAGTGTTCAGCACCCATATGTCTTTTATTAGAATCTTTCTAAAAGTATACTTGTTTATTTCTTAATTGAAATTAATGAAGAAGCGCAAACCTAAAAAGTAAACATCTGTTCCCTCCTTTAGATGAATTCACATATTATGTGTGCCTACATGTATGTTAATCTCTATCATTCTTTTTAATCTAGATATTTCTTATTTTCCTATTATTCAGTAATTTTGTCAAACATTTTATCAAATATTGAATATTATTGAGCTTTTCACTAGAGACATCTCCAGACATATCTTTAATAGATGACTTGATATAATGTTCACATGGATTAATATTCCTTCTCATATATGTTATCAGTAACTATTTTATTTGAGCACTATCCCTTGTCATTGATTATCTATATTGCTTGTTTTTGTTTTTGTTTTATTCATTTGTTTCTTGAGACAAAGTCTCATGTATCCTAAGGTGGCCATGATCTTGCTTTGTAGCAGAGAATGGGCATGGATTTCTATAATTTGTACTATGTATCACAGTTTAGGAATGGAAATGGAGCACCAGTGAAGTAAACTTACAGAAAAAAATCCAATCTCTCCTTAGCATTAATAATTTGTCTATGCATTTTAATACTCAGTTTGTTATCTTTAATAATGACCTGTGCAAAATTAAATTAGCTACTCATTTCAGGATATGCTTTTTTTTTTTTTTAAGAACAAACACAATTCATCAGTCCAAACTGAAACTACATCCAGTCTTTCTTCACTGTTCCCATTGTTCTGATATAGGACTCTGTTGTCATATAGGATGAGACCAGACCTATCTAGTAATCCATCCTGCAAGCACAGGACAAAACAAAACCATGCAACCCAATGAACCAGATAAACATGGTTGAATCTCTCCTACATGTAAGATATCACTAAGACTATGACAAGTTTTGTTCCCCTTGCTACATCTATTAAGCTTTGAGATGCTGGTGTTTCTTATTTCCTGTTTGTATGAATGAAGAATTAATGTTGTAACTCTCCAAATGCCAGTTGCATTGCTCACCTTTCTTCTCCTATCATGGGTAATGTCAATACCGAAAAATACGTTCAACATTTACCTACACTTTGCATATACAAATGCAGGCACACACAGAAACTGCGGCTGAGCTTAAGATATATACCAGAGTCACAGATCAAGTAGGACACAAAAAAGGGGAGAATCCATGTGACTTCAAGGCCTGGAGTTTCTTCTTAATCCTGAACTAAAATGTGGAAACAATTGGTATCCTCTGAGCTTGTTTGTTCAGCTAAGCAAGTGAAATGTTTGCCATTTCCATCTATATACAGAAGTGCCTTTAGGTTTAAAATTCAGTGGAAATTTAAAATTCAGTGGAAAGGATGGATTTTTTTTTTTTGCAATCCTAATGCCAGTTCTCTCACATTGGCCTCTTTAATTATGTTTGCATGGCCTCTAGAAACTCTGCTGAGCTTCTGAGAGAAACTATATTAATGGCTGAGCTAGTCCTCTAACTTTGCGTCTTTAATTTGAAAACAGGCAAAATTAGCTGGGAGTCAGTGTAGCCTTTGCAAAGTTGAAGCAGAGGGGTTATGAGTTCAAAGCTACCTTATGTTATATCTCAAAACCCTGTCTCAGAAATAATAAAACAACATTTTAAACCAAACTATGAATGCAAACATAAAATAATATGCAAAGGTCATTTACTTCTGGAACAAAGGCATTTGTGTTTATTTTATACCGCTAACCACTTACCATGTGATCCTACCTTCCTAAAAGGAAGACGTGCTCTATGATTTTGTTTTAAGGGGTGCATCATAGCAATCTATTAATTCATCATCTATTAAGTTTACCTATTTTGTGACCCTGGCAAAACAATTATGTTAAATGATAGCTGATATTCTGAAAACAAAGAAAATGATAGAATAATTTATCTTGCTTCTTTGCTTGACTTGATGGCAAGTAGGGTTTCCCAATCAAAACCAATTTTTTTCAAATCATAAACATTTCACTTGAATTAATTTTTTTATTTAAGTTGGTAGTAAATAACTCCATGAATGGCAAGCATGAAAAGCTGTTGCAAAAATTATTGAAAGTCTTCCCATAGCTACTGCTCTTAGATGTTTATCACACTGAAATAAAACAGTTGAGCCACTTGAAGAAAGGAAAATGGGAGATTCCGTTTATCTAATAGTTAATTTACTAGTGAATTAAAAACAAAAGGGCAATTAGCACTAAGCACATTGGTTTTGATGATCAACAAAGCAGCTGAAAATGTACCTTGATCTCTGGTAGGAAATTCATTCATTCCAAATGTGATTTCTATAAATAGAGAATGAATAACATCCAGTTGTGGCCATGCTTTCACAACAATCGTTTCTTTGTACCAAAGGATACAAATGAGTCAGGGTTAGAGAGAGAATTTGGTTGTTTTGAAGAAACAGCCCTCCTTTGGCCATTGTATTGCCTTAAACTTAGGGAGAGCAATAATCAAAGCTATTTGGTGGGAGTTCCTGTTTTATATTTTTTTCTACAACCACTGTAATATTTCAGGTAGTGCAACTGATTTAAGAAAAAGATATAAATTTAATTGACATGAAGATTCCCATATATGTTGGATCCCATAATTCTCTATCATCCACGTTCATCTCATCAATACTATCTAGAGAAATTAAATATCATTATATTAGGAGAACTGAATAATTTCTTCTTTCTCTACTATGGCTGCCTATCTTAAAATGCAATATTCTAGGTAACCTTAGTATTCACTGTAACTTGGTAAATACAGTACTGACAACAGTTTATGAACTCCCCTTAACAGCTTATTTCAAACTGTGCATATCCACATCCACCTTGGCATTTTAGTTAAGAACGTTCCCTAGCCTTCTAAGAAAACAATAAAAAGGTATGTAAAAATCTTCTTATGAGAGATAAATAGGGATACTTTCTCTCTAAATTTGATGACTCTTATTATTCCCCATGCCTGCTGGGTATACCAATTTTCATGCTAGTAATAATATCATTTGATTCCTCAAGTCCTTACTATGTCAACTAAATATTTGAGGTTTATATTTATTCCTGGCAATTCAGGGGATAATTGTTGAGTTTTAGAAGGAAAGGATAGATAATTTATCTTTAAGGGAAAAATGTATCTACTCTGAACCACCTAAAGGAGCTTTTAGGATTGTATGAGGTAGGTCATAGTTGCACTGGGTGTGATTCTTTAACAATAATTTCTTAATTGTTCATTCATATACCTTTCGGGGTCAGAAGCATGTATAGAACACATGGTTAGAAGAGGTTATATAAAGGCAGAATTCAGATTCTGTAGCTGCCAAACTTGTAGGATCCATGTTTTTTCTTTTTCTACTTGACATATGGTATTTTCCTTTTGACCATCTCTATCAATTCAGATAAATTTAGTTCTATAATCTTGGCACTGAGTGAACTTTTCCCTGCTAAAGGTATTGTACATATCAGATTGCATTATCCCAAGCATCTGCAAAGAAGTTTCTCTAAGCTTCAAAGTCAAAAAAGGTCAGCCAGTAAATACTATTAGCTTTGCAGACCAGGCTGTGTGGACTACTATTCCACACTGGCACAATTGACATAGGCCATACATACATAAACAGGCACAAGTTCAAGTGCACTTAATTTTTTTCAGCAGGAGATGGATTGTTATCCTGTGTTAGTTAGCTTAATGAGTATAAGGTAAATTACACATTGCTGTGACAAAATGTGAGATAAATACAACATAAGGATGTAAATGTTTATTTTGGTTTACATATAAAGAGAGAAAAGACATGGTGAGACATTTTCTCACCCATTTGATCACATCATATCCTCACATCGTATCAGTGTCTCAAGTAGCCAAAAGATAAATTCTCATTCTTTGTTAATTTTCTCCTTTTGATGCAATTGACCTCAGCCCAGTAATCAGTACCACTGATATTTATGGTGGATCTTTGCAACTCAAATAACCTAATCTTTAATTCTTCACAGACATGTCTAGAGGCTAGTCACTTCAATGATTTTAGATAATGTTATCTTGAAGTCATTAATGACTTCCAGGAATGTATTATAGTATAAATGTACATACATACATATGCACAGACACACACACACACATATACCCACACACACTGAATCCAAATTTCTGCACTGTATAAATATTTATATGGTACCATGTGTATGCTCAGAATACAAAACTCCATCACTAGCCAACATGATTGTCTCATCAGAAGATTATAAATATTGATACTAAGTTGGATATTTAAAAGATCCAATCTACTGCAAATTGTTTTGAAAAAGGTTTGTCACCAAAATTACATGCATAGAAGAATTCTCAGAGATTATTTTTTATTATAAGAATGGGATTGTCATCCATACTCCTTTTTAAAAGTGTCTGAAACATTGAAAACTGACATTAAGAAATTACATGAGAGAAAAAGTGAACACACATAGTCTAGGGCCACAAAGTTCAACTTGTAATAATAGAACAATAACCTTAGCAGTCAGGTTATGAACCGAAGCACCTACTTCTTTGATCCAAAATACCATTTAAAAGATTACATGGCCTATAACCCTCACCTGAAATAAGATGCTGGTGACACATTTATCAAACTTTTTAAAACTCTAGAAGTTCATGTAAGTTAAGTTTGTATTGTAACCTTTCTATTTCTTACTGCTTTGGCCTTAAGTAATCTCAAGGCCCTAGAAACATATGATTGCCTTTCAGGCCACTGAGCAGCATAAATTTTACACAGTGACTATTTCCACCCTAGATTCTGTGAGTAAATAAATACCAGAGCTTTGCTGGCCAGATAGCTTTTATTGAGCTAGAATGTTTTCTTGATCCTTGAACAATGTTCACTTTTACACAGTTAACTTTAACAAAAGGCAAAAGATGCATAAATATTTAGTCTGGCTTCATAAATCAATAGCAAATAAAATATCTTTTGGGCTTTGCCCTCATTACCATATGCTGATAAACAATCAGATGGGAAAGGACAGCATTTGCCATGAAATTACACACTGAGTGTGAATCAAGCAGCTCTAGAAAAGATAGAAGAAATGTAAAGGTGATTTCTGTGTCAAATTCTTTGATTTTTGAAGCCCACAATTATGAACAAAGAGCAACTATTTCACAGCTAAACAAGCCAGTAGTAGAATCTACTTTAGTCCTTTTAGCAGGCACTAAGCTGTTCAAATGCCAGTTATATAGCTAGCTATTCTCAGCAACAACCATGCCTTCTATCCTACTCACTTATAAGTCATCATAGAAGTAGGACCCATAAGGTTTGCCTTAAAAGTAAAGTATGAAAACTCTGCCTATATCATGGTACCTTTGGTACATATTTGGCTATATATTAGAGTAGAATTCTCTACTTCTATATGGAAAATTGTTATAATTTGGAGGAAAAGTATTGTAATTTGAAGATGAAGAGTAAAGATATCAGTATGATGTAGTATCAGTAGACAGCATATATCATAGGATTAGGCTAATTAATCACTTGAGTGACTCAAGCATTTTAAGTTTCTATGAGAACAGGCATGGTTGGCTATTTCATGATTCTCTGATTTCAGGTATTATTGTATGCTGTTTGGATGGAAGGGTAAATTTCTATAACATTGGAAGCGTGAAAAGCAAATTGGTGACTCACAGCAGCAAATGCAAGATTATACTTAGGACGAAGAAAACAGGAAGCTAGAACAACAGGAGGCAACATGCATATGGAATAAGCAAGAGAGTCTAGATTCTGCTGGCATCAAGGAAGCCTTTTATACTGAAGGAACTGCAGTTTAGGAAAGAGGGAGAAGTTTGGGGGAGCCACTCAATTGGAAGTAGGGTTCTGACAGTTGATTTTATATCCTTTATTATACACTTCAGGACTAATGAGGGTGTACTGGCTGGTTTTGTGTGCCAACTTGACACAGGCTAGTGTTATCACAGAGAACGGAGCTTCAGTTGGGGAAGTGCCTCCATGAAATCCAGCTGTGGGGCATTTTCTCAATTAGTGATCAAGGGGAGAGGACCCCTTGTAGGTGGTGCCATCCCTGGGCTGGAAGTCTTGGGTTCTATAAGGGAGCAAGCTGAGCAAGCCAGGGGAAGCAAGCCAGTAAGGAGCATCCCTCCATGGCCTCTACATCAGCTCCTGTTTCCTGACCTGCTTGAGTTCTAATCCTGACTTCCTTTGTTGATAAACAGCAATGTGGAAGTAAGCTGAATAAACCCCTTCCTCCCCAACTTGCTTCTTTGTAATGATGTTTGTGCAGGAATAGAAACCCTAAGACAGAGGGAAATGAACATTGCATAGTATTAGCAGAAATTCCTGAAATTGGGAATTGTGTGCTCTTAGCAACAACTTCATACTAAGTCATAGTAACACCTGTGAGACAGCATTTTATATAAGATGAAGATATTTGAGGTTTAATGTTATCATTATTTTTACTTTTTTACAGTCTAGTCATGGTTCCCATCCATGTCTGTCCTACCACAGCTCCTCATCCCATTCCTCCCTCCCTTGTCTCCAAGAGGACGTTCACTCCCCTGCCAGGCCTCTCTAATTTCTTGAGCCTCAAGTCTCTCAAGGGTTAGGCCCCACCTCTCCAACTTAGGCCAGACCAGGCAATCCTCTGCTGTATATGTGTTGGGGGTCTCAGACCAGCTCCAATAGACTGCTTGGTTGATGGCTCAGTTTCTGAAAGATATAGGTACGGGTTAGAGGAGACTGCTGGTTTTCTCATGGGGTTGCCTACTTGAGTTTTAATGGTGGAAATATTATTCTTTGACTTTGACTGTTACTGATTTCAGGATTAAGGTCTGTGTATTTCCCTTTAAGGCACACTGCAAAATGGAATGGATTGCTGGAACTAAGAGTCAGAGACAATACTGTTACAAGTCTATAATCTTGGGGAACATAAGGAGTTGTTCGTCTCTAGAGACATCCAAAGAGCCTTAATCATGAGAGAAGGAAGAGAGAGTCTGGTAGAGGAAATAATGAATATCCATGAAATAAGTGGACCATATAATTTATCTTGTAAACTTTGACTTTGGGGAGAAAGAAGTACTATTAATAATTCTGTCATGACATTTGAGAATACAGATATTGTACAAGGAAAACATGGAAATATGATTATGCTACTAGTGTGCAGATTTTAAGTAATATGTAGAGCCTGGAAGAAATTATATGTAAATCAAGCAATGTCTTTACAATTAATGGATAGCGTATTGTAGTGATTAGGAAACAGAATGTTGTCATGGCCATGCTTTGTAAGTAAAGCAGAAGGAAAGGGAAGATTCTAATTTTATATGATTTTTGAATATCATTCCAGGAATTTGAAAGTGAGAGGGAACGTGATTCAAAGTTTCAGAAGACTGTCAAAATAGGATAAATAGGATTTAATACAACAAAATAGGATTTTGTTGTATTAAAACAAAATGATGTTACTATTCTAGTAGGTATAAAAAATGGTTTGAGGAACAAGGTTTATATATATGTAAACTTTTCTTTATCTTCAAATCAACTACTATATATTAAAAAAATCATCCCTTTTGAGGTTATAAAAATAGAATTCAGTTCATCTAAATCATTATACCATTTATTTTCCACAACTCTGTATTTTTTGGAGTAGCAGAGATATGAATTAAGTCATTACTAAATCCTCAAAATGAGAATTTATCCCCCATCCTTAGATCATTGACTTTTTGGACCTTGTTCTGGACACTGTTCTTGACTTACAAACTCAACCTATGCCTTGGCACTGTTCTCTTTATTTAAGTCCTGTCCTGCCATCTTTCTCTGTTCAGACTTTTGCTCTTCCCTGAAACTCTAAATGCACCTTCTATGTATACTCTACCCGGTGAAGTACGTGGATGCTGCTACAATCATACTCTACAGCTCAGAACTGATTATCTTACTGTAACTGAGAATGCTCTTAGTGATTTTGTTTTTTATTTCTGTTGAGTTAGTGGTTTTGGTTTACTTTTGCTATATTTAATTTTTATTACTATTTTTCAATTTTCTTTTGAAGGTTTGCATTCTATTATCTATTTATTTATTTATATACTGATTGCATCTCCCATCTCCTCCCAGTCCTCCCTCTCATAGGGCCCCTTCCCCATCCCTCACTCCACTTCATTTCTGAGAAGTCTAAGGTTCTCCTGAGTACCACCCACCCTGACACCACAAGTCACTGCAAAACTAGGTATGTCCTCTCTCACTGAGAACAGACAAGACAGCCCAGTTAGGGGGATAGGATCCACAGGCCGGCAATAGATTCAATAACAGCCTAGACACCAGTTGTTGGAGGACCCTCATGAAGGCCAAGCTGCAAATGTGCTGCATATGTATGGGGGTCAAGGTGTAGCCTTTGTTTGTTCTTTGGTTGGTAGTTCAGTCTCTGGAAGACCCTAAGGGTCCAGATCAACTGACTCTGTTTCTCTTCTTGTGGAGTCTATATCCCCCCAGATTCCTTCCCCAACAGTTTAACAAGACTTCTGGTGCTCCAACTAATATTTGGCTATGGGTCTCTTCATCTGTCTTAGTCAGCTGCTGGATAGAACATCTCAGAGGAAAGTTACACAAGCCTCCTGTCTTCCAGTATAACAGACTATTATTAATAGTGTCAGGGATTGGATCTTACCCATAGGATACATCTCAAGATTACCTGTATGGGTATATGGGGTTTTACCTGAAAGTATAGTTCCCACATAGTTCCCACAGAGGCCAGATGAGGCAGGGCATCAGGATTCCTGGAACTGGGCATTACTGATAGTGAGCTTCCATGTAGGAGCTGGCAACTGAACTGGAGTCCTCTGGAACAAACACTCAGTACTCTCAACTGCCGAGCCACCTCTCCAAACCTATTTCTTGTTGTTGTTGTTTTGTGTTTGTTTGCCTGTTGGCCGGGTTTTTGTTTTATCTTGTTGCTATTTTATACAGTGTCTCTGAAACAAAGATTTTTAGATCCACTTGTGTAATCACATCTGAATATATATATCACATTTGAATATATATATATATTCAAATATGTAAAAAATGAAATGTAAAGCCTATCAGAGTACTTTTGAGGTAATTATCAGCATCGCCAACTCGGTGCTGTTTATTGAATTAAGCATTGTTTTTGTCTGTGATTTTCATCTCTTAAGGTAAACATTGACATGTTATTTTTATGGAAGTAGAATATAATCACTATTTTCATAAGTATTTATTCTTTAAAGTTTATTTTTCAGTTTTACATTCAGTATCCAGACACTTTTTAAAGTTATTTGAGCATGAATATAGTTCTGCTACATATAAAGTTTCATTTGATGTCCAATACTTTTATCACAATGACCCAGGTGACTTTATACTAAAGTTATTCTAATATTTTATGAGTTCATCAGTGTTTATAAACCTCTTATTAGATTTTTTTGTGAAGTAAAGGGCATGCTAGCACCTTTTCTTGGTTTCATTTATCATGGAATAGCTAAAATGTCAAAATAAATTAGCAACAATTATGGTGAAACCTCTTGGGAAAAGCACATCTAATATCTGTAAGATAATACCAGTGGGAATGGAGTTCTTACAGAAAGTTTGTCATAGTATTGGTTTGAGTTTCATTAACTTTATGAAAGGTAATGAATCATAATGAGTGTATTTTCAATAATTTTAATAGAAGACAAAAAAATCTGTGATTTCTATGAACTTTGTGTCTGTGTGTGTTTGTGTGTGTATGTGTGTGTGTATGTATGTATGTGTGTGTGTCATGGTACATAATTATTGAAAGTTAAAATTACAGAACTTAAATCCAATTAATACAAAACTTAACCCATATGATATGCATTGAAATATGTATTATTCTAATAAATCTAGATGTGAACTGAAATGTGAGAAACTGAATAGTCAGTTATGTAGCTTTATTTGGATAACATATTCTTAACTTTAATCAATTCTTAACATTTGGGATACATATCAAGATACTCATGTTTGTCAATTTTGTTTCCTTCAGATAGATTGCTAACAAACTGACTAGAAGATACAATCTTCTTTCCTGCTGATTGCATGGGAGAAATTTTTGACCTTCGAACGTGGAGATGAGGTTGCTATGGAAACTGGTAATTCTGCTGCCACTCATAAACTCTTGTGCAGGTAAAGTGTTCTATTATTATGAGTTTAGATTGATAAATATATTAGTGCTGTTCATCTTCCTTGAGATGAAACAACTTTAAAAATTCACAAGTCATGTTTTTGACCAAGTGGTGATCTTGTTAGAGTAACCTTTACTTAAAATAGAAACTTTAATTCTTATAAATATGTAAAATAACTCTTTTGAAACATTATTACTTAATTTATTAATTTTAAAACATAGCATTTAGTAAAGTATGATTAGTGTTAATAAATTCATTTTAGTAAATTTATTTACAATGTTCTCTTCATGTATCTAAATAGAAAAGTTATGTAAAATATTCATGTAAAACTGAGAAATAAATCTTTGAATCCTTCTTTCCTTCAATAACCAAAAAAGGAGGTCAGACATGTTTTTTCACTCAATATAGGGCAATCATTTCTGTATATTAAATTACTCTTCCTTGTAACAAAATCATCTTTAATCAAAGGTTTTCAATCATCTGAAATGTAAAATAGATATATGCTAGCACAATGGTTCCATAGGATGTGATTTAAAACATGCTTTACTGTCCAGTGCTTTGGAATTTTCCCAGGTGCATAGTATTTATGGTGAGCTAGACTCACATGGGACCTAACTACTCCAGGACATACTCAGCTGAGATCACTATGCTTGTTTGCCTTTGATGCATATGGTATTTTATCTGCTTGTGAGTCAAAGTTTTTCACATGGTGGTTTCTCAAGATTTCAAAATAAAAATCTCAAAAATACAGCCTCATCATACCAGGTCTTGAAGTCCAGATAGAGTCCATTCTGTGTCATTCCTTGGATGACTCCCAGTTAATCAATCAACCTAGACTTAAAGGGTACAAAAATATCTTCAAAATCTTGATAAAGTGCTTTGGGAGTGCACATAAAGGGACCTTGAATGATAAAGGTATGTAAAATAAAAATGACTGGTAAATAGATACCCACAAACTGGTCAAAGCAGCTAATTGTTCTATTATTTTTTAAGATGGATTATGTGTGTGAATGTATTATCGTCCTAGTACCTGAGAAAGGCAAATAAGAATATTAAATATGATGGAACTGGTGTGTATCTGTAAGCCACTACTTTGCTATGGAGAACTGAACCCAGGTTCTCCACAAGAGTAGCAAGCAGTCTTAACTGCTGTACTATCTCTCAAACCCAACAATGCAGGGAATTCTAGTTTTACCTGCCAATATTATCTATCTACATTATGCCATAGTCTTGGTACTGACTGCATCATCTGGCTATCAAATAAGTCTTTGACTATCTTCATACTGATTGTGCTTGCCTCTACTTCTGAAATGACAAGTACTATTTATGTGTTACAAATTTGCAACAATGCAATAGTAACATCAGAGTTACAAAGAAAACTAACCTATTTACTAGCAATGCAAATACTTGAAAAAGCTATGAGGATGATAAAATATATGCAAATGAGCCTCAAGAATCAGAAACCTTACAAAGGCATTCTCAGTTTTAACAAACCTATCATCTCTAAGGACCAAAGTCATATTTATACAATGATCACATTGTTTTGGCTTATGTCAAGTCTACTCTACAAGAAGGTGTGAAGTTAAATAACAATGTGTTCTTTCATATAATATATTAAGGGAAGACAAAAAAGTCGTTAAGGTGATCCCAAATTATCCATGTTTGAAGAACTGTATGCCTACTTTAATTTTTAGCTTCCTGTCAAAATTCTACATTAACGTTTTGCCCTTTAAATGTGCCTATTGAATTAACATAAGTTCTCTTAAAGACTTTTATGCTAAGTTAAAATAAAGCCATTGTACTCAGAACACATATCAAATATGATAAATACTCTGTATCTTCTATTAACTTCTATTTATACAATTTGGATGTGATTCAACATGTCCTTTTGCCTTATCCTAAGGGAGAAATAATCATATGTCCTTGGTGCACAGTTTCATCATGAAAGAACAGATTGGATCTATTTCTTTTTAAGCCATGGCCATTTAAACAGGATAATCTCAGCTAAGCATTGCCCCAGAGGTAAAGATGACAATACTGTTTTATACAAGAAATCTGTTTGTTTTTGTTTGCGATTTCATGGTGTTCAGTACATGTGGGAACGACTTTTCATTACAGAACCAGCTGATGGTGGAGTTGTGTATCTTTATAAGTGCCCTCTTACCTTCTTCCTTCATTTTTCTTCATTTTTAAAGTCTGTCAAGACTTTCACAGCTTGCTCTGCTTCATGTCCTACTTTCACTCTTATAATCAATTAAAGTGTATGTATTTTATTTCCCTTATATACCAATTTAAAACCAAAATGGTTTGTGGTTGGTCCCTTTAGTGTTTTCTGTTGTTTAGCAAACTTCACAACATTTCTGACACCTTGACCACAAATACTGGAACCTGTGCCTTTGCTTTCACTTCTCATAATATGCTTAACCAGACATCATTTATCTAAAGATATTTTTCAGTTTGATCACTTATATGGCATATTTTTTTTTGCTTTAGTATTTTTTTAATATTAGAAAATGCAGAGGACCATTTAATTAAGAACATGATTATTAAATAAAGACACCTAAGTTACTTTGTTAATAGTTGTGGAAGGGTTAAAATGTTCCCCAAATGACCTGGCTCTTGTTGTCTCGAACTTGTTAGTAAGATATAAGATGCCTGTTTTGCAGATGTAATTAAGTTGAGGTTCTTAGATAGGCATACTTATTCTTGATATTTATTCAAATTATTCTCCTCTCCTCCCTATTTCTATCTTCCCCTTTCCCTTTTTTCTTCTTCCTCTTCTGCTGATGTTTCCTCTGTGTCTTCTTCTACCTTAATCTTGTCTTTTCTTCTGCTTTCTCCTATTTTTCAGTATATTAACATTAAACCACATGACTTATGAGTAAAAGACAGAAATGTGTGAACTGTTTAGAAAAATATTTATTTATTTCTGGAATAGCAAATGTATAAGAAGCCTAATTTTTGTTTATATATACACAAGAATAATGTCTGTGGTCTGTACTAACACCAGAGACAATGCTGAGTGACATCTGTGGCACATACTAAAACAAGAGACGATATGGACGTCTATGGTCCTTGCTGTTACAGAAACCATGTGGAAGTAAATGATCAGTGTTTCTGCTGATAGTACAGGGCAAAGGAGATAATTTTGCAGTAGTATTGATGACTGCAAATTCACAGTTCAATAAAAGGGGGGAATATAGAAAGCTTCCGTGATAAGCCCTGCACACCCCTTCCTCTGCAATTAGCAGTCTAGCTAGAAAGTCAGAAAGAGAACTCTTAAAAAATGTGATAAGGATGCTGAAGTGTAGCTTTCCACTATTGACATCTGGTGGGTATGCCAGTTTGGAAGAACTCAGTTTTCTTTAAGGGATTATCTACTGGGATTTTGAACATGCAACATTGAGTATATGGCAACATAAAATGAAATTTTTAGTGTGTGTGTGTGTGTGTGTGTGTGTGTGTGTGTGAGTGTGTAAGGGAGTCACAAGGATAGGGTGGTGAATGTGGAAAGACTGGGAATTGGCTATGATGCTATACTATGAAATTCCCAAATAATCAATAACAACATTATGTTGGGGGAAAAAAGGCAGCCTGAAAAACATCATTGTTATTTGTTTTGTCTTAGTCATGGATTGCTTGGTATTATGTTTATCCTTAGGGTATCCAGTCTTTTAAGATATAGTTTACTCATATAGTATGGAGTATACCCAGTAAGACCCTGTTGGAAAAACCCAGTTTTCATTTGTGAAGGGTCATCATATGGTGATAGCTTCTTGGTTAGGGAGAGGGGCTTGTGTCTACTTCCACTGTCAATGCTAGGATTCCATTCTGCTGCATACCTATGCATACCCTGTGCAGTCTTTCAGTATCTATTTGTGCACAATACAGGACACTGAGATACAAGGAAACCAGGCTATAATTTAAAGGCCTTGTTTCCTTGGTGCCTTCTATGCTTCTGGCTCTTTCAGTCTTTCAGACTCTTCTTCTACAGGGTATTATGAGCCCCCAAATGTAGGATTTGATGGAGCCTTCTTATTTAGGACTGAGTGTTCTAAGGTTTCTCATTTCTGTATGTGATCTAGTTGTAGGTTTCCATATTTTTTCTATCTACTGCAAGAAGAAGCTTCTCTGATGTTGGTTGAAAAAAACTGATCTATTTGTATAGTACAATGTCACTAGGAGTCATTTTATGGCAGAGCAGTAGTATTTTGTGTCTCCCTACACCAGTGGCCTATCGAGTCACAGTATCATGGGTAATCTTTGGTCTAAGTTCCATGTCATAAGGTGATCCTTAAATCTAGTCAAATGTTGGTTGCTTATTCCCACAAAATTAGTTCCCCTGTTGCACTCGCGCAGTCATGCCACCATTATATAATGAAGAGTTTGTTGCTTGGTTGTTGTTTATCTTTCTCCTTTGCCAGTCTTCAAAGTACCTTTGAGAAAGACTTTAAGTAGGCACCATGGCTACTTCTCATAGAACCCAGGATTCTTCTTCTTTCATAAATTCATCTCCCAGTCATGAGATGACAAGTTTTGCTCTGCACTGGTCTCTCATCATTTATTACTTCACAATAAAACAATGAGGCCATTTGATCATAGACTGGAGTCTTTGAACATGGGGGCTAAAATAAAATTTTCTTCTTGTTGATAAGGTTTATATGTTTATAAAAGCAATATAAAGCTGGCCAGTCTGGTATGGCTCTAAGTGAAGTTGGAGAAACTTTTAACAGCATTCAAAGTTAGAGGTAAAACATTAAAATTTCATATTTAAAGTATTAAATATTATTAATGGAGCAAATAGGATGATCAAAAACTAAAGGTGATAATTACTTAAACTACCATCTCTAGCTGTTGTAAGTTATTCAGGATGGGAAATAGCAAGTTTGAAAGCCAGGGTTTCACAGGAATGCTATAATCCTTGGTAAACAGCACTCCCTTCTCTGTGGGGCCTCTCCATCAACTTCTGCCTTCAGATTCCTGCCCTGTTTGAGTTCCTATTCTGAATTCCTTTATGATGAACTGTGATATGGAAGAATGAGAAAAGTAAAGCATTTCCACCTCAAATTGCTTTTGGTCATGGTGTTTTATCACAGCAATAGAAACTCTATCACAATCCTAAGTATTTCTGCTCGAAGTTTTAGTATTTCAACTTGATTATTTTAACAAAGTTATGTTATTTCAATGTAACCTTTTAAAGTTCACTTGACTCATAATCAAGAATTGTTGATTCATTTGTCATTTTTATTTGTTTGTTTTGTTCTGTGTTGAATGGTTTTATGTAAATCCTGTAAGTACATAGTGAGGACTAGTGAGATCCCTCAGTCAGTAAAGCTGTTTTCCTTGAAAGTATGAAGACTCACATTTGATTTCCTGAATACATTTTTTAAAAAGCTGGTAGGATGCTTTTGAATACCAATGCTGAAAAAGTAGAGTCACATCTCCCTTGAAGAAGTTGGTCAGTGCCTGAAGAATAGCACTTGAGATTGCACTATATCTTTCATGTATGTACATATTCACACACATTCATCTCTCCCTCTCTCTCTCTCTCTCTCTCTCTCTCTCTCTCTCTCTCTCTCTCTCTCGCACCAATCTGATCATACCTAAAGAATTATTGGCTTTTGAGTCTTAAACTTTGCTTTGCAGTAGCAGACTAAAAATTCAAGACTATGTGCAACTAAATAGTAGGACTTAGTGGCTGAATAGAGTCAAAGGCCTGCACTAGCAGTATAAAAACGTTTATGTTATGCCCTCAAGGTTAAGTGTGAAGCTGTTTCTAATGTTATCAATTAATTTTGAGAAATTATAAGGTATAATTTCTACTGCTGTTTATGTACAAATATATTTTCATTATTGTCAAAATGTCTACCAAAGTAATTGATGTTTAATTAAGTTATATTGTGACTAACACCAATAAAGAAATATCTAATTCCATCAACATTTTTATATAGCTTACTTTATTTTAAGAATATTCATCTAAAGTAATTCTGTACAAACATAACTTCTTTTTTTTAAAAAAAACTTTAATTGTATTATGATGAGAAAAGTTATATCATTTCAATTTATCTGAATTTGTTAACATTTAAAAACATATTTCAATTAAATATAATTAAATCACATTCTTGTTTCCCTTTTGTACCACTGCTCCTCCCAGAGACCCCCTTCAATACCTACAATATCTCTTTTGCCATATTCCTTAAAATTTATAAAATATAACAATAAAAATAAGTATTATAAAAGTTGTCTGATATAAAATAACAATCAATTTAACAGTCTTATGTAGGTGCTCATCAACAGCAATAGTGAAAATATATTTTTCTCAATATAAATTTTAAATAACTCCAAACATATTAACTGTATA